>NC_041403.2:95376671-95976671 GCF_900747795.2 Erpetoichthys calabaricus | reverse complement strand
AGAAACAACTGGCAATACAAGTTATACATTTACACGTTGTTGTCAAAAGGGTCAAATTAGACTGCCTTCTTTACATTCATATACTGAATATCTACAGAAGCTTATAACTGACGATGTACCTGAAAGTTAAATCTTTATCAACTACATTAGATCCTACAAATCGGTATCCACTATGAACATTAACGGTGGCACTGCACGTGACATCCATCTTGAAAAAATGTTGTTTATTGATGAATGTTCAATGACATGAAGTCACTTACTCAACACCATTCATAAACTTCTACAAACGTTTATGAATAATAATATTCGATTTGGAGGAAAGGTACTTTTATGAGGAGGAGATTTTAGACAGTGATTAGCTATTCTTCCAGATGCCATGCACTCAGCTATTGTTCAGTGCACCTTAAAATACGCAGACAATTGGCATTACTTTCAAAAGATACAGTTAGTAAAAAAGATACGATGTCCAGAACCAGATCATAACAATTGCTTATTACAACTGAGAGATGGTACACTCACCAATACCGATGGACTTCAGCCACATATTATTACAATTCCTCAAGCCTTTATCTGCGACGACTTAGTTACAGAGACATTTGGAACAGCAATCTCATTAGACCAAATGCCCCTTTTAACACAACGCACTATATTATGTCCAAAAAATATTAATGTGGAAAACATAAATACCCAAGTCATTCCATTACTTCCTGGAGAGACACAACTCTTTCTAAGCTCTGACAAACTTGACTCTGATCACAACAATAACCATCTTAAATGACCTTACAAGTTCTGAGCTGGAATTACCTTTTACACTTAAATGGCGTGTACAAAGACATTTTCAAATAAACCTTTACACTGTGCCACACACTTTATTGTTTGATTTCTATTTGCATCATCTACACCGTCACACTATTCTATATCTCATTCATACATCACGCTCTTTGTCATTCCCAACACCAGGGGTTGGCGAGCGAAGCGAGCAGGGGGCGGAGCCCCCTAGTAATACAGAAAATATGTATTAATACTTTAAGAATGATATCCTGATGTTAATTGCAACAAGGAACAAACAAACATGTAAAAGTTATAATGACTATGCTAACTGTATTATGATGAAGAGAAAATTAACTTCTTAAATAAACACAAAAAAATTACTTAAGAATAAACTGTCAAATGCTGTTGAAAACCATTATGCACTGTAAATGATGAGTGTCAATAGATAAAGTACAAAATTGTATTAATGCATACATAAATAATACATACTACAAGTAGCAAAACAAACATAGCACTTATTATTAAGTAAATAATTTTTTATTACTTGACATTAATATACTTTTTGGACCTTTCTGAAACAAATTTTAGTATATGTAAAACCTATAGCAGAAACTTACTGTCTTGTCATGTATCTTGAAAATGCTGGCTATATATAAGCTATTAAAAGATTCACAGGAACATCTGAAATGCGTAAATTTTGTGTCCTAACTTTAGTAAAGTGACAATTATATTTAAGTCATTTATTCGGTGAGGTATTTTAGGGCAACACTGAAAGCACCATATTAAATTTAAATTGCATGTGTTGTTTCTCTGCAGAGTCCAAGAAGTCTCTTGTCTCCTTCTGTGGATGAAAGCCATCCCTTACCGACCGTACACATGGAGCAGTTACCCTGGGTCAGAGTTGAGGCATTTGGTGCAGCAGGGATTTCACAGAACCCCTTTGGTAGACCGGGGTTTGGCAATGGGAATGTATCCCGAAAGGGGACCTGACTCCACCCTGTTTGTCGACACGGGTTCCTCAATGGGACTTTATAATGACTACAGCTCTGCAGGCAACCTCTTTGACCACAGCACTTCTGCAGCCCTTTATACGGATCCCCATGGTCACAACATCCAGGACAAAGTACGGGAAATTAAGGAGGAATCTGAGCTTCTCTGAACACGCCTTGCCATTCAATAATGGCTCCTACAAGTGTATTAAGTGCAGCAAGGTATTGGTTACAAATTTATTCTAAGGAATAAAACAAATTGTTTTTATCTGTGAGCAGAGGATATCAAAAAATGAATTGTGTGTAACTTTACACTAGCCATTATTTTTAAAGTCAAGTTTTAAGTAGGATGATGATACATGGAAGCATCAATTGTTCGTTTTAATTTGTAGGTGTTTTCAACACCTCATGGGTTAGAGGTACATGTGTGAAAATCCCACAGTGGCACAAGACCATTTGCCTGTGAAATCTATGGGAAGACCTTTGGCCATGCAGTGAGCTTGGAGCAGCACAAAGCAGTCCATTCTCAGGTAAACACCAATTCAAACTTGTCCAGTGCAAGAGGTTCAGCCATCCACTCATTACTACACTACCAGTGGTGTACTTCATTCTAAATACAGACTCGCAGAGAAAGCCCTGCCTGTCCTTTGATATTAAATCGTACCTGTTCTGGTAGATTTAATTGTGGCCAAAATGTATTTATTTTTAATAGAGCTAATTAGTCTGTGCATCCAATTCTGAACTTCAACCACTTTCATAGCCATGCAAGCCAGAGCCTATTTTTAAAGCCTTGGTTGCAAAGCAAGAACCAACACTGTATGTATATGCCAGTCCACTGTGAGGCACCCTGACTCAGATTGAATCTGAATAAATGCATAGCATATGCAGATGTTGCACATCCGCAATGATGAAAAAATTGGAATACAGTGTAGCCAAACAGTTGTTTTTTTAGCCTGCACAGACTATTGATCTTGTCGTTCTATTTTGACATGACAAAAGCTCAAGTCAAGTGACTTGCTCATGGTTACACAGTGAGGCAGCCATTGGTTGTGATTCTGTGGTTTCCAATCTCACTTTTCAGCTACCAAAACACATTTCCGGTAGAAATGTTTAAAGTCAAGCACAGAAATATCAATTTTTAAATTTGTTATATTTAAACAGATCATTTTTGTACCGTGAAACTACATGGATGTACATTATGAATTGTGAATCAGTTTTACTGTTGAAATATTTCCAACAGAATTGATAAGATTGTGTGTTTCAGTTTGTTGTAACTTCAACTAGCAACTAAGCAGATGAGCTGAAAAGCCACAGAGTTTGTAGGTTTAGTCAAGACCACTTGGCTTCCACTACTCCAGCTGTTGTAATATGCACACAACTTCAATTTGTAAGTTGCACAGTATTACAAACATCAAAATAACTAAGGGGTATCTGTAAGAACAGACTTTTTGTTACTTGTTCTTATCAGTATTTATTTCTGTAATTTGTAAGTTAAACTGTATTACAAACATCAAAACAACTAATGGTTATAATCTGTAAGAAGAGACTTTTGTTAATTATTCTTTTATCAATATTTACTTGTTTCTTTTTTTAGGAGAGAAGCTTTGATTGCCAAATATGTAGTAAAAGTTTGAAATGTTCCACCACCTTGTCCACTCATTTATTAATTCATTCCGATACTCGCCCCTATCCATACCAATACTGTGGCAAACGTTTTCATCAGAATTCAGACATGAAAAAGCACACTTTCATCCATACAGGTAAGGCCAATTTCAAAGCAGTATTCATTTACCTGAGCATGTTCTATCCTCTTTAAATACATGTACCGCTTTAGTAATATCTTAATGACAAAGGAACATTTACAGTTTTTATCCACTTTTAAAAAAAGGTAATTGTTTACATGGTGACAATTATCTTTATCATAAACTGAACATTTTACACCTAAACTGTGTGTGTACTTGTGCCTTGGAATAAACTGATTCTGCTGAGCTTTTAAAAAAAAAAGGAATAAAATTTTGCGCTGAGAACATTATCATAATTTTGGAGGAGCATGTCAGTTTTAGTGCCACTGCTTTACAGTTCCAGAGCTGTAGGTTCACATCCAGTGTGGATTTTGCCCTGGGGACTAATCCACATAATGAAATTATAAAAAGTTAAAATGATATTATTGTATTCATATTTTTAATGCTAAATTAAATATGTACTTTGAACACCTTTATTTCCTAATTTTGATAAGAAGAATGTTTGTTTGTTTTTTCTACTTGAATTTTAACAGAATCCTTCCTTTTGCTGTAGGTGAGAAACCTCACAATTGTCAAGTGTGTGGGAAAGCCTTCAGACAAAGTTCTAATCTCATCACCCACAGCTGTAAGCATACAGGATTTAAGCCTTTTGGGTGTGACCTCTGTAGAAAAGGCTTCCAATGAAAAGTGGACTTGAGAAGACACAAGGAAACGCAACATGGCCTAAAATAATAGGGTGGGCACTGTTACCTGAAGACAGTTTACACCATGACAAAATGGGACAGTCCTTGGTAACAAACACTAAGAGGATTATTGTGCTGTCACTCAAAACAATTGTCTCCTCCTGAAGTGATGCACATTGGTCACCAATGCATGATGCTCCTTGTACAAGTCTACTTGAATTTTAACAGAATCTTCCTTTTGCTGTAGGTGAGAAACCTCACAAGTGTCAAGTGTGTGGGAAAGCCTTCAGCCAAAGTTCTAATCTCATCACCCACAGCTGTAAGCATGCATGATTTAAGCCTTTGGGTGTGACCTCTGTGGAAAAGGCTTCCAACGAAAAGTGCACTTGAGAAGACACAAGGAAACACAACATGGCCTAAAATAATAGGGTGGGCACTGTTACCTGAAGACAGTTTACACCATGACAAAATGGGACAGTCCTTGGTAACAAACACTAAGAGGATTATTGTGCTGTTGCTCAAAAGAATCGTCTCCTACTGAATTGATGCACATTGGTCACCAATGCATGATGCTCCTTGGACAAGTGGAATCCTCATTGACCGTAGAGTGTATTGCCGTATTGAATGCACTACATACACCTCAAATTGTGCTCAGAAATGAGATTTTTTTTGTAAATATGAGGTTAATAAATGACAAAAGTTGTTTGATAGATAGATAGATAGATAGATAGATAGATAGATAGATAGATAGATAGATAGATAGATAGATAGATAGATAGATAGATACTTTATTAATCCCAACGGGAAATTCACATTCTTCAGCAGCAGCATACTGATACAATAAATAATATTAAAGAATGATAACAATGCAGGTGAAAAACAGACAATAACTATGTATAATGTTGAATGTTAACGTTTACCCCCCCGGGTGGAATTAAAGAGTCGCATAGTTTGGGGGAGAAACGATCTCCTCAATCTGTCAGTGGAACAGGACAGTGACAGCAGTCTGTCGCTGAAGCTGCTCTTCTGTCTGGAGATGATACTATTAAGTGGATGCAGTGGATTCTCCATAATTGATAGGAGCCTGCTGAGCGCCCTTCGCTCTGCCACAGATGTTAAACTGTCTAGCTCCATGCCAACAATAGAGCTTGCCTTCCTCACCAGTTTGTCCAGACGTGAGGCGTCTTTCCTCCTAATGCTGCCTCCCCAGCACACCACTGCGTAGAAGAGGGCGCTCGCCACAACTGTCTGATAGAACAAATGCAGCATCTTATTGCAGATGTTGAAGGACGCCAGCCTTCTAAGGTAGTATAACCGGCTCTGTCCTTTCTTGCACAGCGCATCAGTATTGGCAGTCCAGTCTAATTTATCATCCAGCTGCACTCCCAGATATTTATAGGTCTGCACCATCTGCACACAGTCACCTTTGATGATCACTGGGTCTTTGAGGGGTCTGGGCCTCCTAAAATCCACCACCAGCTCTTTGGTTTTGCTGGTGTTCAGGTGTAGGTGGTTTGAGTCGCACCATTTAACATAACAAAGTCATTGATTAGGACCCTATACTCCTCCTCCAGCCCATTCCTGATGCAGCCCACGATAGCAGTGTCATCAGCGAACTTTTGCACATGGCAGGACTCCGAGTTGTATTGGA
Source organism: Erpetoichthys calabaricus (assembly GCF_900747795.2). Classification (NCBI taxonomy): domain Eukaryota; kingdom Metazoa; phylum Chordata; class Cladistia; order Polypteriformes; family Polypteridae; genus Erpetoichthys; species Erpetoichthys calabaricus. Next base: position 95,970,835 of record NC_041403.2, on the reverse strand, counting down.
AGTCCGATGTATATAGGCTGAACAGGACCGGAGAAAGTACAGTCCCCTGTGGCGCTCCTGTGTTGCTGACCACAATGTCAGACGTGCAGTTCCCAAGACGCACATACTGAGGTCTGTCTTTAAGATAGTCCACGATCCATGCCACTAGGTATGAATCTAATCCCATCTCTGTCAGCTTGTCCCTAAGGAGCAGAGGTTGGATTGTGTTGAAGGCGCTAGAGAAGTCTAGAAACATAATTCTTACAGCACCACTACCTCTGTCCAAGTGAGAGAGGGATCGGTGTAGCATATAGATGATGGCATCCTCTGCTCCCACCTTCTCCTGATATGCAAACTGCAGAGAGTCGAGGGCGTGTTGAACCTGTGGCCTAAGGTGGTGAAGCAGCAGCCTCTCCATGGTCTTCATCACATGTGATGTCAGAGCAACAGGCCGAAAGTCATTCAGCTCACTAGGACATGATACCTTTGGGATTGGGGTGATACAAGATGTTTTCCAAAGCCTCGGGACTTTCCCCTGTTCCAGGCTCAGGTTGAAGATGCGCTGTAGAGGGCTCCCCAGCTCCGATGCACAGACCTTCAGCAGTCGTGGCGATACTCCATCTGGACCCGCTGCTTTGCTGGCACGAAGTCTCCTCAGCTCTCTGCTCACTTGCGCTGTTGTAATTATGGGTGGGGATGTCTTTCCTATGCTGGTATCAGCAGAAGGATGTGTGGAGGGTGCAATACTCCGAGGTGAGAGTGAGAGTGGGTTAGGCTGGTCAAACCTGTTAAAGAAGTTGTTCATTTGGTTTGCTCTCTTCACGTCTCTCTCAATGGTGGTACCCCGCTTCGAGCTGCAGCCAGTGATGATCTTCATCCCATCCCACACTTCCTTCATGCTGTTATTCTGCAACTTCTGCTCCAGCTTTCTCCTGTACTGCTCCTTCGCCGCCCTGAGCTGGACTCGGAGTTCCTTCTGCACGCGCTTGAGCTCATGCTGATCACCGTTTTTAAAAACCCTTTTCTTCTGGTTCAAAAGGCCCTTAGCATCAGCAAGGAAGTCAAAACCAGATATATTTAAAGCAAAATATTTTTGCACAATAATTTACCTACAACAAATAGCTAATATTATTTGGGTTGGTGGTAAATTTCTTTGCTCATGTAAAATTAAAAGGTTGGTGGTAAATTTCTTTGCTCATGTAAAATTAAAAGTTAAACGACAGACTTTCCCCAGAGTCCGACCTCATTCAAAGGACAAAGCACTCGTCCAAGTCGCCAAATAGCTGCAAGGGCAGCGTTTCTGACAGATCCTCCGACTACGAAGACTACTGGAGACCACCTTCCCCTTCAGCATCCCCAGGTACATTTATAGAAATTAGTAACAAAATAAAAATGGTGGGGTGTTTTAACTTTTGAAATTGTCTGGTTAACTAAACCTTGGGCTTTTTATCTTTTCATTTTAAATGGGAAACTTTGAGCAGTTACTTGATCAGATGTTATTTACGCTGTACACCTTTGTTATTTTACTAGCAAGTAGTGACAAGAATTGTCTACATTTTCAGTCATTACAATTATTATATCCACTTATGCAAAAGATATATAAAGTATTCAGGTAATGTAAGCATTAATTAAACACAATGTCCTACTACTGTGTGTTAATAAGAACTGGGCAGCTAACAATGAAAAGCAAAGAAAATTGGTTATGAATGTTTGACAATGGGATAAAAACAATTGTTAAAGACAGCAGGGCTTAAACTATTAAGGCTATTTTCTGAACAGATTTAAAGTTGCTTATTTTAATGATTAAGTTGTTAATAAGGTTGTTGGTAATAATAATACAGTAAATATGTATTAATACTTTAGGAATGATATCCTGATGTTAATAGCAACAAGGAACAAATAACCATGTATATGTTATTATGACAACACTAACTGTATGATGATGCAGAGAATATTAACTTAAACACAAAAAAATCACTTAAGAATAAACTGTCAAATGCTGTTGAAAACCATTATGCACTGTAAATGACGAGGTTCAATAGATAACAAATAAAGTACAAAATTGCATGAATGCATACATAAATATCACATTAATATAAGTAGCATAACAAACATAGCACTTACTATTAAGTAAATCATTTTTTATTATTTGACATTAATATACTTTTTGGACCTTTCAGAAACAATTTTATTAGAATATATAGCCTATAGCAGGAACTTATTGTCTTGTTATGTATCTTGAAAATGCTGGCTACACATAAGCTATTAATAGATTCACAAGAACACCTTAAATGCGTACATTTTGTGTCCTAACTTTAGTAAAGTGACAATTATATTTAAGTCATTTATTCAGTTAGGTGTTTTAGGACAACACTGAAAGCACCATATTAAATTTAAACTGCATGCGTTGTTTCTCTGCAGAGTCAGAGAAGTCTCTGTCTCCTTCTGTGGATGAAAGCCATCCCTTTGCCATCCCTTACCGACCGTACACATGGAGCAGTTACCCTGGGTCAGAGTTGAGGCATTTGGTGCAGCAGGGATTTCACAGAACCCCTTCGGTAGACCGGGGTTTGGCAATGTATCCTGAAAGGGGACCTGACTCCACCCTGTTTGTCGACACGGGTTCCACAATGGGACTTTATAATGACTACAGCTCTGCAGGCAACCTCTTTGACCACAGCACTTCTGCAGCCCTTTATACGGATCCCCGTGGTCACAACATCCAGGACAAAGTACCGGAAATTAAGGAGGAATCTGAGCTTCTCTGAACACGCCTTGCTATTCAATAAGGGCTCCTACAAGTGTATTAAGTGCAGCAAGGTATTGGTTACAAATTTATTCTAAGGAATAAAACAAATTGTTTTTATCTGTGAGCAGAGGATATCAAAAAATGAATTGTGTGTAACTTTACACTAGCCATTATTTTTAAAGTCAAGTTTTAAGTAGGATGATGATACATGGAAGCATCAATTGTTCGTTTTAATTTGTAGGTGTTTTCAACACCTCATGGGTTAGAGGTACATGTGAGAAGATCCCACAGTGGCACAAGACCATTTGCCTGTGAAATCTATGGGAAGACCTTTGGCCATGCAGTGAGCTTGGAGCAGCACAAAGCAGTCCATTCTCAGGTAAACACCAATTCAAACTTGTCCAGTGCAAGAGGTTCAGCCATCCACTCATTACTACACTACCAGTGGTGTACTTCATTCTAAATACAGACTCGCAGAGAAAGCCCTGCCTGTCCTTTGATATTAAATCGTACCTGTTCTGGTAGATTTAATTGTGGCCAAAATGTATTTATTTTTAATAGAGCTAATTAGTCTGTGCATCCAATTCTGAACTTCAACCACTTTCATAGCCATGCAAGCCAGAGCCTATTTTTAAAGCCTTGGTTGCAAAGCAAGAACCAACACTGTATGTATATGCCAGTCCACTGTGAGGCACCCTGACTCAGATTGAATCTGAATAAATGCATAGCATATGCAGATGTTGCACATCCGCAATGATGAAAAAATTGGAATACAGTGTAGCCAAACAGTTGTTTTTTTAGCCTGCACAGACTATTGATCTTGTCGTTCTATTTTGACATGACAAAAGCTCAAGTCAAGTGACTTGCTCATGGTTACACAGTGAGGCAGCCATTGGTTGTGATTCTGTGGTTTCCAATCTCACTTTTCAGCTACCAAAACACATTTCCGGTAGAAATGTTTAAAGTCAAGCACAGAAATATCAATTTTTAAATTTGTTATATTTAAACAGATCATTTTTGTACCGTGAAACTACATGGATGTACATTATGAATTGTGAATCAGTTTTACTGTTGAAATATTTCCAACAGAATTGATAAGATTGTGTGTTTCAGTTTGTTGTAACTTCAACTAGCAACTAAGCAGATGAGCTGAAAAGCCACAGAGTTTGTAGGTTTAGTCAAGACCACTTGGCTTCCACTACTCCAGCTGTTGTAATATGCACACAACTTCAATTTGTAAGTTGCACAGTATTACAAACATCAAAATAACTAAGGGGTATCTGTAAGAACAGACTTTTTGTTACTTGTTCTTATCAGTATTTATTTCTGTAATTTGTAAGTTAAACTGTATTACAAACATCAAAACAACTAATGGTTATAATCTGTAAGAAGAGACTTTTGTTAATTATTCTTTTATCAATATTTACTTGTTTCTTTTTTTAGGAGAGAAGCTTTGATTGCCAAATATGTAGTAAAAGTTTTAAATGTTCCACCACCTTGTCCACTCATTTATTAATTCATTCCGATACTCGCCCCTATCCATACCAATACTGTGGCAAACGTTTTCATCAGAATTCAGACATGAAAAAGCACACTTTCATCCATACAGGTAAGGCCAATTTCAAAGCAGTATTCATTTACCTGAGCATGTTCTATCCTCTTTAAATACATGTACCGCTTTAGTAATATCTTAATGACAAAGGAACATTTACAGTTTTTATCCACTTTTAAAAAAAGGTAATTGTTTACATGGTGACAATTATCTTTATCATAAACTGAACATTTTACACCTAAACTGTGTGTGTACTTGTGCCTTGGAATAAACTGATTCTGCTGAGCTTTTAAAAAAAAAAGGAATAAAATTTTGCGCTGAGAACATTATCATAATTTTGGAGGAGTATGTCAGTTTTAGTGCCACTGCTTTACAGTTCCAGAGCTGTAGGTTCACATCCAGTGTGGATTTTGCCCTGGGGACTAATCCACATAATGAAATTATAAAAAGTTAAAATGATATTATTGTATTCATATTTTTAATGCTAAATTAAATATGTACTTTGAACACCTTTATTTCCTAATTTTGATAAGAAGAATGTTTGTTTGTTTTTTCTACTTGAATTTTAACAGAATCCTTCCTTTTGCTGTAGGTGAGAAACCTCACAATTGTCAAGTGTGTGGGAAAGCCTTCAGCCAAAGTTCTAATCTCATCACCCACAGCTGTAAGCATACAGGATTTAAGCCTTTTGGGTGTGACCTCTGTAGAAAAGGCTTCCAATGAAAAGTGGACTTGAGAAGACACAAGGAAACGCAACATGGCCTAAAATAATAGGGTGGGCACTGTTACCTGAAGACAGTTTACACCATGACAAAATGGGACAGTCCTTGGTAACAAACACTAAGAGGATTATTGTGCTGTCACTCAAAACAATTGTCTCCTCCTGAAGTGATGCACATTGGTCACCAATGCATGATGCTCCTTGGACAAGTCTACTTGAATTTTAACAGAATCTTCCTTTTGCTGTAGGTGAGAAACCTCACAAGTGTCAAGTGTGTGGGAAAGCCTTCAGCCAAAGTTCTAATCTCATCACCCACAGCTGTAAGCATGCATGATTTAAGCCTTTGGGTGTGACCTCTGTGGAAAAGGCTTCCAACGAAAAGTGCACTTGAGAAGACACAAGGAAACACAACATGGCCTAAAATAATAGGGTGGGCACTGTTACCTGAAGACAGTTTACACCATGACAAAATGGGACAGTCCTTGGTAACAAACACTAAGAGGATTATTGTGCTGTTGCTCAAAAGAATCGTCTCCTACTGAATTGATGCACATTGGTCACCAATGCATGATGCTCCTTGGACAAGTGGAATCCTCATTGACCGTAGAGTGTATTGCCGTATTGAATGCACTACATACACCTCAAATTGTGCTCAGAAATGAGATTTTTTTTGTAAATATGAGGTTAATAAATGACAAAAGTTGTTTGATAGATAGATAGATAGATAGATAGATAGATAGATAGATAGATAGATAGATAGATAGATAGATAGATAGATAGATAGATAGATACTTTATTAATCCCAACGGGAAATTCACATTCTTCAGCAGCAGCATACTGATACAATAAATAATATTAAAGAATGATAACAATGCAGGTGAAAAACAGACAATAACTATGTATAATGTTGAATGTTAACGTTTACCCCCCCGGGTGGAATTAAAGAGTCGCATAGTTTGGGGGAGAAACGATCTCCTCAATCTGTCAGTGGAACAGGACAGTGACAGCAGTCTGTCGCTGAAGCTGCTCTTCTGTCTGGAGATGATACTATTAAGTGGATGCAGTGGATTCTCCATAATTGATAGGAGCCTGCTGAGCGCCCTTCGCTCTGCCACAGATGTTAAACTGTCTAGCTCCATGCCAACAATAGAGCTTGCCTTCCTCACCAGTTTGTCCAGACGTGAGGCGTCTTTCCTCCTAATGCTGCCTCCCCAGCACACCACTGCATAGAAGAGGGCGCTCGCCACAACTGTCTGATAGAACAAATGCAGCATCTTATTGCAGATGTTGAAGGACGCCAGCCTTCTAAGGTAGTATAACCGGCTCTGTCCTTTCTTGCACAGCGCATCAGTATTGGCAGTCCAGTCTAATTTATCATCCAGCTGCACTCCCAGATATTTATAGGTCTGCACCATCTGCACACAGTCACCTTTGATGATCACTGGGTCTTTGAGGGGTCTGGGCCTCCTAAAATCCACCACCAGCTCTTTGGTTTTGCTGGTGTTCAGGTGTAGGTGGTTTGAGTCGCACCATTTAACATAACAAAGTCATTGATTAGGACCCTATACTCCTCCTCCAGCCCATTCCTGATGCAGCCCACGATAGCAGTGTCATCAGCGAACTTTTGCACATGGCAGGACTCCGAGTTGTATTGGAAGTCCGATGTATATAGGCTGAACAGGACCGGAGAAAGTACAGTCCCCTGTGGCGCTCCTGTGTTGCTGACCACAATGTCAGACGTGCAGTTCCCAAGACGCACATACTGAGGTCTGTCTTTAAGATAGTCCACGATCCATGCCACTAGGTATGAATCTAATCCCATCTCTGTCAGCTTGTCCCTAAGGAGCAGAGGTTGGATTGTGTTGAAGGCGCTAGAGAAGTCTAGAAACATAATTCTTACAGCACCACTACCTCTGTCCAAGTGAGAGAGGGATCGGTGTAGCATATAGATGATGGCATCCTCTGCTCCCACCTTCTCCTGATATGCAAACTGCAGAGAGTCGAGGGCGTGTTGAACCTGTGGCCTAAGGTGGTGAAGCAGCAGCCTCTCCATGGTCTTCATCACATGTGATGTCAGAGCAACAGGCCGAAAGTCATTCAGCTCACTAGGACATCATACCTTTGGGATTGGGGTGATACAAGATGTTTTCCAAAGCCTCGGGACTTTCCCCTGTTCCAGGCTCAGGTTGAAGATGCGCTGTAGAGGGCCCCCCAGCTCCGATGCACAGACCTTCAGCAGTCGTGGCGATACTCCATCTGGACCCGCTGCTTTGCTGGCACGAAGTCTCCTCAGCTCTCTGCTCACTTGCGCTGTTGTAATTATGGGTGGGGATGTCTTTCCTATGCTGGTATCAGCAGAAGGATGTGTGGAGGGTGCAATACTCCGAGGTGAGAGTGAGAGTGGGTTAGGCTGGTCAAACCTGTTAAAGAAGTTGTTCATTTGGTTTGCTCTCTTCACGTCTCTCTCAATGGTGGTACCCCGCTTCGAGCTGCAGCCAGTGATGATCTTCATCCCATCCCACACTTCCTTCATGCTGTTATTCTGCAACTTCTGCTCCAGCTTTCTCCTGTACTGCTCCTTCGCCGCCCTGAGCTGGACTCGGAGTTCCTTCTGCACGCGCTTGAGCTCATGCTGATCACCGTTTTTAAAAACCCTTTTCTTCTGGTTCAAAAGGCCCTTAGCATCAGCAAGGAAGTCAAAACCAGATATATTTAAAGCAAAATATTTTTGCACAATAATTTACCTACAACAAATAGCTAATATTATTTGGGTTGGTGGTAAATTTCTTTGCTCATGTAAAATTAAAAGGTTGGTGGTAAATTTCTTTGCTCATGTAAAATTAAAAGTTAAACGACAGACTTTCCCCAGAGTCTGACCTCATTCAAAGGACAAAGCACTCGTCCAAGTCACCAAATAGCTGCAAGGGCAGCGTTTCTGACAGATCCTCCGACTACGAAGACTACTGGAGACCACCTTCCCCTTCAGCATCCCCAGGTACATTTATAGAAATTAGTAACAAAATAAAAATGGTGGGGTGTTTTAACTTTTGAAATTGTCTGGTTAACTAAACCTTGGGCTTTTTATCTTTTCATTTTAAATGGGAAACTTTGAGCAGTTACTTGATCAGATGTTATTTACGCTGTACACCTTTGTTATTTTACTAGCAAGTAGTGACAAGAATTGTCTACATTTTCAGTCATTACAATTATTATATCCACTTATGCAAAAGATATATAAAGTATTCAGGTAATGTAAGCATTAATTAAACACAATGTCCTACTACTGTGTGTTAATAAGAACTGGGCAGCTAACAATGAAAAGCAAAGAAAATTGGTTATGAATGTTTGACAATGGGATAAAAACAATTGTTAAAGACAGCAGGGCTTAAACTATTAAGGCTATTTTCTGAACAGATTTAAAGTTGCTTATTTTAATGATTAAGTTGTTAATAAGGTTGTTGGTAATAATAATACAGTAAATATGTATTAATACTTTAGGAATGATATCCTGATGTTAATAGCAACAAGGAACAAATAACCATGTATATGTTATTATGACAACACTAACTGTATGATGATGCAGAGAATATTAACTTAAACACAAAAAAATCACTTAAGAATAAACTGTCAAATGCTGTTGAAAACCATTATGCACTGTAAATGACGAGGTTCAATAGATAACAAATAAAGTACAAAATTGCATGAATGCATACATAAATATCACATTAATATAAGTAGCATAACAAACATAGCACTTACTATTAAGTAAATCATTTTTTTATTATTTGACATTAATATACTTTTTGGACCTTTCAGAAACAATTTTATTAGAATATATAGCCTATAGCAGGAACTTATTGTCTTGTTATGTATCTTGAAAATGCTGGCTACACATAAGCTATTAATAGATTCACAAGAACACCTTAAATGCGTACATTTTGTGTCCTAACTTTAGTAAAGTGACAATTATATTTAAGTCATTTATTCAGTTAGGTGTTTTAGGACAACACTGAAAGCACCATATTAAATTTAAACTGCATGCGTTGTTTCTCTGCAGAGTCAGAGAAGTCTCTGTCTCCTTCTGTGGATGAAAGCCATCCCTTTGCCATCCCTTACCGACCGTACACATGGAGCAGTTACCCTGGGTCAGAGTTGAGGCATTTGGTGCAGCAGTGATTTCACAGAACCCCTTCGGTAGACCGGGGTTTGGCAATGTATCCTGAAAGGGGACCTGACTCCACCCTGTTTGTCGACACGGGTTCCACAATGGGACTTTATAATGACTACAGCTCTGCAGGCAACCTCTTTGACCACAGCACTTCTGCAGCCCTTTATACGGATCCCCGTGGTCACAACATCCAGGACAAAGTACCGGAAATTAAGGAGGAATCTGAGCTTCTCTGAACACGCCTTGCTATTCAATAAGGGCTCCTACAAGTGTATTAAGTGCAGCAAGGTATTGGTTACAAATTTATTCTAAGGAATAAAACAAATTGTTTTTATCTGTGAGCAGAGGATATCAAAAAATGAATTGTGTGTAACTTTACACTAGCCATTATTTTTAAAGTCAAGTTTTAAGTAGGATGATGATACATGGAAGCATCAATTGTTCGTTTTAATTTGTAGGTGTTTTCAACACCTCATGGGTTAGAGGTACATGTGAGAAGATCCCACAGTGGCACAAGACCATTTGCCTGTGAAATCTATGGGAAGACCTTTGGCCATGCAGTGAGCTTGGAGCAGCACAAAGCAGTCCATTCTCAGGTAAACACCAATTCAAACTTGTCCAGTGCAAGAGGTTCAGCCATCCACTCATTACTACACTACCAGTGGTGTACTTCATTCTAAATACAGACTCGCAGAGAAAGCCCTGCCTGTCCTTTGATATTAAATCGTACCTGTTCTGGTAGATTTAATTGTGGCCAAAATGTATTTATTTTTAATAGAGCTAATTAGTCTGTGCATCCAATTCTGAACTTCAACCACTTTCATAGCCATGCAAGCCAGAGCCTATTTTTAAAGCCTTGGTTGCAAAGCAAGAACCAACACTGTATGTATATGCCAGTCCACTGTGAGGCACCCTGACTCAGATTGAATCTGAATAAATGCATAGCATATGCAGATGTTGCACATCCGCAATGATGAAAAAATTGGAATACAGTGTAGCCAAACAGTTGTTTTTTTAGCCTGCACAGACTATTGATCTTGTCGTTCTATTTTGACATGACAAAAGCTCAAGTCAAGTGACTTGCTCATGGTTACACAGTGAGGCAGCCATTGGTTGTGATTCTGTGGTTTCCAATCTCACTTTTCAGCTACCAAAACACATAAAGTCAAGCACAGAAATATCAATTTTTAAATTTGTTATATTTAAACAGATCATTTTTGTACCGTGAAACTACATGGATGTACATTATGAATTGTGAATCAGTTTTACTGTTGAAATATTTCCAACAGAATTGATAAGATTGTGTGTTTCAGTTTGTTGTAACTTCAACTAGCAACTAAGCAGATGAGCTGAAAAGCCACAGAGTTTGTAGGTTTAGTCAAGACCACTTGGCTTCCACTACTCCAGCTGTTGTAATATGCACACAACTTCAATTTGTAAGTTGCACAGTATCACAAACATCAAAATAACTAAGGGGTATCTGTAAGAACAGACTTTTTGTTACTTGTTCTTATCAGTATTTATTTCTGTAATTTGTAAGTTAAACTGTATTACAAACATCAAAACAACTAATGGTTATAATCTGTAAGAAGAGACTTTTGTTAATTATTCTTTTATCAATATTTACTTGTTTCTTTTTTTAGGAGAGAAGCTTTGATTGCCAAATATGTAGTAAAAGTTTTAAATGTTCCACCACCTTGTCCACTCATTTATTAATTCATTCCGATACTCGCCCCTATCCATACCAGTACTGTGGCAAACGTTTTCATCAGAATTCAGACATGAAAAAGCACACTTTCATCCATACAGGTAAGGCCAATTTCAAAGCAGTATTCATTTACCTGAGCATGTTCTATCCTCTTTAAATACATGTACCGCTTTAGTAATATCTTAATGACAAAGGAACATTTACAGTTTTTATCCACTTTTAAAAAAAGGTAATTGTTTACATGGTGACAATTATCTTTATCATAAACTGAACATTTTACACCTAAACTGTGTGTGTACTTGTGCCTTGGAATAAACTGATTCTGCTGAGCTTTTAAAAAAAAAAGGAATAAAATTTTGCGCTGAGAACATTGTCATAATTTTGGAGGAGCATGTCAGTTTTAGTGCCACTGCTTTACAGTTCCAGAGCTGTAGGTTCACATCCAGTGTGGATTTTGCCCTGGGGACTAATCCACATAATGAAATTATAAAAAGTTAAAATGATATTATTGTATTCATATTTTTAATGCTAAATTAAATATGTACTTTGAACAGCTTTATTTCCTAATTTTGATAAGAAGAATGTTTGTTTGTTTTTTCTACTTGAATTTTAACAGAATCATTCCTTTTGCTGTAGGTGAGAAACCTCACAATTGTCAAGTGTGTGGGAAAGCCTTCAGCCAAAGTTCTAATCTCATCACGCACAGCTGTAAGCATACAGGATTTAAGCCTTTTGGGTGTGACCTCTGTGGAAAAGGCTTCCAATGAAAAGTGGACTTGAGAAGACACAAGGAAACGCAACATGGCCTAAAATAATAGGGTGGGCACTGTTACCTGAAGACAGTTTACACCATGACAAAATGGCACAGTCCTTGGTAACAAACACTAATAGGATTATTGTGTTGTCGCTCAAAACAATCGTCTTCTACTGAAGTGATGCACATTGGTCACCAATGCATGGTGCTCCTTGGACAAGTCTACTTGAATTTTAACAGAATCATTCCTTTTGCTGTAGGTGAGAAACCTCACAAGTGTCAAGTATGTGGGAAAGCCTTCAGCCAAACTTCTAATCTCATCACGCACAGCTGTAAGCATACAGGATTTAAGCCTTTTGGGTGTGACCTCTGTGGAAAAGGCTTCCAATGAAAAGTGGACTTGAGAAGACACAAGGAAACGCAACATGGCCTAAAATAATAGGGTGGGCACTGTTACCTGAAGACAGTTTACACCATGACAAAATGGCACAGTCCTTGGTAACAAACATTAATAGGATTATTGTGTTGTCGCTCAAAACAATCGTCTTCTACTGAAGTGATGCACATTGGTCACCAATGCATGATGCTCCTTGGACAAGTCTACTTGAATTTTAACAGAATCATTCCTTTTGCTGTAGGTGAGAAACCTCACAAGTGTCAAGTATGTGGGAAAGCCTTCAGCCAAACTTCTAATCTCATCATGCACAGCTGTAAGCATACAGGATTTAAGCCTTTTGGGTGTGACCTCTGTGGAAAAGGCTTCCAACGAAAAGTGGGCTTGAGAAAACACAAGGAAACGCAACATGGCCTAAAATAATAGGGTGGGCACTGTTACCAGAAGACAGTTTACACCATGACAAAATGGGACAGTCCTTGGTAACAAACACTAAGAGGATTATTGTGCTGTTGCTCAAAAGAATCGTCTCCTACTGAATTGATGCACATTGGTCACCAATGCATGATGCTCCTTGGACAAGTGGAATCCTCATTGACCGTAGAGTGTATTGCCGTATTGAATGCACTACATACACCTCAAATTGTGCTCAGAAATGAGATTTTTTTTGTAAATATGAGGTTAATAAATGACAAAGTTGTTTAATAGCATCAGCAAGGAAGTCAAAACCAGATATATTTAAAGCAAAATATTTTTGCACAATAATTTACCTACAACAAATAGCTAATATTATTTGGGTTGGTGGTAAATTTCTTTGCTCATGTAAAATTAAAAGTTAAACGACAGACTTTCCCCAGAGTCCGACCTCATTCAAAGGACAAAGCACTCGTCCAAGTCGCCAAATAGCTGCAAGGGCAGCGTTTGTGACAGATCCTCCGACTACGAAGACTACTGGAGACCACCTTCCCCTTCAGCATCCCCAGGTACATTTATAGAAATTAGTAACAAAATAAAAATGGTGGGGTGTTTTAACTTTTGAAATTGTCTGGTTAACTAAACCTTGGGCTTTTTATCTTTTCATTTTAAATGGGAAACTTTGAGCAGTTACTTGATCAGATGTTATTTACGCTGTACACCTTTGTTATTTTACTAGCAAGTAGTGACAAGAATTGTCTACATTTTCAGTCATTACAATTATTACATCCACTCATGCAAAAGATATATAATGTATTCAGGTAATGTAAGCATTAATTAAACACAATGTCCTACTACTGTGTGTTAATAAGAACTGGGCAGCTAACAATGAAAAGCAAAGAAAATTGGTTATGAAAGTTTGACAATGGGATAAAAACAATTGTTAAAGACAGCAGGGCTTAAACTATTAAGGCTATTTTCTGAACAGATTTAAAGTTGCTTATTTTAATGATTAAGTTGTTAATAAGGTTGTTGGTAATAATAATACAGTAAATATGTATTAATACTTCAGGAATGATATCCTGATGTTAATAGCAACAAGGAACAAATAAACATGTATATGTTATTATGACTACACTAACTGTATGATGATGCAGAGAAAATTAACTTCTTAAAACAAAAAAAATCAGTTAAGAATAAACTGTCAAATGCTGTTGAAAACCATTATGCACTGTAAATGACGAGTTTCAAAATATAACGAATAAAGTACAAAATTGCATGAATGCATACATAAATATCACATTACTACAAGTAGCATAACAAACATAGCACTTACCATTAAGTAAATCATTTTTTATTATTTGACATTAATATACTTTTTGGACCTTTCAGAAACAATTTTATTAGTATATGTATAGCCTATAGCAGGAACTTATTGTCTTGTTACATATCTTGAAAATGCTGGCTACATATAAGCTATTAACAAATTCACAAGAACACCTTAAATGTGTAAATTTTGTGTCCTAACTTTAGTAAAGTGACAATTATATTTAAGTCATTTATTCTGTGAGGTGTTTTAGGACAACACTGAAAGCACCATATTAAATTTAAACTGCATGCGTTGTTTCTCTGCAGAGTCCGAGAAGTCTCTGTCTCCTTCCTTTGATGAAAGCCATCCCTTTGCCATCCCTTACCGACCGTACACATGGAGCAGTTACCCTGGGTCAGAGTTGAGGCATTTGGTGCAGCAGGGATTTCACAGAACCGCTTCGGTAGACCGGGGTTTGGCAATGTATCCCGAAAGGGGACCTGACTCCACCCTGTTTGTCGACACGGGTTCCACAATGGGACTTTATAATGACTACAGCTCTGCAGGCAACCTCTTTGACCACAGCACTTCTGCAGCCCTTTATACGGATCCCCGTGGTCACAACATCCAGGACAAAGTACCGGAAATTAAGGAGGAATCTGAGCTTCTCTGAACACGCCTTGCTATTCAATAAGGGCTCCTACAAGTGTATTAAGTGCAGCAAGGTATTAGTTACAAATTTATTCTAAGGAATAAAACAAATTGTTTTTATCTGTGAGCAGAGGATATCAAAAAATGAATTGTGTGTAACTTTACACTAGCCATTATTTTTAAAGTCAAGTTTTAAGTAGGATGATGATACATGGAAGCATCAATTGTTCGTTTTAATTTGTAGGTGTTTTCAACACCTCATGGGTTAGAGGTACATGTGAGAAGATCCCACAGTGGCACAAGACCATTTGCCTGTGAAATCTATGGGAAGACCTTTAGCCATGCAGTGAGCTTGGAGCAGCACAAAGCAGTCCATTCTCAGGTAAACACCAATTCAAACTTGTCCAGTGCAAGAGGTTCAGCCATCCACTCATTACTACACTACCAGTGGTGTACTTCATTCTAAATACAGACTCGCAGAGAAAGCCCTGCCTGTCCTTTGATATTAAATCGTACCTGTTCTGGTAGATTTAATTGTGGCCAAAATGTATTTATTTTTAATAGAGCTAATTAGTCTGTGCATCCAATTCTGAACTTCAACCACTTTCATAGCCATGCAAGCCAGAGCCTATTCTTAAAGCCTTGGTTGCAAAGCAAGAACCAACACTGTATGTATATGCCAGTCCACTGTGAGGCACCCTGACTCAGATTGAATCTGAATAAATGCATAGCATATGCAGATGTTGCACATCCGCAATGATGAAAAAATTGGAATACAGTGTAGCCAAACAGTTGTTTTTTTAGCCTGCACAGACTATTGATCTTGTCGTTCTATTTTGACATGACAAAAGCTCAAGTCAAGTGACTTGCTCATGGTTACACAGTGAGGCAGCCATTGGTTGTGATTCTGTGGTTTCCAATCTCACTTTTCAGCTACCAAAACACATTTCCGGTAGAAATGTTTAAAGTCAAGCACAGAAATATCAATTTTTAAATTTGTTATATTTAAACAGATCATTTTTGTACCGTGAAACTACATGCATGTACATTATGAATTGTGAATCAGTTTTACTGTTGAAATATTTCCAACAGAATTGATAAAAGATTGTGTGTTTCAATTTGTTGTAACTTCAGCTAGCAACTAAGCAGATGAGCTGAAAAGCCACAGAGTTTGTAGGTTTAGTCAAGACCACTTGGCTTCCACTACTCCAGCTGTTGTAATATGCACACAACTTCAATTTGTAAGTTGCACAGTATCACAAACATCAAAATAACTAAGGGGTATCTGTAAGAACAGACTTTTTGTTACTTGTTCTTATCAGTATTTATTTCTGTAATTTGTAAGTTAAACTGTATTACAAACATCAAAACAACTAATGGTTATAATCTGTAAGAAGAGACTTATGTTAATTATTCTTTTATCAATATTTACTTGTTTCTTTTTTTAGGAGAGAAGCTTTGATTGCCAAATATGTAGTAAAAGTTTGAAATGTTCCACCACCTTGTCCACTCATTTATTAATTCATTCTGATACTCGCCCCTATCCGTACCAGTACTGTGGCAAACGTTTTCATCAGAATTCAGACATGAAAAAGCACACTTTAATCCATACAGGTAAGGCCAATTTCAAAGCAGTATTCATTTAACTGAGCATGTTCTATCCTCTTTAAATACATGTACCGCTTTAGTAATATCTTAATGACAAAGGAGCATTTTCAGTTTTTATCCACTTTTAAAAAAAGGTAATTGTTTACATGGTGACAATTATCTTTATCATACACTGAACATTTTACACCTAAACTGTGTGTGTACTTGTGCCTTGGAATAAACTGATTCTGCTGAGCTTTTAAGAAAAAAGGAATAAAATTTTGCGCTGAGAACATTATCATAATTTTGGAGGAGCATGTCAGTTTTAGTGCCACTGCTTTACAGTTCCAGAGCTGTAGGTTCACATCCAGTGTGGATTTTGCCCTGGGGACTAATCCACATAATGAAATTATAAAAAGTTAAAATGATATTATTGTATTCATATTTTTAATGCTAAATTAAATATGTACTTTGAACAGCTTTATTTCCTAATTTTGATAAGAAGAATGTTTGTTTGTTTTTTCTACTTGAATTTTAACAGAATCCTTCCTTTTGCTGTAGGTGAGAAACCTCACAATTGTCAAGTGTGTGGGAAAGCCTTCAGCCAAAGTTCTAATCTCATCACGCACAGCTGTAAGCATACAGGATTTAAGCCTTTTGGGTGTGACCTCTGTGGAAAAGGCTTCCAATGAAAAGTGGACTTGAGAAGACACAAGGAAACGCAACATGGCCTAAAATAATAGGGTGGGCACTGTTACCTGAAGACAGTTTACACCATGACAAAATGGGACAGTCCTTGGTAACAAACACTAAGAGGATTATTGTGCTGTCACTCAAAACAATTGTCTCCTCCTGAAGTGATGCACATTGGTCACCAATGCATGATGCTCCTTGGACAAGTCTACTTGAATTTTAACAGAATCATTCCTTTTGCTGTAGGTGAGAAACCTCACAAGTGTCAAGTATGTGGGAAAGCCTTCAGCCAAACTTCTAATCTCATCACCCACAGCTGTAAGCATACAGGATTTAAGCCTTTTGGGTGTGACCTCTGTGGAAAAGGCTTCCAACGAAAAGTGGGCTTGAGAAAACACAAGGAAACGCAACATGGCCTAAAATAATAGGGTGGGCACTGTTACCAGAAGACAGTTTACACCATGACAAAATGGGACAGTCCTTGGTAACAAACACTAAGAGGATTATTGTGCTGTTGCTCAAAAGAATCGTCTCCTACTGAATTGATGCACATTGGTCACCAATGCATGATGCTCCTTGGACAAGTGGAATCCTCATTGACCGTAGAGTGTATTGCCGTATTGAATGCACTACATACACCTCAAATTGTGCTCAGAAATGAGATTTTTTTTGTAAATATGAGGTTAATAAATGACAAAGTTGTTTAATAGCATCAGCAAGGAAGTCAAAACCAGATATATTTAAAGCAAAATATTTTTGCACAATAATTTACCTACAACAAATAGCTAATATTATTTGGGTTGGTGGTAAATTTCTTTGCTCATGTAAAATTAAAAGTTAAACGACAGACTTTCCCCAGAGTCCGACCTCATTCAAAGGACAAAGCACTCGTCCAAGTCGCCAAATAGCTGCAAGGGCAGCGTTTGTGACAGATCCTCCGACTACGAAGACTACTGGAGACCACCTTCCCCTTCAGCATCCCCAGGTACTTTTATAGAAATTAGTAACAAAATAAAAATGGTGGGGTGTTTTAACTTTTGAAATTGTCTGGTTAACTAAACCTTGGGCTTTTTATCTTTTCATTTTAAATGGGAAACTTTGAGCAGTTACTTGATCAGATGTTATTTACGCTGTACACCTTTGTTATTTTACTAGCAAGTAGTGACAAGAATTGTCTACATTTTCAGTCATTACAATTATTACATCCACTCATGCAAAAGATATATAATGTATTCAGGTAATGTAAGCATTAATTAAACACAATGTCCTACTACTGTGTGTTAATAAGAACTGGGCAGCTAACAATGAAAAGCAAAGAAAATTGGTTATGAAAGTTTGACAATGGGATAAAAACAATTGTTAAAGACAGCAGGGCTTAAACTATTAAGGCTATTTTCTGAACAGATTTAAAGTTGCTTATTTTAATGATTAAGTTGTTAATAAGGTTGTTGGTAATAATAATACAGTAAATATGTATTAATACTTCAGGAATGATATCCTGATGTTAATAGCAACAAGGAACAAATAAACATGTATATGTTATTATGACTACACTAACTGTATGATGATGCAGAGAAAATTAACTTCTTAAAACAAAAAAATCAGTTAAGAATAAACTGTCAAATGCTGTTGAAAACCATTATGCACTGTAAATGACGAGTTTCAAAATATAACGAATAAAGTACAAAATTGCATGAATGCATACATAAATATCACATTACTACAAGTAGCATAACAAACATAGCACTTACCATTAAGTAAATCATTTTTTATTATTTGACATTAATATACTTTTTGGACCTTTCAGAAACAATTTTATTAGTATATGTATAGCCTATAGCAGGAACTTATTGTCTTGTTACATATCTTGAAAATGCTGGCTACATATAAGCTATTAACAAATTCACAAGAACACCTTAAATGTGTAAATTTTGTGTCCTAACTTTAGTAAAGTGACAATTATATTTAAGTCATTTATTCTGTGAGGTGTTTTAGGACAACACTGAAAGCACCATATTAAATTTAAACTGCATGCGTTGTTTCTCTGCAGAGTCCGAGAAGTCTCTGTCTCCTTCCTTTGATGAAAGCCATCCCTTTGCCATCCCTTACCGACCGTACACATGGAGCAGTTACCCTGGGTCAGAGTTGAGGCATTTGGTGCAGCAGGGATTTCACAGAACCGCTTCGGTAGACCGGGGTTTGGCAATGTATCCCGAAAGGGGACCTGACTCCACCCTGTTTGTCGACACGGGTTCCACAATGGGACTTTATAATGACTACAGCTCTGCAGGCAACCTCTTTGACCACAGCACTTCTGCAGCCCTTTATACGGATCCCCGTGGTCACAACATCCAGGACAAAGTACCGGAAATTAAGGAGGAATCTGAGCTTCTCTGAACACGCCTTGCTATTCAATAAGGGCTCCTACAAGTGTATTAAGTGCAGCAAGGTATTGGTTACAAATTTATTCTAAGGAATAAAACAAATTGTTTTTATCTGTGAGCAGAGGATATCAAAAAATGAATTGTGTGTAACTTTACACTAGCCATTATTTTTAAAGTCAAGTTTTAAGTAGGATGATGATACATGGAAGCATCAATTGTTCGTTTTAATTTGTAGGTGTTTTCAACACCTCATGGGTTAGAGGTACATGTGAGAAGATCCCACAGTGGCACAAGACCATTTGCCTGTGAAATCTATGGGAAGACCTTTGGCCATGCAGTGAGCTTGGAGCAGCACAAAGCAGTCCATTCTCAGGTAAACACCAATTCAAACTTGTCCAGTGCAAGAGGTTCAGCCATCCACTCATTACTACACTACCAGTGGTGTACTTCATTCTAAATACAGACTCGCAGAGAAAGCCCTGCCTGTCCTTTGATATTAAATCGTACCTGTTCTGGTAGATTTAATTGTGGCCAAAATGTATTTATTTTTAATAGAGCTAATTAGTCTGTGCATCCAATTCTGAACTTCAACCACTTTCATAGCCATGCAAGCCAGAGCCTATTCTTAAAGCCTTGGTTGCAAAGCAAGAACCAACACTGTATGTATATGCCAGTCCACTGTGAGGCACCCTGACTCAGATTGAATCTGAATAAATGCATAGCATATGCAGATGTTGCACATCCGCAATGATGAAAAAATTGGAATACAGTGTAGCCAAACAGTTGTTTTTTTTAGCCTGCACAGACTATTGATCTTGTCGTTCTATTTTGACATGACAAAAGCTCAAGTCAAGTGACTTGCTCATGGTTACACAGTGAGGCAGCCATTGGTTGTGATTCTGTGGTTTCCAATCTCACTTTTCAGCTACCAAAACACATTTCCGGTAGAAATGTTTAAAGTCAAGCACAGAAATATCAATTTTTAAATTTGTTATATTTAAACAGATCATTTTTGTACCGTGAAACTACATGGATGTACATTATGAATTGTGAATCAGTTTTACTGTTGAAATATTTCCAACAGAATTGATAAGATTGTGTGTTTCAGTTTGTTGTAACTTCAACTAGCAACTAAGCAGATGAGCTGAAAAGCCACAGAGTTTGTAGGTTTAGTCAAGACCACTTGGCTTCCACTACTCCAGCTGTTGTAATATGCACACAACTTCAATTTGTAAGTTGCACAGTATCACAAACATCAAAATAACTAAGGGGTATCTGTAAGAACAGACTTTTTGTTACTTGTTCTTATCAGTATTTATTTCTGTAATTTGTAAGTTAAACTGTATTACAAACATCAAAACAACTAATGGTTATAATCTGTAAGAAGAGACTTTTGTTAATTATTCTTTTATCAATATTTACTTGTTTCTTTTTTTAGGAGAGAAGCTTTGATTGCCAAATATGTAGTAAAAGTTTGAAATGTTCCACCACCTTGTCCACTCATTTATTAATTCATTCCGATACTCGCCCCTATCCATACCAGTACTGTGGCAAACGTTTTCATCAGAATTCAGACATGAAAAAGCACACTTTCATCCATACAGGTAAGGCCAATTTCAAAGCAGTATTCATTTACCTGAGCATGTTCTATCCTCTTTAAATACATGTACCGCTTTAGTAATATCTTAATGACAAAGGAACATTTACAGTTTTTATCCACTTTTAAAAAAAGGTAATTGTTTACATGGTGACAATTATCTTTATCATAAACTGAACATTTTACACCTAAACTGTGTGTGTACTTGTGCCTTGGAATAAACTGATTCTGCTGAGCTTTTAAAAAAAAAGGAATAAAATTTTGCGCTGAGAACATTATCATAATTTTGGAGGAGCATGTCAGTTTTAGTGCCACTGCTTTACAGTTCCAGAGCTGTAGGTTCACATCCAGTGTGGATTTTGCCCTGGGGACTAATCCACATAATGAAATTATAAAAAGTTAAAATGATATTATTGTATTCATATTTTTAATGCTAAATTAAATATGTACTTTGAACAGCTTTATTTCCTAATTTTGATAAGAAGAATGTTTGTTTGTTTTTTCTACTTGAATTTTAACAGAATCCTTCCTTTTGCTGTAGGTGAGAAACCTCACAATTGTCAAGTGTGTGGGAAAGCCTTAGGCCAAAGTTCTAATCTCATCACGCACAGCTGTAAGCATACAGGATTTAAGCCTTTTGGGTGTGACCTCTGTGGAAAAGGCTTCCAATGAAAAGTGGACTTGAGAAGACACAAGGAAACGCAACATGGCCTAAAATAATAGGGTGGGCACTGTTACCTGAAGACAGTTTACACCATGACAAAATGGGACAGTCCTTGGTAACAAACACTAAGAGGATTATTGTGCTGTCACTCAAAACAATTGTCTCCTCCTGAAGTGATGCACATTGGTCACCAATGCATGATGCTCCTTGGACAAGTCTACTTGAATTTTAACAGAATCCTTTTGCTGTAGGTGAGAAACCTCACAATTGTCAAGTGTGTGAGAAAGCCTTCAGACAAAGTTCTAATCTCATCACGCACAGCTGTAAGCATACAGGATTTAAGCCTTTTGGGTGTGACCTCTGTGGAAAAGGCTTCCAATGAAAAGTGGACTTGAGAAGACACAAGGAAACGCAACATGGCCTAAAATAATAGGGTGGGCACTGTTACCTGAAGACAGTTTACACCATGACAAAATGGGACAGTCCTTGGTAACAAACACTAAGAGGATTATTGTGCTGTCACTCAAAACAATTGTCTCCTCCTGAAGTGATGCACATTGGTCACCAATGCATGATGCTCCTTGGACAAGTCTACTTGAATTTTAACAGAATCTTCCTTTTGCTGTAGGTGAGAAACCTCACAAGTGTCAAGTGTGTGGGAAAGCCTTCAGCCAAAGTTCTAATCTCATCACCCACAGCTGTAAGCATGCATGATTTAAGCCTTTGGGTGTGGCCTCTGTGGAAAAGGCTTCCAACGAAAAGTGCACTTGAGAAGACACAAGGAAACACAACATGGCCTAAAATAATAGGGTGGGCACTGTTACCTGAAGACAGTTTACACCATGACAAAATGGCACAGTCCTTGGTAACAAACACTAATAGGATTATTGTGTTGTCGCTCAAAACAATCGTCTTCTACTGAAGTGGTGCACATTGGTCACCAATGCATGATGCTCCTTGGACAAGTCTACTTGAATTTTAACAGAATCATTCCTTTTGCTGTAGGTGAGAAACCTCACAAGTGTCAAGTATGTGGGAAAGCCTTCAGCCAAACTTCTAATCTCATCACCCACAGCTGTAAGCATACAGGATTTAAGCCTTTTGGGTGTGACCTCTGTGGAAAAGGCTTCCAACGAAAAGTGGGCTTGAGAAAACACAAGGAAACGCAACATGGCCTAAAATAATAGGGTGGGCACTGTTACCAGAAGACAGTTTACACCATGACAAAATGGGACAGTCCTTGGTAACAAACACTAAGAGGATTATTGTGCTGTTGCTCAAAAGAATCGTCTCCTACTGAATTGATGCACATTGGTCACCAATGCATGATGCTCCTTGGACAAGTGGAATCCTCATTGACCGTAGAGTGTATTGCCGTATTGAATGCACTACATACACCTCAAATTGTGCTCAGAAATGAGATTTTTTTTGTAAATATGAGGTTAATAAATGACAAAGTTGTTTAATAGCATCAGCAAGGAAGTCAAAACCAGATATATTTAAAGCAAAATATTTTTGCACAATAATTTACCTACAACAAATAGCTAATATTATTTGGGTTGGTGGTAAATTTCTTTGCTCATGTAAAATTAAAAGTTAAACGACAGACTTTCCCCAGAGTCCGACCTCATTCAAAGGACAAAGCACTCGTCCAAGTCGCCAAATAGCTGCAAGGGCAGCGTTTGTGACAGATCCTCCGACTACGAAGACTACTGGAGACCACCTTCCCCTTCAGCATCCCCAGGTACATTTATAGAAATTAGTAACAAAATAAAAATGGTGGGGTGTTTTAACTTTTGAAATTGTCTGGTTAACTAAACCTTGGGCTTTTTATCTTTTCATTTTAAATGGGAAACTTTGAGCAGTTACTTGATCAGATGTTATTTACGCTGTACACCTTTGTTATTTTACTAGCAAGTAGTGACAAGAATTGTCTACATTTTCAGTCATTACAATTATTACATCCACTCATGCAAAAGATATATAATGTATTCAGGTAATGTAAGCATTAATTAAACACAATGTCCTACTACTGTGTGTTAATAAGAACTGGGCAGCTAACAATGAAAAGCAAAGAAAATTGGTTATGAAAGTTTGACAATGGGATAAAAACAATTGTTAAAGACAGCAGGGCTTAAACTATTAAGGCTATTTTCTGAACAGATTTAAAGTTGCTTATTTTAATGATTAAGTTGTTAATAAGGTTGTTGGTAATAATAATACGGTAAATATGTATTAATACTTCAGGAATGATATCCTGATGTTAATAGCAACAAGGAACAAATAAACATGTATATGTTATTATGACTACACTAACTGTATGATGATGCAGAGAAAATTAAACTTCTTAAAACAAAAAAATCAGTTAAGAATAAACTGTCAAATGCTGTTGAAAACCATTATGCACTGTAAATGACGAGTTTCAAAATATAACGAATAAAGTACAAAATTGCATGAATGCATACATAAATATCACATTACTACAAGTAGCATAACAAACATAGCACTTACCATTAAGTAAATCATTTTTTATTATTTGACATTAATATACTTTTTGGACCTTTCAGAAACAATTTTATTAGTATATGTATAGCCTATAGCAGGAACTTATTGTCTTGTTACATATCTTGAAAATGCTGGCGACATATAATCTATTAACAAATTCACAAGAACACCTTAAATGTGTAAATTTTGTGTCCTAACTTTAGTAAAGTGATAATTATATTTAAGTCATTTATTCTGTGAGGTGTTTTAGGACAACACTGAAAGCACCATATTAAATTTAAACTGCATGCGTTGTTTCTCTGCAGAGTCCGAGAAGTCTCTGTCTCCTTCCTTTGATGAAAGCCATCCCTTTGCCATCCCTTACCGACCGTACACATGGAGCAGTTACCCTGGGTCAGAGTTGAGGCATTTGGTGCAGCAGGGATTTCACAGAACCGCTTCGGTAGACCGGGGTTTGGCAATGTATCCCGAAAGGGGACCTGACTCCACCCTGTTTGTCGACACGGGTTCCACAATGGGACTTTATAATGACTACAGCTCTGCAGGCAACCTCTTTGACCACAGCACTTCTGCAGCCCTTTATACGGATCCCCATGGTCACAACATCCAGGACAAAGTACCGGAAATTAAGGAGGAATCTGAGCTTCTCTGAACACGCCTTGCTATTCAATAAGGGCTCCTACAAGTGTATTAAGTGCAGCAAGGTATTGGTTACAAATTTATTCTAAGGAATAAAACAAATTGTTTTTATCTGTGAGCAGAGGATATCAAAAAATGAATTGTGTGTAACTTTACACTAGCCATTATTTTTAAAGTCAAGTTTTAAGTAGGATGATGATACATGGAAGCATCAATTGTTCGTTTTAATTTGTAGGTGTTTTCAACACCTCATGGGTTAAAGGTACATGTGAGAAGATCCCACAGTGGCACAAGACCATTTGCCTGTGAAATCTATGGGAAGACCTTTGGCCATGCAGTGAGCTTGGAGCAGCACAAAGCAGTCCATTCTCAGGTAAACACCAATTCAAACTTGTCCAGTGCAAGAGGTTCAGCCATCCACTCATTACTACACTACCAGTGGTTTACTTCATTCTAAATACAGACTCGCAGAGAAAGCCCTGCCTGTCCTTTGATATTAAATCGTACCTGTTCTGGTAGATTTAATTGTGGCCAAAATGTATTTATTTTTAATAGAGCTAATTAGTCTGTGCATCCAATTCTGAACTTCAACCACTTTCATAGCCATGCAAGCCAGAGCCTATTCTTAAAGCCTTGGTTGCAAAGCAAGAACCAACACTGTATGTATATGCCAGTCCACTGTGAGGCACCCTGACTCAGATTGAATCTGAATAAATGCATAGCATATGCAGATGTTGCACATCCGCAATGATGAAAAAATTGGAATACAGTGTAGCCAAACAGTTGTTTTTTTAGCCTGCACAGACTATTGATCTTGTCGTTCTATTTTGACATGACAAAAGCTCAAGTCAAGTGACTTGCTCATGGTTACACAGTGAGGCAGCCATTGGTTGTGATTCTGTGGTTTCCAATCTCACTTTTCAGCTACCAAAACACATTTCCGGTAGAAATGTTTAAAGTCAAGCACAGAAATATCAATTTTTAAATTTGTTATATTTAAACAGATCATTTTTGTACCGTGAAACTACATGCATGTACATTATGAATTGTGAATCAGTTTTACTGTTGAAATATTTCCAACAGAATTGATAAAAGATTGTGTGTTTCAATTTGTTGTAACTTCAGCTAGCAACTAAGCAGATGAGCTGAAAAGCCACAGAGTTTGTAGGTTTAGTCAAGACCACTTGGCTTCCACTACTCCAGCTGTTGTAATATGCACACAACTTCAATTTGTAAGTTGCACAGTATCACAAACATCAACATAACTAAGGGGTATCTGTAAGAACAGACTTTTTGTTACTTGTTCTTATCAGTATTTATTTCTGTAATTTGTAAGTTAAACTGTATTACAAACATCAAAACAACTAATGGTTATAATCTGTAAGAAGAGACTTTTGTTAATTATTCTTTTATCAATATTTACTTGTTTCTTTTTTTAGGAGAGAAGCTTTGATTGCCAAATATGTAGTAAAAGTTTGAAATGTTCCACCACCTTGTCCACTCATTTATTAATTCATTCTGATACTCGCCCCTATCCGTACCAGTACTGTGGCAAACGTTTTCATCAGAATTCAGACATGAAAAAGCACACTTTAATCCATACAGGTAAGGCCAATTTCAAAGCAGTATTCATTTAACTGAGCATGTTCTATCCTCTTTAAATACATGTACCGCTTTAGTAATATCTTAATGACAAAGGAGCATTTTCAGTTTTTATCCACTTTTAAAAAAAGGTAATTGTTTACATGGTGACAATTATCTTTATCATACACTGAACATTTTACACCTAAACTGTGTGTGTACTTGTGCCTTGGAATAAACTGATTCTGCTGAGCTTTTAAGAAAAAAGGAATAAAATTTTGCGCTGAGAACATTATCATAATTTTGGAGGAGCATGTCAGTTTTAGTGCCACTGCTTTACAGTTCCAGAGCTGTAGGTTCACATCCAGTGTGGATTTTGCCCTGGGGACTAATCCACATAATGAAATTATAAAAAGTTAAAATGATATTATTGTATTCATATTTTTAATGCTAAATTAAATATGTACTTTGAACAGCTTTATTTCCTAATTTTGATAAGAAGAATGTTTGTTTGTTTTTTCTACTTGAATTTTAACAGAATCCTTCCTTTTGCTGTAGGTGAGAAACCTCACAATTGTCAAGTGTGTGGGAAAGCCTTCAGCCAAAGTTCTAATCTCATCACGCACAGCTGTAAGCATACAGGATTTAAGCCTTTTGGGTGTGACCTCTGTGGAAAAGGCTTCCAATGAAAAGTGGACTTGAGAAGACACAAGGAAACGCAACATGGCCTAAAATAATAGGGTGGGCACTGTTACCTGAAGACAGTTTACACCATGACAAAATGGGACAGTCCTTGGTAACAAACACTAAGAGGATTATTGTGCTGTCACTCAAAACAATTGTCTCCTCCTGAAGTGATGCACATTGGTCACCAATGCATGATGCTCCTTGGACAAGTCTACTTGAATTTTAACAGAATCATTCCTTTTGCTGTAGGTGAGAAACCTCACAAGTGTCAAGTATGTGGGAAAGCCTTCAGCCAAACTTCTAATCTCATCACGCACAGCTGTAAGCATACAGGATTTAAGCCTTTTGGGTGTGACCTCTGTGGAAAAGGCTTCCAACGAAAAGTGGGCTTGAGAAAACACAAGGAAACGCAACATGGCCTAAAATAATAGGGTGGGCACTGTTACCAGAAGACAGTTTACACCATGACAAAATGGGACAGTCCTTGGTAACAAACACTAAGAGGATTATTGTGCTGTTGCTCAAAAGAATCGTCTCCTACTGAATTGATGCACATTGGTCACCAATGCATGATGCTCCTTGGACAAGTGGAATCCTCATTGACCGTAGAGTGTATTGCCGTATTGAATGCACTACATACACCTCAAATTGTGCTCAGAAATGAGATTTTTTTTGTAAATATGAGGTTAATAAATGACAAAGTTGTTTAATAGCATCAGCAAGGAAGTCAAAACCAGATATATTTAAAGCAAAATATTTTTGCACAATAATTTACCTACAACAAATAGCTAATATTATTTGGGTTGGTGGTAAATTTCTTTGCTCATGTAAAATTAAAAGTTAAACGACAGACTTTCCCCAGAGTCCGACCTCATTCAAAGGACAAAGCACTCGTCCAAGTCGCCAAATAGCTGCAAGGGCAGCGTTTGTGACAGATCCTCCGACTACGAAGACTACTGGAGACCACCTTCCCCTTCAGCATCCCCAGGTACTTTTATAGAAATTAGTAACAAAATAAAAATGGTGGGGTGTTTTAACTTTTGAAATTGTCTGGTTAACTAAACCTTGGGCTTTTTATCTTTTCATTTTAAATGGGAAACTTTGAGCAGTTACTTGATCAGATGTTATTTACGCTGTACACCTTTGTTATTTTACTAGCAAGTAGTGACAAGAATTGTCTACATTTTCAGTCATTACAATTATTACATCCACTCATGCAAAACATATATAAAGTATTCAGGTAATGTAAGCATTAATTAAACACAATGTCCTACTACTGTGTGTTAATAAGAACTGGGCAGCTAACAATGAAAAGCAAAGAAAATTGGTTATGAATGTTTGACAATGGGATAAAAACAATTGTTAAAGACAGCAGGGTTTAAACTATTAAGGCTATTATCTGAACAGATTTAAAGTTGCTTATTTTAATGATTAAGTTGTTAATAAGGTTGTTGGTAATAATAATACAGTAAATATGTATTAATACTTTAGGAATGATATCCTGATGTTAATAGCAACAAGGAACAAATAAACATGTATATGTTGTTATGACTACACTAACTGTATGATGATGCAGAGAAAGTTAACTTCTTATACTCAAAAAAATCACTTAAGAATAAACTGTCAAATGCTGTTGAAAACCATTATGCACTGTAAATGATGAGTTTCAACAGATAACGAATAAAGTACAAAATTGCATGAATGCATACATAAATATCATATTACTACAAGTAGCATAACAAACATAGCACTTACTATTAAGTAAATTATTTTTTATTATTTGACATTAATATACTTTTTGGACCTTTCAGAAACAATTTTATTAGTATATGTATAGCCTATAGCAGGAACTTATTGTCTTGTTACGTATCTTGAAAATGCTGGCTACATATAAGCTATTAACAGATTCACAAGAACACCTTAAATGCGTAAATTTTGTGTCCTAACTTTAGTAAAGTGACAATTATATTTAAGTCATTTATTCTGTGAGGTGTTTTAGGGCAACACTGAAAGCAGCACCATATTAAATTTAAACAGCATGCGTTGTTTCTCTGCAGAGTCCGAGAAGTCTGTCTCCTTCTGTGGATGAAAGTCATCCTGGCAACCGTTTTCATCAGAAGTCAGACATGAAGAAGCACACTTTCATCCATACAGGTAAGGCCAATTTCAAAGTAGTATTCATTTAACTGAGCATGTTCTACCCTCTTTAAATACATGTACTGCTTTAGTAATATCTTAATGACAAAGGAACATTTTCAGTTTTTATCCACTTTAAAAAAAAAAAAAAAAAAAGGCAATTGTTTACATGGAGACAATTATTTTCATCAACTGAAAATTTTACACCTAAACTGTCTGTGTATTTGCGCCTTGGAATAAACTGTTTCTGCAGAGCTTTTTTTAAATAAAATAAATAAAAAAAATGAATAAAATTTTGCGCTGAGAACAATATCGTCATTTTGGAGGAGCATGTCGGTTTTTACTGCCGCTGCCTTACAGTTCCAGAGCTGTGGGTTCACATCCAGTGTGGATTTTGCCCTGGGCACTAATCCACATAATGATATTATTGTATTCATATTTTTAATGCTACATTAAGTATGTACTTTGAACAGATTTAGTTCCTAATTTTGATAAGAAGAATGTTTTTTCTACTTGAATTTTAACAGAATCCTTCCTTTTGCTGTAGGTGAGAAACCTCACAAGTGTCAAGTGTGTGGGAAAGCCTTCAGCCAAAGTTCTAATCTCATCACCCACAGCCGTAAGCATACAGGATTTAAGCCTTTTGGGTGTGACCTCTGTGGAAAAGGCTTCCAACGAAAAGTGGACTTGAGAAGACACAAGGAAATGCAACATGGCCTAAAATAATAGGGTGGACACTGTTACCTGAAGACAGTTTACACCATGACAAAATGGGACAGTCCTTGGTAACAAACACTAATAGGATTATTGTGCTGTCGCGCAAAACAATCATCTCCTCCTGAAGTGATGCACATTGGTCACCAATGCATGATGCTCCTTGGACAAATGGAATCCTCATTTACCGTAGAGTGTATTACCGTATTGAATGCAGTACATACAGCTCAAATTGTGCTCAGAAATTAGATTATTTTTGTAAATATGAGGTTAATAAATGACAAAGTTGTTTAATAGCATTAGCAAGGAAGTCAGAACCAGATATATTTAAAGCAAAATATTTTTGCACAATAATTTACCTACAACAATTCTATATATGTAGAATTCTTTTCGCGTTTGAAACGGAAATTACGTATGACCATAGAGCATTTTATAATACTGGAACTAATCAGTTCGTTTGTGGATGCCATTATTATCTTTTTTACGAATTGTTATTTGTGTGAGTTATTTTACTGATATTGAAAAGAAGTAAACACACACACGCAGATCTATCCCATAGAAGTGCACTCCGCGTCGTCCTCTCCCAGCCCTTCTCTCTGGACTACAGTGCTGAGCCTTCCGCCGTCAGGCCCGTTCTGACAGAGAAGTTTTATTTATTCGTCCACGTGACTGTCGCGGAAACCGCCACATTGTAACTTTTTTTTTAGTTGGCAGTACTTGATAGTAGAAGAGATGAGGAAAACAGCTTTGCGTCTTTCTACTTTTTAACTGTGGCGAGCTGTAAACAATGTGCGCGAGAACAAAGTGAACGCTGGGAGGCGCGGAATGTCGAGAGCTTCGCAGTTTCGGGCAGCGTCCTCTCTTCTCGCACTGTGACACTTCTAGTGTCCCGTCGGATCCCGGGAGAGTGGAAATCATTGCGAATGAGTGTAATCGGCGCCATCGAAGCAGGACTCTGTTTGTAAATTACCCTGCACTACTACTTACTGTCCCTTAAGGTGAGATCGGGTCACTAAAACACCGCAACATTTAAGGTTCCTTTTGTGATTAATTAGTTTAAGAAGTAAATCACAGGCACGTAGTGCAAGGTTGTCAGGCAGAAATTTGGACCATCATATAGAAAATGTAATATCTATACCGCAGCGGTCGTGTAGCGCCTTTCACTACTACCGAGAGATAATCCAAATACATTTTAGCTGCTGTTAGTACTACTTACCTGTTGTGTTATAGCGTCTTTAAAATGTAGTTTACCCCAAACCACACCAGTAGTGCTCAATATAACTTTACTTCTTAAATGTTAATGTTTTACTGTTTAATAACTTATAGACTAGCTAATATTATTTGGGGTGGTGGTAAATTTTTCTTGCTAATTTAAAATTAAAAGTTAAAGACAGATTTTCCACACAAAGCTGCAAGTTACTTTAAAAATGCTACATACGCAGTTAACTTTTGAAATAGATTTTTTCCATATTATTGGCCTATTTTTGTGTTTTATTTGAATGTTTGTGTATTACTATATTTCCTAATATATTTATTAATTGCATATCATTTTAAATAAATAATTTTTAAATTTATCTTGTTTATTTGGCCTTTGTAGAACCAGGACTGCACGGGTGTTAACCAACAGTTAGAATTTCTGATGCCATACGCTTACATTTATAAGCAGAATTAAACTACACGCCATTATCAGCTCAAATTCCATTTCAGATACTCCTTCAGTTAGAAAAACAGCCTGAAATTCTGTCATTTAGATTCAGAGTCTTAACTAGGTGTAATTTAAATATGTCCCAATCTGAGTTTATGCCTATTTTTTTTTAAAAAAAAGTCAATCGTAGGGGTAATTAGCAAGTGTATTAAAAATATATTATGCAGCTTCCATGTCCTCTTATTTGCCAATGCCCTTTGTTTGAGTGGGTAACAGAAGAGATGCGCAGCTCACCTTTGTTTCACTCGGCTAGCTGGAGGTGCCATTAAAAATTACCATTTTGTAAGGCTCAGTCTAGAAGGTTCAGAAGCGCAATAAGCTGAGCTTCGGCGCTGAAAGACAAGCCTGTCAAAGGGATAGTTGAAGATAGCCGTCGGCCACCTCAGGGATGATTAGATTACGCACTGTGCCTTGCTTCAAGACTTTGGAAAAAGGACAACCTGACCCACAAACCAAGGGTCTGTATGTTGTATATGATTGTTTAATGATGCTTTTGTCCATTGCTTTATGTTTGGGTGTTGATTGCTATGGTCTGCGTCTTTTGAGACGTATGATGGCCGGAGGGAGGGGTGTGGTTTAGAGGCACGCTGTATGTAGAGTTGGTTAAACAAGGTTAACAGTAAACAGCTTTTGAAACGTTATTCTGAGTGTGTCGCTATTTCAATCTAGAAAACACTACAATTGGCGAACGAGGATGGCTGAAAATGTTCCGTTTGTTTCACTGCCACCCACTGAGCCTTTCTCGCCTCAGCCGGGCGAAGCGCCTGTTCCGTGGGACAGATGGAAGTCTTCATTTCAAACGTACCTGCTGCTTGCGGTGGGTTTGGACGCAGTTGCTAGTGCTAGAAAAAGAGCCATTCTCCTGCATTGCCTCGGCCCAGAAGGACTCCGCGTCTTCCAGTCTCTCGGCGACGCTGACACATACGAAGCCGCTATTGGGCTCCTTGACAGGCACTTTACAAAAAAAGGAGAGCGTCCTTTTCAAACGGCTACAGTTCCGTCAGCGGACACAACGTGCTGGTGAGTCTATTTCGCAGTACGTGGCAGACTTAAAAGGGTTTAGCCGAGTCTTGTAAATCTGTCTTTCTTCGTGATGAAATGATTATAGAGACCAACTACACCAGAGAGGCTTCTTTTGGAGGATGATGACTTGATGCTTTGTAAAGCGTTGACTATTGCGTGCCAAATAGAATCAGCTTCTCAATGTGCACATAAAATAAGTGAAATACAGATGCCTTCTGCGAATCCCTTAACTGCTGTTCAGTGAATGAGCCACAGGGCGCGGAGTATAACTGTGCATCTGACTGTCAGTCTCAAGCATCAGTACAGCAGATGAGACATACAGCTCAGTCTCGTCAGCACTGTGGAAATTGTGGTTCTACTAGACATGTGTCTTGTGCCATGGATTGCCCTGCACAAGGACAAATATGTAGGCGTTGTCGAAAACCCAATCATTTTGCAAAATGGTGTAGGTCAGCGCCAGACCCTGGAAATAGTAACTGTACACAGCAAAAACAACGCTCTGCTGAGTCTTCCCCTGCAGTTATTCACACAGTCTGTTCCTCTCTACCCAGGTTTCGTTCCTGTGCCGTGTACCTGGATGATGTTTGCACTCCTGTTCTGCTTGACACAGGAGCTAAAGTGTCACTTCTAAACATGGCCACCTATACAACATTCTTATTGCACTTACCACTTCAGCCACCTATCCTTTCCCTCTACGGATATGGCAGTTCCAGAATTGATGTGGTGGGTATTGTGCGCTGCACTGTAACGTATGGCAAAAACACTGTGTCTGATTTTCCTTTCCATATCACAAGATAAGGTAGCAATATTTTGGGCCTGGACTTGTTCACCAGTCTAGGGATCACACTACTGGACAATTCTGAATGTGACATCACTGTGGCATCAGAAATGGCCTACCCTGTTCACTGGCTTAGGACATTTTAACACATTTACGCACAAGCCCCTGCTTAATACAAGTGTCACTCCTGTTATTCAACCACTGCGGCGTGTGCCCCTAGCCCTGCGGGATGCTGTCACAACAGAACTACAACACCTCCTGACAGATGGCATTATAGAGCCAATCCACGCCTCCCTCTGGATATCAAATTTGGTTATAGCAAAAAAAAAAAAGACAGGATGGCTGCGGTTATGTATGGATTTAAGGGCAGTAAATCAGGCTATCATCCCTGATTGTTACCCCTTACCAACCATCGAAGAGCTCACCACTCACTTCCATGGCTCAAAGGTTTTTTCAAAGCTCGACCTTCGTCAAGGTTATCTTCAAGTTCCTCTGCACGAGGACAGCAGGGATTTGACTGCATTCATCACCCATGTTGGAATTTTTCATTATACCAGAATGCCATTTGGCCTGTGCTCCACTCCCAGTTGTTTCCAAAAAATAATGTCCACTATCCTGGCAGGAATTCCAGGGGTGGTTGTTTACTTGGATGACATTGTAGTCCATAGGCCAGATGATGCAGTCCATGATGAACGTCTGCAAGCAACCTTTGCAGCTCTTAGCCACCACAACCTTACCTTAA
The DNA here is from genome assembly GCF_900747795.2 of Erpetoichthys calabaricus. Taxonomy (NCBI): domain Eukaryota; kingdom Metazoa; phylum Chordata; class Cladistia; order Polypteriformes; family Polypteridae; genus Erpetoichthys; species Erpetoichthys calabaricus. The sequence goes on along the minus strand of NC_041403.2, from coordinate 95,937,001 downwards.
ATGCAGATAAGTGCCTGTTTGCTGCACATGAAGTGGACTTTATTGGGTTCCACTTGTCAACTCAAGGTTTATCACCCCTTCAGTCGAATGTGGAGGCCATTCAGCGTGTTCCAGCACCTACTTCAGCTTCACAGTTGGCCTCATTTCTGGGGATGACAGGGTACTACATGAGATTCATGCCACAATACTCTGCACTCACTACGCCCCTTCGGCAGCTGCTTAAGAAAGAGGCATCCTGGAGTTGGTCGGCGCACTGTGCAGAAGCCTTTTGCAAACTTAAAGAGTTGCTTACTACTTCACCAGTCTTGGCACATTTTAATGCGGACAATCCAACTATTGTAACTTGTGATGCATCTGCTTCAGCAGTAGGTGCAGTTCTTTCACAGATACAAGATGGAGTGGAGAAGCCTGTGGCTTTTGCTTCCCGTGCATTGAGCCCTGCTGAACAGAAATATTCAGTAGGGGACAGGGAGGCACTCGCATGTGTATGGGCCTCTGAAAAGTGGCATACTTACCTGTACGGGCATCCAGTTATTTAAGAACTGACCACCAGGCCCTAATATCTTTGATGTCCTCTGCTGGTTCAAGTCACAGGCTGCTGCGCATGCACCACTGGGGTGAGCGTCTCCAGAGGTACAATTTTAAGTTACAGTTTACCCCAGGACGAGACAATGTAGTGGCTGATTTGTTGTCACGTTCTGTTTTTCATCCCCCTACCACTATGCAAATTGATCATGAGGAGGATCTGATTCACTTGCTGCACTCTCCACTCCAAGATAAGGTATCACTCTAGGAACTTACAAAAGAATCTGCATTGGATCCAGTTTTCACAGTCCTACGACAGTATGTTGCCAATGGCTGGCCATTGGAAGTGCCCCCTAACCTCCAGTCTTACATCCGATTTAAAGATGAGCGTTCATGTTGGAATGAGACTTGCCTAGCTCGTGGACATCGCACAGTTGTGCCCAGCAGCCTCAGGGGTCGGGTCCTGGCCATGGCTCATCAGGGCCACCTCGGAATTGTGAAACTAAAGCAATGCTGCAGGGACCTAGTCTGGTGGTCTGGCATTGACCGTGACTTAGAGGAGCTGGTGCGCAACTGTGCACCATGATTAACAAGTGGTAAGACTGGGCCCCCACCAATGCCTCCTCTCCAACCCTTGGCCTGGCCTGATCAGCCTTGGAAACACATTCAAGTTGATAGCCGTGGCGAATTAAAAGGTGTGCAACATCACCAGTGCTTCTTGGCAGTAGCATATGACCTCCAAGTGGCCAGAGATCACTCCCATGGGCTCAGTCACAGCGGAGTCTCTCATTGGTTTCCTGAACACACTGTTTGCTCGCTGGGGTTTACCAAAATGCATTACAATGGATAATGGTCCGCAGTTCACATCTGCTGTGTTCAGTGATTTTGTCCAAAACCGGGGTATACGCCATATTAAAACATCCTTTTATCACCCCCAGGCTAATGGAGGGGTTGAACGCTTTAATCAAAGCCTAAAAAATGGCCTCAGGGCTAACCTGTTGCAGGGTTTCTCTTTTAATGAAGCACTGTTACAGACCCTGCTGCATTATAGAGCTGCTCAGCATGTTACGACTGGGGTTTCCCTAGCCAAACTTATGCTAGGCCGTGAGCTGGAACTACCCTTGCATAGACTTCGTCCCTCTACAACTTTTTCACCCACCAAGTCAGCTGAGTCAAACGTGCAAAAACAACAAGCAAAGTCCCAGCATGATTTCAACAGGAAGAGGAGAATACGGATTCCCAATTTCAAGGTGATGAACTGGGTTAGGGTCTGCCGCCCATGTCGCTCTAGCAAGCTTCACTCCTTCTGGTCATCACCCCTTCAGATTAAGAGCCAGCTTAGACCTGCAACCTTTCAGTTAGTGGATGGGTCTCGGTGGCATGCCAGCTGCGCAAGATGCCAGCCCCTTCAGGATCTGATAGCATCATCAAGGGCAACCCTACCTCAGATGACACAACTTGGATGTCCCAGGCCCCCCTTCTTCTTCCCCTGAATACGGATTCTCAACCCACTGCTAGCAGTGGAACATCTCGAGCAGCAAGACTGCGTTCAAGGCCTGCCCGCTTCCAAGACTTTCTAACCTCTTTTCACACCTAATTCAATTGGTGGGAGAGGGGGGAAAATGTTGTATATGATTGTTTAATGATGCTTTTGTCCATTGCTTTATGTTTGGGTGTTGATTGCTATGGTCTGCATCTTTTGAGACGTATGACGGCCGGAGGGAGGGGTGTGGTTTAGAGGCACGCTGTATGGGGAGTTGGTTAAACAAGGTTAACAACAAACAGCATTCGAAACGTTATTCTGAGTGTGTCACTACTTCAATCTAGAAAACATTACACTGTAGTGTGGCCCAGGAGCTTTTAGGGAAGAGCACACGTTCACCACACCCAGGTCCTCTAAATCACTCCTTTGGCTAACGTTGCAAGACCTCCGCACGCGACATATCTGCTGCAAACCAAATATTTTCAGTCTACTGCTTTGCTAAATAAATATTGAACCAATGAACTGTGGAAATTTAGTGAAGAGTGCAAACTGCATAGCATTCATTTTCCCCTTGTTAATTAGATTACACTGAATTAAAAGGTGACCTCAAAATCCAAGGGTAGAACTTGTTTTGACACCAAAGGCGCTACAAAGCGATTGTTTAGACTAAAGAGCGCGGAAGTAAAAACCATAATGTTAAAACCCAGTATTTCACTAATTTAGATAGATATAGTTTACTAATTCCCAAGGGAAAATTCACACATTTAATAGTGAAATAAGCTCATTTGTAACAGAATAATTTAAACCAATATTTACACGTTAAACCTTTGTGAAGTCTGTCGCCTGGAGTTTATATCACTGCCCAGTCTCGGTCTCTGATTTACATTTGGAGTATTTTTTCTCCTCATGTGTACTCCTGTTTTGTATAGAAAACAATTTATTTGTTCTCGTATACTTACATGAAGTAGAAAACGAGCAACTAGCACATTAAAAATAAGTTTCTTTTTTTTATTTGCCAATCATCCATCTGCCCATTGTTTGTAATCACCTATCCAAAAAGTAGGCATTTTATGTAGAAACTTTTAATCATGTTTGGAAAATCGCTTGAATAAATACTGTAATAACCTCATAAAATAGCAAATACTGTATATGCTGTATATTTTAATCAGTATTACAATTAATTAAATAAAATTACCCAGGTGGTGTTATTCGTTTTAGAATAACCATTCCTGTTAATAGCTCTCTCGTGTTTCTGAAAATGGTAGTGAGAATTATAGATTGAGACATTTCTCTTAGTTCTCCGATTGTTAATTCATAACCATGGCATATGATAAATCCTCAAAGTGTCTTTTTAATATCTAATTGTATAAATGGCTTAAAACATAATGTGGCACAGAAAATAATTTGCAAAACACTTGTGAAGCGCTAAATGTTTAAATGTACATGTTTTCTTTAAAGCGGCTTATATTTTGATTTGGCGAGACGATATATTGTTTATGAGGAGTCATACTGATCTGCGTACTTTGATCTTTAACTGTAAGCTGGTATAGAAAACTGTTTTACCCGACAGAATAATATTTGCTGAAGCCCGGCGCTTGGTCAACTTTCTGTACCACTCACGGTTCCTACATGATGCGAAATTGAAAGGACAACCGTCGCATCTCTTTATACACACTTTTAATAAAACTGAAAAATCTATGTGATTTATGTGTATTTTTATGTACACTTTGTATTTTAACCGTATTAAATCAAGTACAAATTAAAGAAATCTCCTACTTTTAACTTTCTAGTTTCCAAATCCTCCGTTATTTAAATCAATATAGTTATAATGTCATTTTTACTAACATTTTGACTTAAAAGCCATGTCAATCCAAATTGCTCAACAGTAAAGTACAACAGCAGGGAGTCCAAAGAGGCATTAAAAGAGGGTCATGAAGTAAGGATTCACCTTCTAGTTTACATATCAAGAGCACCGCCCTTGTTGCAGGAGGACAGATTGGGATCGAGAGGCTGCAGGGTGGGGCGTCTCACAAGTGGGCGAATTCCGTGGTATGGCACTGCTTTCTCTACCTTAAGATAACAAATGTGTTTATTTACGAGCTAACCTGCCATGTCACAAAGTATAAACGACACAAGACTGTTTCTCAGAGCGCAGGTCGGTTATCAGAGACGAGCATGTAAAAAGGTTCTTAACTTCAATCAGATGCCCACAGATCTGATGACATCTAACAAACGCTGAAATTGCCTGCCCCAGAACTTATCATCAAGTCGTTGACACGAGTCAACATCGATTTTGCAACACTAACATGCATGATGGGATATAAAGTATTTGGGACGGCTAGAATGAGCTACAGGAAATCAATGCCGCCCCTGTGTGTCAATAATTGAGGTGCGTTATATCCGATTTCCACTGTTTTCAAGTGACTTTCCTCCGTTAACTCCAAAACTTGTGTGCTTAGACTAGTGGGCCAAAGTCTATTCAACATGTGCAAGGACCTATTATTATGCAGGTACTATGAAATCAAATTTCTTGAAACTTCTTTGTTTTCTTTATCAAATGCTATTTATTCTTGCACATGAAATGATGATGACATAGATCTTCTTCACTTTTCTGCAGTAAGTTTGTCCTGTTTATTGCTTTTCAGAGCTGACCAGACCAAACATGTGAAAAGACTGACAACAAAAAAACACTTTCCATCCATTTATCAGACTTGCTTCTATGTGTTTATAAGGTTTTTGCAGGCCAGAGTCTATCATAGCATGGGTGTAAGACAGCAACATTGCACAAATCTGGCACCAGAGATATGCAAACTCTCATAAAGGGAACCTTTAAATATAATGGGAACAATATTTCCAAATTATAATAAATTTATTCATAACACATATGAAATATGATCAAAGTTTCTATTAGAGTATATGCCTTTATGACTATTTTACATATGCTCTGCTATAACATATAATACTTTATGGAACAAAAAGGCTGTACAAAGGGAAGTCACTTTTGACTGTTACAGTGGAACAGAGCAGTTGTTCCCAAGTTCAGTCGTGGTGCAGGATTTTATTCCAGTGAATTTTAAAATCAGTGATTCATTCTTATTCTTAATTGATATCATTGTTTAGTTATCTGGCATTAGTTCTCTTATTCTAAGAAATTCTGAAACATTTGTATTATAGTTTTAAATAATTTCCTATAGCATTTCCTTTTAAAAGTTACCCATTTCTGTGACATTTGTTTCTTTAAGTGTATCCAAATTATGTTAATCAGTGAAGGTCAATGCAGACAATTGGAGGGCAAAAGGGAAGCAATTACTTAAGTATTACATTTGCTTGTATGCTCAACTTTAAGAAATATGAGCAGAAGAGAGGATACAACACTGATGTAAATGCTTTGTTTTTATCATTCATTGTTACAGCCTTTGGAACAATTAGGTGAGCAAGTGTAAATTAAAAAGAACAAGGTATAATAAATGCAGGCATTTAAAGCTATGACAGCAATACAAGTATTGGTGAATTTCTGAGAATGCAGTGGCACTGGCCATAAAACAGGAGACAGAGCTGGAGGTGGCAGAGTTAAAGATGCTAAGTTTTGCATTGGGTGTGATGAGGATGGACAGTATTAGGAACGAGGACATTAGAGGGTTAGCTCAGGTTGGATGGTTGGGAGACAAAGTCAGAGAGGCGTGATTGCATTGGTTTGGACATGTGCAGAGGAGAGATGCTGAGTATATTGGGAGAAGGATGCTAAGGATAGAGCTGCCAGGCAAGAGAAAAAGAGGAAGGCCTAAGAGAAGATTTATGGATGTGGTGAGAGAGAACATGCAGGTGATGGGTGTGACAGAACAAGATGCAGAGGACAAAAAGATATGGAAAAAGAGGATCCACTGTGGCAACCCCTAACGAAAGCAGCTGAAAGAAGAAGGTATAACGTTAATCTGCATCCAGCCCTGCATGTAGGCCCTCCAACCTGCAGGGAAAATCTGGGGGTTGATGGCAGAATTGGCACTCCAGCCACCATAAAAAAACTCATATTGGTTCCATTCCATCTGAACTAGTGTGGTGTTTAGGTGTCACCCATCGCATGGCTGCACTTGGGTCATAATCTGGGGTCCTGAGGTGGTTTGTCATGTGGTGGGTGCGGCAATGTGCTGTATCATTGCAAGCTCCTAACCGGTATGAGAACACCCGCACATATAGCATACTGTTGATGCATCTTGATGTCTAGTTATGTAAGATGTCAAATTTTTTGGTGTTTCCCCTGCTTTTGGCCCTCTAGAGTTTAAAACCACGTCATTTTTGGACCATAATTTGTGCAGGAAATTACACCCTTATGGTAATGAGTAAACCAATAAGTATTTTCAGTAAAAATAAATCAGAAGGATTTGAAGTTGTGCATGCCTATCAACTGATTCTAGGGCCACCTAACAGTGGTATAAAGGGTCAAAGCTACTTTTTCACCAAACTTGTAATAAATGGGGATTGGTATTGTATTAATTAATTAATTGATGTATTAATTAATCTATTGTTTAATGCTATTTTGAGGGTGATGGTCACAAATATGACACTATTTTTGATATTTCATTCTTTACCGGTGGTCCTAGCCTTCTAAGAGTCAACTCCCAGAGGGTTAAAAATGACAAATTTCAAATATAAGAATGTGGGGTATTGTTTTAGACTATTTCAAGGTCCGTGATTAATAATTTAATATTATTTTTGACGTTGATCCTTTACTAGGGAGACATCAGTTCCCCTATGGACAGGGAAAAATGATAAATTTCTATTACAATCAAGAATATTTAGTCGTTAAACATTCCAATTAAAGCACACATTTTAATATTTCAAATATCTGACACAACTATTCTTGCTTATTACATTTCTTACTGACACCTTGAATTTGGGTGGCTTATGCTAATTCAGACTTTTTAACGTTTGACCTATAGCACTGCAACCTGTCATTCTGAAGTGCTTTGGGAGGCTAGTTTTGGGCCACTTGAAAGCTGGGATCTTCCACATCACACAACCCTCTCCAGCACCATTCAACTGATGCCATCTCATCTATTCTTTATCTGGCCTGGTCCCATTTGAACAAAAGAGACACTTTGGCTAGAATGCCTCTCATTGGCTTCAATTCAGCTTTCAACACCATCTGTAGCACATAGGGAATTTGTCTTTGCTAGGCTACAACACTTTCCTATGAAACTGGATTCTGGACCTCCGGACTGAGAGCCACCACACAGTCTGCGTCGGAAACACCATCTCCAGCACCATCACGCTAAGCTAAGCCAAAAATAAGGCATCATTGTATTCGCAGCTGCCTTCCATCTTCCGCTCCCCACTCCTGACACAACAGGCTTTCCGAGGTGACGAGTGATAGCTTTGCCAGTGTGTCATTTACATTTAGAGCTTATGTAACACCATTTTTTTGGAGAGTGCATAATTATGTAACACCATTTTTTTGGAGAGTGCATTCTCATGGCACGCATGACGTGCACTTCTGGAACGGTGCGAAAACGATACATTGGAATTGCCCTTAACGATATGAGGTTTGGTTCCTAAAACAAACAAGAAAATAAGAAGGCAAACACCACAGAACATTAATCACAAAAACATTCCTTCAACATAGGGCTTACTTGTTGTTTTACCACGCCATCCCTTAGTGGTGAAGCACCTGCACGCACTCCATGTCTCACGTGCGCCGTCTTAAAACGCGGGATGTTTGGCGGGTTGGGCGCATGCGTCACACTGTATGCTTTTTTTAATTGCTGCTGACAGTGACGGGTGCAGTTCAGTACGTGAAATTGAAGATACCCGATGAAACGGAATGTGTTTTGCTTTTATACATTTTTATTTTTCTTAAGCCCAAAAGTGAAGATTTTTGGAGCAGTGACCAAAGGAAACACTGCTGAATAGCAAGCTTTGGGAAAAATGTTTGTGTTCCGCTTAAAAGATGTGCTTTTAGCCGTGGTACGAGGTGGCACGAGGTTTATATGTATGGCAGGCCAAAGCCAAAGTAAGATACATGTTGAAAGTGTTTTTAAGACGTCCTAAAATGAATTTAAACATGCAGTGGCTTCAGATGCCAATTTCAAGATAGTGTTAAATGCATTTTAGGAGATCTTCAAATGAAATCATTGAACATGCAAACTCCACGCAGGGAGGACCCGGGAAGTGAACCCGGGTCCCCTAACTGCTAGGCAGAAGCTACCCACTGTGCCACCGTGCTGCCGTTTTTAAATGTCTAAAGTAGATTTCAAGATATCTCTTAAAAGACTTCCTCATTATTTTAAGATATCTGAAATAAATTTTGACATACCTTAACATACAGTCAGTAGCATAACATTGTTACATAAAGGGTCGCAGGGGGCTTAAGCCTGTTCTAGCAGCAGTGGGTGTAATGCAGGGATTAGTGCTGGGTAGAGTTCCAGTCCATCCCACACTGGCACGGACCTTTAGCATCAACAGTTAAGCTAACCTACATATCTTTGGAGTTATTTCAGTTGTCTACTTTTTTAAAAGATGCACAGTATGGAAACCCATCAAAGATCAACCTAAGATATCTTGATATTTATTTTCAGATATGTCAAAATTGGAAGAAAATAATTTTTAAAATAAATATCACACAGTATTTGTGATATCCTAACCCGAAATGCATTTATGGTATCTGAAAATAGATTGTAGGATCATAAGCAGGAGAGGAACATATTAGAAGATATCTTGAAATGGAACTGTTTCACAAGAGGCAATATATATGAAACTTGTGTTAAAGAGTATACAATTTTATTTACAACTAGTTGATTACCCAATGGCTTCGCTCACTGAGTGCAAGGGAAAAAAATAAAATGTAGTCTATAAGTTATTAAACAGTAAAACATTAACATTTAAGAAGTAAAGATACATTGAGCACTACTGGAGTGGTTTCAGGTAAACTACATTTTAAAGGCGCTATAACACAACAGCTAAGTAGTACGGTAGATCCCTTGTGAAAGGTGCTACATGACCGTTGTGATATAGAAATTACATTTTCTATGTGATCGTCCAAATTTTTGCCTGACAACCTTGCACTACATGCCTGTGATTTACTTGTTAAAATAATTAATCACAAAAGCAACCTTGAATGTTGTGGGGTTTTAGTGACCTGAACTTACCTTAAGGGACAGTAAGTAGTTGTGCAGGGCAATTTACAAACAGAGTCCTGCTTTGATGGCGACGATTACACTCATCTGCAAAGATTTCCACTCTTGCAGGTACCGATGGGGGACTTGAAGTGTTACAAACAGTGAAGAGAAGAGAGGACGCTGTCCAAAACTGCGAAGCTCTCGACTCGGCAGAGCAGCCCGACATTCCGCGCCTCCCAGTGTCCACTTTGTTCTCATGACCCCTCGCAGCTGAAGGCGGTCTCATCTTCACATTGTTTACAGCTTGGCGGAGTTAAAAAGTAGAAAGACGCAAAGCTGTTTTCCTCATCTCTTCTACAATCAAGTACTGCCAACTGAAAAAAAGTTTCAATGTGGTAGTTTCAGTGACAGTCACATGGACAAATAAATAAAACTTCTCTGTCAGAACGCGCCTGGCGGCAGATGGCTCAGCGCTGTAGTCCAGACAGGAGGAGTAGGAGAGGACGACGCGGGGCACACACAAATAATAACAATTCGTAAAGACGATATAAAAATGGCGTCCACAAACAAAGTGATTAGTTCCTGTATTATAATATGTTCTGTGGTCATAGGTAATTTCCATATCGCGTGGTCATACATAATTTCCGTTTCATACGTAATTTCCATATCACGTGGTCATACTTAATTTCCGTTTCAAATGCGAAACGAATTTTATATATATAGATTTACAAACAATTAAATGAATGCATCTAGAGAAGGCAAATTGACAGAGTGGCAAAAACAAAACAAAGAACCTCTGTGAAGTCATTAGTATCACAGGAAACGCCTACCAGTTTTAAACACTAGGCATGTGAGGTGTGCCTGAGTGTGGACTGAGGTGGAATAGCACCATACCCAGAACTGGTTTTTGCCTTACACATGAATTTACTGGGATAGGCTCTGGTCCCTGTGATACTGGACTGGATTAAGCACATATTTTCATAGACAGACTGAAAGAAATACTTCGATTAGTAAATCCTTAATAAACGAGAGAAATACTGTTTTCAAGAGCAATTCGAACATTTTAACTTGTGAAGACCTAATTCAGGAGAATACACAGAGAAAGAAGTAGCCACAAAAGTGAACTCATTTTTGAACCAGGATGAAATGGGCCCCTTGGGGTTGAAAAATCAAAGGTGTTTAACAAGGATACATTCAGTAAACTCTTCTCGTGATTATTCTGGGCTGGGTGTTGGCAGTATTTCAACCTGGTAGCCAAGTTGTGAAGATTGAGATTCAGTATAACTGAGCACATCAGTGCAGCCGAGGAATTTGGTCAGGGCCACATCACTGTGAGAGCATTAGTAGGACTCAAACTCTGAGCCTTTAAAATAAAAACCATCCTTCATTGTCCACCAGTATTGTCCTTTGAAATAGTGCCAAAGATACCAAAAAAGGTTGTGCTGTTAACTGGAGACCCTGAGTTCAAGTCCTGCTACTTTCTTTAGAATGGATGAACAACAGAGAGGAAGGCTTTTACCCTGAGCCGAGACAGTACTAGCTGTATTTGTTGTGAGTTAGGATTTGGGTAGCATCACTTTACCTATTAGATGGCTGTCACTGAACAATACAGTTTACAGTTCTGATAAGAGGAAAGAGGAGACGTTTTGTAACTTGACTAACAGCAAATTAAGGAAAGGAAAAGAGGAAAGCTGGGTCAGGCCCTGCAACATTAAATTGAATCTCACAGAGGACCTCAATCGGTGTCCTGCCTGAACTTGTACCTGAGGGCAGGGTCTCTACATATGTTTGACTGAGATGTTGAAATCTCCTTGGTTAAACAGGATTTGTTGCATCACTGAAGTTACTGGGATGTTTGGACTGCCCTTCAGCTCTATCTTGGATTAAATGGGTTCACGAAAATGACAAAGGCATATTCTATAAGCAAAAGCAATCTCTATAGACCACTTGCAACAATCTAGGTAGGGTCTGAAAGTATCAGCACATCACTGCCCATGAGGCAGATGCTATCTTCCACATGTACAGATCTGAGTATAGCATAAAATGATACGTGTTTCCAATAGACAGTCAGGGTGTTAGTGATGTTCTCTACCACCGAGATAATATGAGCATTTTATTTTCATTGTGAAGGTTTGTTTGCATTTATTAAAGTACACAAAACAAGTCAGTGTGCTGAGCAAGCATGTGAGTGGCTTCTTCCCATTCTTACAACAAATCATTTCAGTAACATACTTAATGCACTTCTGTAAACACTTTTTCACATATCTGTATTCTGGTTGGCCCTTACAGGGTGACCTGAGTTAGTGGATGGCACTAGAAGCCTACAAAAGGCTCATAAAGAAGGAAATGAACTATGAGTCACAACTACTGGGACAACATGAGCCAAGGGCACATTGGTCACTGGTGACTACTCCGTGAGAACCCTAACTACAAAGAGGACTATTTTCATTTATGTTGGGTAGAATGCCCAGAGGGGACTGGGCGGTCTCGTGGCCTGGAACCCCTACAGATTTTATTTTTTTCTCCAGCCATCTGGAGTTTTTTTTTGTTTTTTCTGTCCACCCTGGCCATCGGACCTTACTCCTTTTCTATGTTAACTAATGTTATCTTATTTTAATTTTGTATTTTGTCTTTTATTTTTCTTTTCTTCATTATGTAAAGCACTTTGAGCTACTTTTTGTATGAAAATGTGCTATATAAATAAATGTTGTTGTTGTTGTTGTTGGTGTGTGGCCAATCATTATTAAGAAGCTGCTTTTATTTTTCAGACAAAATTATAATAAAGACTGAAAACAATTTTTAAAACTGCAGAGCCTGAATATCTGATTAACTGGTATGGTCCAAAATAATTTGCTTCTAATGAAAAAAATCAGTTAGAACAAAAGCCTGAAGCCATAATTATCAACTGATGTTGCTGGTGTAACTGAGGAATTCAGACAAGGAATTGATAAAAAACTTGACATATTGCATATTCATTATTTTGAAAGGTTACCGATTTTCTGACGGATATAACGAGACAATACACTCTAAAGCCAGGAGCCACCTCTGCAGACTGGAACAAATATCAACAACGGCTGTCAAATACAGCCTTACAGACTAAGACACCCACTCGAAGTGGAAAACATTGCTTCTGAGGTTTTCCATATGTGTCTCATCTCTTCAGTGTGTGGCCATCGTGTACCTGTGGAAACTGGGCCCAGAAAGTGAATAGATACGGTGCTTTCGATGACTACATATACAAGCAATAGTCAGATTCTTTCTGTAACTGGATACCTCCTTAATAACGGGTTTCCACTAGTCAAATAAATATAAAATGGTGCAGTTATTACAGTTTATTGGTTTATATTTCACCCGAAGATCTAAAACGATACCATTGTACTTATACAGTGTCCTTATCCAAAATCCACTCAAGGTTAAACTTTGCCCAGAGTTACTTACAATTTACTTATGGAGAGAAAGCAGGCAGCCAACGTGGAAAAAAATTGTAGCAAACCCATATGAGACCGAAGAATTTGTACATGAGACGGGTGGAAGGGAGACTTAGAATTCACAGCTGATGTCTGAATAGTTCCGTTAAAATAAGAGCTTGTTGCTCTTGGTCAAGCTTTAGGAATTAAGCAATGAATTTATAACGGCAGCCAAGTATTAAGTTATGCTAATTATGTGTCTTTATGTGTACAAACTCTGTTTAGTAGTGTGTAAAATTTACACTTACGTGTTACCCAAGAAGCTGTCCCAGCACTCTGTGCCTTTACTCAGTGGAAAGCACCATACAAAAAAACTTAACTGAATAAATCGCTAGTCGAGCCTCGGATTCAGGAGGAACAGTGTGGTTTTCGTCCTGGTCAGGGAACAGTGGACCAGCTCTATACCCTTAGCAGGGTCCTGGAGGGTGCATGGGAGTTTGCCCAACCAGTCTACATGTGTTTTGTGGACTTGGAAAAGGCATTCGACCGTGTCCCTCGGGGAATCCTGTGGGGGGTGCTCCGAGAGTATGGGGTACCGGCCCCCCTGATAAGGGCTGTTCGGTCCCTGTACGATCGTTGCCAGAGCCTGGTCCGCATTGCCGGCAGTAAGTCGAACCCGTTTCCAGTGAGAGTTGGACTCCGCCAGGGCTGCCCTTTGTCACCGATTCTGTTCATAACTTTTATGGACAGAATTTCTAGGCGCAGCCAGGGCGTTGAGGGGGTCCGGTTTGGTGGGCTCAGGATTGGGTCACTGCTTTTTGCAGATGATGTTGTTCTGTTTGCTTCATCAGGCCGTGATCTTCAGCTCTCTCTGGATCAGTTCACAGCCGAGTGTGAAGCGGCTGGGATGAGAATCAGCACCTCCAAATCCGAGACCATGGTCCTCAGCCTGAAAAGGGTAGAGTGCCCTCTCAGGGTTGGGAGTGAGATCCTGCCTCAAGTGGAGGAGTTCAAGTATCTCGGGGTCTTGTTCACGAGTGAGGGAAGAATGGAGCGTGAGATCGACAGGCGGATCAGTGCGGCATCCGCAGTAATGCGGGCACTGCATCGGTCTGTCGTGGTGAAAAAGGAGCTGAGCCATAAGGCAAAGCTCTCAATTTAACAGTCGATCTATGTTCCTACCCTCACCTATGGTCATGAGCTATGGGTAGTGACCGAAAGAACGAGATCGCGAATACAAGCGGCTGAAATGAGTTTCCTCCGCAGGGTGTCTGGGCTTTCCCTTAAAGATAGGGTGAGAAGCTCAGTCATCCGGGAGGGGCTCAGAGTAGAGCCGCTGCTCCTCCGCATCGAGAGGAGTCAGATGTGGTGGCTCGGGCATCTGATCAGGATGCCTCCTGGACGCCTCCCTGGTGAGGTGTTCCGGGCACGTCTAACCGGGAGGAGGCCCCGGGGAAGACCCAGGACACGTTGGAGGGACTATGTCTTTCGACTGGCCTGGGAACGCCTTGGGATTCTCCCGGAAGAGCTAGAAGAAGTGGCCGGGGAGAGGGAAGTCTGGGCATCTCTGCTCAAGCTGCTGCCCCCGCGACCCGACCTCGTATAAGCGAGAGACAATGGATGGATGGATGAATAAATCGCAACGAAGTAGCCATTTCCACAGCAACTCTATCTGATTTGTGAACACACTTCATAATAACAATAATACTAACGTAAAAGCATTACGAAGTACAATGCGATTAAATGAAGGGTAAACAAACAATTGTAAATCAAAGGAGGACTACAACCTCACAGGTCACAGATGCAGAACTCCACCTGCTTCAGGCTGCGTAGAATTACTCCTCATTAATTCTTTATATGATTTTGGTTAAGGAGCAAAACCATATTGGACGAAAATTAATATAGTAACGACTGAGGAAGATGTCCCGTGGTACAGTTGGTACAGTATGTTGCATTCTGTACATTACAGACACAATCAAATGACATATCTACCTGCTGGAAAAGCTAGCGGGCTCTTGAACGACGGCGAGATTGCTGAACTCATCGGACCTCAGGAATAAACTACTTCATGATACGTGATTCATTTTCTCCCTTTGTGGATCTCCAGCTGCAAATATGCAAACCTTATCACAGACCTCTCTCTATCTATTTATCTCTTTTACACCAATCACCTGCATGTCCTCTATCGCCACATCTATAAACCTTCTCTTAGGCCTTCCTCTTTTCCTCATCCCTGGCAGCTCTATCCTTAGCATCCTTTTCCCAATATACCCAGCATCTCTCCTCTGCACATGTCCAAACCAACACAATCTTGCCTCTCTGACTTTGTCTCCCAACCGTCCAACTTGAGCTGACCCTCTAATGTACTCATTTCTAATCCTATCCATCCTCGTCACACCCAGTGTAAATCTTAACATTTTTAACTCTGCTACCTTCAGCTCTATCTCCTGTTTTCTGGTCAGTGCCACCGTCTCCAACCCATATACCAAAGCTGTTCTCACTACCGTCCTGTAGATCTTCCCTTTCACTTTTGCTGATACCCATCTGTCACAAATCACTCCTGACACTCTTCTCCACCCATTCCACCCTGCCTGCACTCTTTTCACCTCTATTCCACAATCCCCATTACTCTGTACTGTTGATCCCAAGTATTTAAACTCATCCACCTTCGCCAACTCTACTCCCTGCATCCTCACCATTCCACTGACCTCCATCTCATTTACACACATGTATTCTGTCTTGTTCCTACTGACCTTCATTCCTCTCCTCTCTAGAGCATATCTCCACCTCTCCAGGGTCTCCTCAACCTGCTCCCTACTATCGCTACAGATCACAATGTCATCAGCAAACATCATAGTCCACGGGGACTCCTGTCTAACCTCGTCTGTCAACCTGTCCATCACCATTGCAAATAAAGGGCTCAGAGCCGATCCCTGATGTAATCCCACCTACAACTTGAATGCATCTGTCACTCCTACCGCAGACCTCACCACGGTCACACTTCCCTCCTACATATCCTGTACAACTCTTACTTACTTCTTTGCCACTCCCGACTTCCTCATACAATACCACAGCTCCTCTCGAGGCACCGTGTCATATGTTTTCTCCAGATCCACAAAGACTCAATGCAACTCCTTCTGGCCTTCTCTAAACTTCTCCATCACCATCCTCAGAGCAAACATTGTATCTGTGGTGCTCTTTCTTGGCATGAAACCATACTGCTGCTCACTAATCATCACCTCACTTCTTAACCTAGCTTCCACTACTCTTTCCCATAATTTCATGCTGTGGCTCATCAATTTTATCCCCCTGTAGTCACTGCAGTCCTGCACATCCCCCTTATTCTTAAATATCGGCACCAGTACACTTCTTCTCCACTCCTCAGGCATCCTCTCACTTTCCAAGATTCCATTAAACAACCTGGTTAAAAACTCCACTGCCATCTCTCCTAAACACCTCCATGCTTCCATAGGTATGTCATCTGGACCAACAGCCTTTCCATTTTTCATCCTCTTCATAGCTGTCCTTTCTTCCTCCTTGCTAATCCGTTGCACTTCCTGATTCACTATCTCCACATCATCCAACCTCTTCTCTCTCTCGTTCTCTTCATTCATAAGTCTCTCAAAGTACTCTTTCCATCTGCTCAACACACTCTCCTCGCTTGTGAGTACGTTTCCATCTTTATACTTTATCACCCTAACCTGCTGTATATCTTTCCCAGCTCGGTCCCTCTGTCTAGCCAATCGGTACAGGTCCTTTTCTCCCTCCTTAGTGTCCAACCTCTCATACAACTCATCATACGCCTTTTCTTTAGCCTTCGCCACCTCTCTCTTCACTTTGTGCTTTATCTCCTTGTACTCTTGTCTACTTTCTGCATCTCTCTGACTATCCCACTTCTTCTTTGCCATCCTCTTCCTCTGTATACTCTCCTGTATTTCCTCATTCCACCACCAGGTTTCCTTTTCCTCCTTCCTCTTTCCAGATGTCACGCCAAGCACCCTTCTTGCTGTCACCCTTACTACATCTGCTGTAGTTCCCCAGCTGTCTGGTAACTCTTCACTGCCACCCAGTGTCTGTCTTACCTCCTCCCTAAACTCAACCTTGCAGTCTTCCTTTTCAACTTCCAACATTTGATCCTTGGCTCTGCCCTCACTCTCTTCCTCTTCTTGATCTCCAACGTCATCCTACAGACCACCATCCCATGCTGCTTAACTACACTTTCCCCTGCCACCACTTTGCAGTCTTCGATCTCCTTCAGATCAACTCTTCTGCATAGGATGTAATCTACCTGTGTGCATCTTCCTCCACTCTTGTACATAACTTTATGTTCCTCCCTCTTCTTAAAATAAATATTTACCAAAGCCAAGACCATCCTTTTGGCAAAATCCACTATCCTCTGACCTTCTTCATTCCTCTCCTTGACACCATACCTACCCATCACCTACTTGTCTCCTCTGTTCCCTTCACCAACATGACCATTGAAATCTGCTCCAATCACCACTTTCTGTCCCTTGGGTACACTTCATCACTTCAATCAACTCACTCCAAAAATCTTCTTTCTCACCCATTGCACACCTAAGTTGCGGTGCATATGCACTAACAACATTCATCATCACACCTACAATTTCCAGCTTCATAATCATTACTCTGTCTGACACTCTCTTCACCTCCAAAACACTCTTGACATACTGTTCCTTCAGAATAACTCCTACCCCATTTCTCCTCCCATCCACACCATGATAGAACAATTTGAATCCACCTCTGATCCACCTGGTCTTACCCCCCTACCATTTAGTCTCTTGCATGCACAATATATCAACCTTCCTTCTCTCCATCATATCTGCTACCTCTCTCCCCTTACCAGTCATACTTCCAGCATTCAAAGTTCCTACCCTCAGTTCCACTCTCTTTACTTTCCTCCTCTCCTCCTGCCTCCGGACACGTCTCCCCCATACCCCCCCCCCCCCCTTCTTCGGCCAACAGTACCCCATTTCCCGCCAGCACCCTGTTGGCTAACAGTACTGGTGGCGGTCGTTGTTAATCCGGGCTCGACCGATTCCGTATGGAAATGTGTATTGTTTACACCGGATGCCCTTCCTGACGTAAACCTCCCCATTTATCCGGGCTTGGGACTGGCACGAAGAAAAACACTGGTTTGTGCATCCCCTGTGGCTGAACTATCACACTGAATTTATAGGTTTATACTGTCATTATTGTTAATTTTGTAGGAGCCTGTCGTTTAAATTTTTAAAAAAGTTTAAAAAGGTAGGTATTTCTGTAAACAAATTAATCGGAGTAAAACATTACCAATTTTCTGTGCAAATCCTGTAAGCACACCATTTTAAGATCATAATTTTCAGAACTTAAAAGAAAGGAGGTTCACAATTAGATCAATGAATATTTATTTTTTTTATTTCATGATTGCAAGGGACAGGAGCCATTCAAGGTAGAAAATGAATGTTGGACCAAATAGCCAAAGCAGGACACACACAAATACACACACCACCCTTTCCATCATATAATATGAATTTAGAGTTGTCAGGTAATCTCTTTGAATCTCTTATCAATCAAGGACCCATTGATGTCACAAGGCAGCAGAGAATGTCTGTAGTCCGACTCCAAATATAAGAAGAGCATACGATCATTCTGGAGCTTCAGCCCTATTGAGGTGGTGACCGATGACACAGAAGAGAAGCATTTATACAGGAGGTATTATCATAAATCTCTGGTTACATGATTTGAATTCTTAACAAATCTTCATCAGTTTGTGAATTTTCAGAAAAAGGAATGCATGATCAAAAGTTACAAACAAAATGCTATAATTAGGCAAATGTCAAAGAGCTGATTATCTCTCGGCTGGGACTAGCCTGTACTAGCAAAAAAATTCACCTAATAAAGAAAAGTCACTGAAACAATTTTAAGTGTTTGATGTGAGTTCATTATCCATTTACAAAATGTTCCTTCATCAGGTTAACTTAAAAGTAAGAAGATATAATATTCTACAAATGTACAGCTCAGCAATTTTTCTTTTTTTGTTGCATGCAGTGATCAGTCGGGCTGCTTTAAGAATTTTTTTTCCCCTCTTTTTACAGGTACAAAGAGAGGCCTCATATTTAGTAAAAAAAAATTGATCATACATCAAGCGTTTTTAATCTAAATTAGGATCATTGGTGCCTGGACCTATTCTTGTAGATCTGTGCACATATTAAGAACCAATGCCGAACTGGTCATCAGGCCATGACAGGGCACAATTGTGCATACAAAGATCATATGAGGGTCACAGCAAAATCATCAATGAATATGATCTGCATGTTTCTGTATTAAAGCATATTTATGCTCAAAGTCAATATTACAGGTAAAATTCCTTTACAATGAATTGCCAGGGACTTAAACAATATTTAGTTGTAATGAAAATATTTCGTTGTAAAGATATTCGTTGTAACGGAATTTTACCTGTACTCCCAAAGACACTGTTACAATAGTTAAAAAAAAAAGTTCTCTTTACATTTTATTGCTGAATTGCTCAATCATTTTTCAAATCTTGATGTTACTGTTTTTAGGCCTATCATAATGTCCAGGTTTGATGGAATTCAAAATGTTTAGTTACTAAGGCTCAATGATTCTCTGTACAAAATATTGAATGACCAAGTTTTGTCTCTCTATTATAAAACATTCTTGAGACGATACTATTTCCAAGAGATTTTTTCAAGTCCCTCCCTCCTCTCAACCATTTTCAACTATGCCCACGGTCCTCTCACCTCATTTGTGTGTGAATGCTCTTGTCAGACACAGTTCCTGCGCTCTCAGCTTGTATAAATTTTTACATTTTCCTCACTTTAAATTCTGAATAAAAGAAGACTTATGTTCAAATCTTATTGAAGAATTTCATCCTGAAGGGTTATCAACAGAAGAAATGAGTACACAGGCAATCCTAACACCGAAAAACAAAGTCAAATGAATTAGAGTGAAATTTGTTGATCGGTTACACAGCAAATTGGTTAAATGCGTATCAATAGACTATGCTGTCGAACAATTCTGACCTGTAAAATCTTGACAGGCGACAAAGGTAATATAGTATGTCTTCCTTGGATAACATTAGACACCAAAGGAGATCTTGATATGCCATTCGTATTAAAACGTTTACAGCTTCCAGTGAGAATAGCTTTTGCAAAGACAATTAACAAATCACAGGGGCAAACATTCGAAAAAAGTCTCTTTATTATAGATTCAAGGGCAGTTATGCTTTGTGTAATCAAAATTCAATGCGATATTGACAAAGTAAATTCAAAAATTGTTTCTACTAAAGTTTTACAGTAAAAGTCTAAGTATAAAAATTATTTGCATGTTCATTTCAAAGCCAAACAAAGAAAACATATAAACGCAACGAATACCTCTAACACAACATGAAAAAATTTCTTTCAATTTATAATGTTTTTAATATTTTTTTTTTTACTATGGTTAATTACTCGCTGTAATGTAAAATAATTAGGTTTATTATGCATATGTAACAATTCCCATGAAAATAACAATCTGTTTAAATGAACATCCGCTTCCCCATCCGTGAGCGGCAGATCTGTGAAGTGGCTATTGCATAGTGCCTGCCCGGGGGATGGCGATCAAAGTGAGCAGGGGGCAGAGCCCCCTAATGTTTTTACATAAAAGTACTCAAAATTATCAATCTATTACCAGGTCTGGAGGAAACAGAGCCTATGCCAGGAGCATTGGGTACATAAAGGCCTTGGACAGAATGCTAAACTGTCCATTGTGGAGCACATTCATGGTCACAAAGACACAACAAGATACTTTAGAGCTACCAATTAAATCAACACAAGAGTGTTTACAGCAGAGTTGGAAATTAGGTACTCAATGAAAATTAATATGTACACAACGACTTCCAAATTCACAAAAACAATGACCATGGTTAAAAATGAACCCAAATTCTTGAAGCCACAAGACATCACTACTTGCTCCATTACCCGTCCCTATTAACAGAATGTATTGCTGTGTATAAACCACTTTATTGGTTGAATTTTGATAGAAATTCAAGAAAAAAATAAAGTACAAGGACTATCCTACTATACCGTATCTATTGTAGATCACATATAAACAAACGAGCGGACCAGTGGCATGATGTGTGTTACAAAGTGTGGTAAAGGCTCAAATCAAAAAGGAAATGTGCTGCACATATTTGCAGCCTGTTGACAGAGGCACTGATTAAAAGTTATATTGCAAATATTTGAAAATTTAAAGAGTATTCTGTTTTATCCATCCATCCATCCATTGTCCAACCCGCTGAATCCGAACACAGGGTCACGGGGGTCTGCTGGAGCCAATCCCAGCCAACACAGGGCACAAGGCAGGAACCAATCCTGGGCAGGGTGCCAACCCACCGCAGATTCTGTTTTATACCATATTTTAATTATTTTGTGATGTGTACATTATGCTAGTAGTGTTTAAGTTTGCACCTTTCCACACATTTTCGTAATAATTTGATACTTATTTTAATAGACTCTGCAGATTGAGAAGTAGTTTTCAATGGCAGAAGATGAGCTCAACGTACATTATCTCAACCAAGTTTAGATTTTTCAGTGCAGTTTACAAGTGTCACACTGGTAAAGTGTCTTGATTGTAAAGGGTGCAGTGCAGAGTTCAACTGCTGCTTCAATAATTCTGGGGTCAGTACTATCTAAATATATCTTACAACTTTTTACTTCTTCTTTAGATGTGTGACTGTAAAGTTGCTACAGGAAGTCCTAGTCGTGTACGAGACAGATCTCACAGATTAGGTCTTGAGAACGATTAGGTTTTGAAAACCCTTCTGCAGTATTTGGAAATTCATTTTATTTATCTGGATTATTTAAAGTCGATTTAAATAATTTTGCTATTAAAAATACACCATGACCCCCTTTCTATCAATAATTTGACATACATGTATATTCTACTTGCATTTTGAACTGTTTTCACACCATTTGCTACATATGCAAAATGTTATGTAAAATATCCTGTTTGGCTCTACTTGTGCACTTTTGCACAATAACTGCATGTAAACTATTTAAGCTGGGTGAATAAAGGTTACAAATAGTTTTGTACCCCCAATACACACGTTAACAGTGTACAAAGAAAAAAATGAATTCTAAATGAATGAATATCTAAATCATCCCCACTCTATTTTTACTACTTTGATTTTGTGATGATTTGGGTGAGCCTTCTGCAATCAATTTAACAGATTTAGCTTTTCAAAATGTTGTTTCATCATTTTATTTAGCAACAGTCTGACTTCTAAGACAGTGTAGCAGTGAAAGATCTCTCTCTCTCTCAAAAAAAACCCAATAAATAATAGCAGCAAAATACAGTCATGACCAAAAGTTTTGAGAATGATACCTATGTGAATTTTCACAAAGTTTGCTGCCTCAGTTTTTATGATGGCAATTTGCATATACTCCAGTGATCACGTGAATTGCAATTTAATTGCAGTGTCCGTCTTACCCATGAAAGGAACTTAATCCCAAAAAACCCATTTCCATTGCTGTTGTGAAGAAGGCTTCAGGATGCCCAAGAAAGTCCAGCAATTGCCAGGACCATCTCCTAATGTTGATCGGGGCACCACCAGTGCAGAGCTTGCTCAGGAATGGAAATAGACAGGTGTGAGTGCATCTGCATGTGCAGTGAGGCGAAGACTTGTGGAGGATGGTCTGATGTCATGAAGGGCAGCAAAGAAAATCATCAGAGACAGACTGATATTCTACAAAAGGTACAGGGATTGGATTGCTGAGGACTGCTGGGATAAAGTCATTTTTTCTGATGAATCCTCTTTCCGATTGTTTGGGGCATCCAGAAAAAAGATTGTCCGGAGAAGAAAAGGTGAGTGCTACTATCAGTCCTGTGTCATGCCAACAGTAAAGCGTCCTGAGACCATGTCAGCCAAGGGGGTGGGCTCACTCACAATTTTGCCTAAGAACACCACCATGAATAAATAATGGTACCAAAACATCCTCCGAGAGCATCTTCTCCCAAACATCCAAGAACAGTCTGGTGATGAACAATGCCTTTTCCAGCCTGATGGAGTACTGTGCCATAAGGCAAAAGTGATAACTAAGTGGCTCAGGGAGCAAAATATCGAAATTTTGGGTCCATGGCCAGGAAACTCCCCAGACACTTAATCTCATTGAGAATTTGTGGTCAATCCTCAAGAGGCGGGTGGACAAACAAAAATCCACCAATTCTGACAAACTCCAAGCATTGATTATTGCAGGAATGGGCTGCCATCCGTCAGGATTTGGCCAAGAAGATGATGGCCAACACTGCAAATATTGACTCTTTACATAAATGTAATGTAATTGTCAATAAAAGCCTTCGAAAATTATGAAATGCTTGTAATTATACTTCAGTATACCATAGCTACATCTGACAAAAAGATCTAAAAACACTGAAGCAGTGAAAACCAATATTTCTGTCATTCTCAAACCTTATTTGATATGCAGTCATGGCCAAGTTTGAGTCAGGAGAGAATGCAATAAAAGTCAAGAAGCTCAAAGCACCGTATCTTAAATCCATGCCGATATCAGAAACTATCTACCGCTATTGCTAGCTTTTCTGATACATTGTAACACACACAGTATATATGCCAGTTCAAGTACACCATCAATTGCACTCGACCAAACTAAATGACTTAAAGAAACCGGATAGCATTTCTAGAGCCTGTGCTGTGGAATGCAGGACGATAGGAAAACTCGTCTTGTCCCCGTCTGGGATGGCACTGAGGCTGCCTCATAGCAAGAAGGGCTCTTTTGAAACAGCCCAAAAAGTAACCTTTGAAACCCCCTGTAGTCACTTAAGAGAAAAACAAAGCAAAAGTGCGTTGCAGCCAGGTTATAATTTGCCAACAATTTAAAAGTGAACTTGTATCTTTTTCATTATTCTTGTCTAAGACTGAAGAAACAGATTTAGAAAGACCTTAAGAGTTCAGAGGTGAAGCACAGACTCCGTAGGGTTTTGGACTTGGAGTGGTTTTCTATCCTGACTGTGAATCACACCGAGGTTGATGGAAATCGATTTAGTGGGGCAAAAATATGTAA
The DNA here is from genome assembly GCF_900747795.2 of Erpetoichthys calabaricus. Lineage (NCBI taxonomy): Eukaryota > Metazoa > Chordata > Cladistia > Polypteriformes > Polypteridae > Erpetoichthys > Erpetoichthys calabaricus. Next base: position 95,913,399 of record NC_041403.2, on the reverse strand, counting down.
CCTGTAATTGGAAAACACTGCATGGGTCAAATGGTCTAAGTCTGTCTTTACATTTCTTTACTTATCTTTCAGTTTTTAACCCCATGCAATATTGATACAACCCATGATCCAAGAAGCAACTGTTCAAAAGAATAGGAAAGGAGACAAGACGAGATTTCCTAAACTTGTGCAAAAAACACCCAATGTCCTCTGTGGCATAGCACAGAATTCATGAGCCCCCTCCCTGAAAAACATTTAAGAGAACCCTGATCGAATGTTCTCATATTCCCTTTTTACACATTTAAAGTTTTGCTGTTGTTAACATCAAAAAGCTCTTGTCTGACTTCTGTATCCTACTTGTATGCTTTTGTTTTTCTTTTTGAATTTTCAGATAACTTTTCGAACTGATCCAAATCCATCTATCCTGAATGTGCCCGGCATGCACAAAACGATTTAAACATTTTTGTCAGACAAATGAAAACTAAAAGATGCTGGCTACCACTGCCCTTTCAAACATTGGAACAAGTGGATAAAACGTTTTGATTCTATGACATATTTCTACCTACCCCCATATATATTAATATACATGCTTTAATACAGAAACATGCAGATCATATTCATTGATTCTGCTGTGATCCCCATATGAGCTTTGTATGCATGATTATGCCCTGTCATGGCCTGACGACCAGTTCGGCATTGGTTCTTAACATGTGCACAGATCTACAAGAATAGGTCCAGGCCCAATGATCCTAATTTAGATTAAAAACGCTTAATGTACGATCAATTTGTTTAACTAAATATGAGGCCTCTCTATCTTTGTACCTGTAAAAAAGATGGGAAAAAAATCTTAAAGCAGCCCGACTGATCACTGCATGCAACAAAAAAGAAACTGCTGAGCTGTACATTTGCAGAATATTATATCTTCTTACATTTAAGTTAACCTGATGAAGGAACATTTTGTAAATGGATAATGAACGCACATCAAACACTTACAGTGGTGTGAAAAACTATTTGCCCCCTTCCTGATTTCTCATTCTTTTGCATGTTTGTCACACAAAATGTTTCTGATCATCAAACACATTTAACCATTAGTCAAATATAACACAAGTAAACACAAAATGCAGTTTGTAAATGATGGTTTTTATTATTTAGGGAGAAAAAAAATCCAAACTTACATGGCCCTGTGTGAAAAAGTAATTGCCCCCTGAACCTAATAACTGGTTGGGCCACCCTTAGCAGCAATAACTGCAATCAAGCGTTTGCGATAACTTGCAATGAGTCTTTTACAGCGCTCTGGAGGAATTTTGGCCCACTCATCTTTGCAAAATTGTTGTAATTCAGCTTTATTTGAGGGTATTCTAGCATGAACCGCCTTTTTAAGGTCATGCCATAGCATCTCAATTGGATTCAGGTCAGGACTTTGACTAGGCCACTCCAAAGTCTTCATTTTGTTTTTCTTCAGCTATTCAGAGGTGGATTTGCTGGTGTGTTTTGGGTCATTGTCCTGTTGCAGCACCCAAGATCGCTTCAGCTTGAGTTGACGAACAGATGGCCGGACATTCTCCTTCAGGATTTTTTGGTAGACAGTAGAATTCATGGTTCCATCTATCACAGCAAGCCTTCCAGGTCCTGAAGCAGCAAAACAACCCCAGACCATCACACTACCACCACCATATTTTACTGTTGGTATGATGTTCTTTTTCTGAAATGCTGTGTTCCTTTTACGCCAGATGTAACGGGACATTTGCCTTCCAAAAAGTTCAACTTTTGTCTCATCAGTCCACAAGGTATTTTCCCAAAAGTCTTGGCAATCATTGAGATGTTTCTTAGCAAAATTGAGACGAGCCCTAATGTTCTTTTTGCTTAACAGTGGTTTGCGTCTTGGAAATCTGCCATGCAGGCCGTTTTTGCCCAGTCTCTTTCTTATGGTGGAGTCGTGAACACTGACCTTAATTGAGGCAAGTGAGGCCTGCAGTTCTTTAGACGTTGTCCTGGGGTCTTATGTGACCTCTCGGATGAGTCGTCTCTGCGCTCTTGGGGTAATTTTGGTCGGCCGGCCACTCCTGGGAAGGTTCACCACTGTTCCATGTTTTTGCCATTTGTGGATAATGGCTCTCACTGTGGTTCGCTGGAGTCCCAAAGCTTTAGAAATGGCTTTATAACCTTTACCAGACTGATAGATCTCAATTACTTCTGTTCTCATTTGTTCCTGAATTTCTTTGGATCTTGGCATGATGTCTAGCTTTTGAGGTGCTTTTGGTCTACTTCTCTGTGTCAGGCAGCTCCTATTTAAGTGATTTCTTGATTGAAACAGGTGTGGCAGTAATCAGGCCTGGGGGTGGCTACGGAAATTGAACTCAGGTGTGATACACCACAGTTAGGTTATTTTTTAACAAGGGGGCAATTACTTTTACACACAGGGCCATGTAGGTTTGGATTTTTTTTCTCCCTAAATAATAAAAACCATCATTTAAAAACTGCATTTTGTGTTTACTTGTGTTATATTTGACTAATGGTTAAATGTGTTTGATGATCAGAAACATTTTGTGTGACAAACATGCAAAAGAATAAGAAATCAGGAAGGGGGCAAATAGTTTTTCACACCACTGTAATTGTTTCACTGACTTTTCTTTAGTAGGTAATTTTTTTGCTAGTACAGGCTAGTCCCAGCCGAGAGCTCATCAGCTCTTTGACATTTGCCTAATTGTAGCATTTTGTTTGTGAATTTTCAGAAAAAGGAATACATGATCAGAAGTTACAAACTGATGAAGATATTTAGTAAGAATTTAGATCATGTAACCAGAGATTTATGATAATACCTCCTGTATAACTTCTTCTCTTCTGTGTAATCCGTCACCACCTCAATAGGGCTGAAGGTCCAGAATGATCGTATGCTCTTCTTATATTTGGAGTCGAACTACAGACATTCTCTGCTGCCTTGTGACATCAATGGGTCCTTGATTGAGAAGAGATTCAAAGAGATTACCTGACAACTCTAAATTTATATTATATGATGGAAAGGGTGGTGTGTGTATTTGTGTGTGTCCTGCATTGGCTATTTGGTCCAACATTCATTTCTACCTTGAATGGCTCCTGTCCCTTGCAATCATGAAATAAAAGGAGGTTCACAATTGGTTCAATGAATAATAATTTATTTTTTTAAGTTCTGAAAATTATGATCTTAAAATGGTGTGCTTACAGGATTTGCACAGAAAATTGGTAATGTTTTACTCTAATTTGTTTACAGAAATACCTACCTTTTTAAACTTTTTTTTAGTATTTCAATGACAAGCTCCTACAAAATTAACAATGACAATATAAACCTATAAATTTAGTATGTTAGTCCAGCCACAGGGGATGAACAAACCAGTTTGTTTCTTCGCACCGGTCCCAAGCCCAGATAAATGGGGAGGGTTACGTCAGGAAGGGCATCCGGTGTAAAATTTTGCCAAATCAATAGGGGGACAACAATACAAATTTCCATACCGGATCAGTCAAGCCCAGGTTAACGACCGCCACCAGTACTGTTAGCCAACAGGGTGCTGACGGAAATTGGTACTGTTGGCTGAAGAAGAAAGAGAGAAGATGAGTGGGGAGACGTGGCCGGAGGCAGAAGGAGAGGAGGAAAGTAAAGAGTAGAACTGAGGGTAGGAACTTTGAATGTTGGCAGTATGACTGGTAAAGGGAGAGAGTTAGCAGATATGATGGAGAAAAGGAAGGTTGATATATTGTGCGTGCAAGAGACTAAATGGAAGGGGAGTAAGGCCAGGTGCATTGGAGGTGGATTCAAATTGTTCTATCATGGTGTGCATGGGAGGAGAAATGGGGTAGGAGTTATTCTGAAGGAACAGTATGTCAAGAGTATTTTGGAGGTGAAGAGAGCATCAGACAGAGTAATGATTATGAAGCTGGAAATTAGAGGTGTGATGATGAATGTTGTTAGTGCGTATGCACCGCAAGTTGGGTGTGCAATGGGTGAGAAGATTTTTGGAGTGAGTTGGATGAAGTGATGAACAGTGTACCCAAGGGACAGAAAGTGGTGATTGGAGCGGATTTCAATGGGCATGTTGGTGAAGGGAACAGAGGAGACTAGGAGGTGATGAGTAGGTATGGTGTCAAGGAGAGGAATGAAGAAGGTCAGAGGATAGTCAATTTTGCCAAAAGGATGGTCTTGGCTTTGGTAAATATTTATTTTAAGAAGAGGGAGGAACATAAAGTTATGTACAAGAGTAGAGGAAGATGCACACAGGTAGATTACATCCTGTGCAGAAGAGTTGATCTGAAGGAGATTGAAGACTGCAAAGCAAGTATAGCAATGCAATATCACGCAGTACCCAGACCACTGCCAGTACACAGTGTGATTTAACGCAGGCTGTATGTGCAGAACTGCAAGATATTAAGACTATTCTTATTGAGCATGGGAAAAAAACTAAGATCATTTTGTCAAGTAAATGTCAATGTTGCAATACATACAAATCTCTTTAAATTCAACATAAAAACATTGAATGTCTTGATGGGCAAGGTCTGGGTCATCCATGGGTCATCTCCGGTGGTAGAGGCAGTCCATGTTTCTGCGCTCTGTTGTGCAGTACTGCACAAATATTCAAAATGCTACAAACCTTTGTGAGGCTATACCACCATGTGACACCTGACAAGTCCAAACACCACCACCATCTACCTTTTAATAAACCAATAGTCCTTTCTATTTTTTTCTTTTAACAGATTACATTCAAGCAACTAACAAAGAACATAATATTTCTATGTATATGTATTGTCACACACAAGTGCCTAGGGAGCAGCTTAAGGACCCGAAACGCATCGCGACAAGTCGTGCCAGGGGACAATGGCGGGGTACTAACCTCTCTCTCTCTTTCTCTGTAGAAAAGACGAAGCACCGCCGCCATAATCCTACCCGGACACCCAAGAGAACAACACTTCTGGGTCCCTTTCTCTCCTCTGGTCCCCCACTGATGACGTCTAGTACCCATCCACCACCACACCTTCCCAGCATTCCACGTTCTTAATTTCCGGTCCGACTCTTTAAAATGTCCATCCACCCATCCCTTTCTGTCTAACGATTTGTTGCAATAGTTTGACCTTTTTGTTGTAGTATACGGGGCTAAAAACCCCAAATCTTTGAGTATTTGGTCCTTTATTCTACAGTGGCGTAGTCGGCATGATACAATGTCCGAAGAAAACACTGTCAGAAGGACAGGACCTGAATAGCGTCCTTGCAACAATGGCAAACGAGCTCCAGGCCCTCAGGGTGGACCAGGCGGCCACGAAGGCGGAACTCGCCGAAACTAAAAGACGGTTGGCAGCTGCAGAGACGGTGAAGCCGGAGCCTGCCCAGCCCCCACCTCCACCTATTATTCTCCTCTCAGAGAGAGACGACAGTCGTACCTCTTGATCTTTGAGAGGACGGCCACCAGAAACCAGTGGCCATGGGCAGAGTGTGCTACTATTTTGGCACTGTACCTGAACGGCCTTTTGGAGGTATTGGAAAGACAACTGGCGGTAACCCACCTCGGGGAGTCTGAAAAGCCTGCTTGCAGGGTCCGACAGGGGCACATCGCCACTCCGGAACCCACCCGTCACACTACGGAGGCTCCGGCTAAACCGAGGGACAGGGTGCCTGCCCCGCCACGCTGTTTCAAGTGCGGCGAGGTGGGACATATCGTCAACTCCTGTCCCCTCAACCTGGAGCCAACGGACAGCAGCTGGGCCAAGGGTGAGAGGTACTGTGCTCTGTCTAATCCTCTGGCGGTCAATAATATGGGAGTGGTGTTAATCAATGGACACTTGGTGGTGGCGTTATTCGATTCCAGGAGTAACATTACCATTGTTGCTAGCTGTTATGTTTTGCCACGACAGTGGAGAGCTCCAAACATGAGAGTAACTTGTGTGCATGGGAAGACCAGGTCATAAAGGTCCGCAAGGTGTTTTATAACCTGGGAAGGGAAGCATAGAGAAATGTTAGTCGCTGTGTTGCCCGAGCCTCCCTTCCCAATTATACTGGGACAAGACTGGTCGGAAAGTAACCGTGGTAAGGCTGTCACCACTCTTAAATCCTAAGCTGGGTCTGATTATGGAAGGGCAAGGGGCGCTCCCAGCTGCTCCCACGCCGTGCTCCTCAGCAGCTATTGACGTAGACGGTCTGGGGGAGCCCTCTTCGGTGACGGACCTCGACCTGGAAGTACAAACGGAGGAGGTTCCGGGTCGGAGCAGTGCTAACCCCTATCCGCTCGCCAGCGTGGAATATCAGTTTCGCTCTACGCCAGCGTCCTTTAAAAGAGAACAGGGGAACGATGATTCCCTAAATTTTGCTTGGAATGCTATCGAATCCGCAGATGACATATTGTCAGCTGATTCCACTCCACCGGGACCTTACTTTGTATTAGATAATGAATTGTTATATCAAGTTGCGGAACACGAAGGTGAGGTGCGGAAATTGTTGTTAGTCCCACGGACCTACTGGCGTTAAGTGTGTGAACTAGCGCATGTCCACCTCCTAGGCGCCCACCTCGGGGCCGAAAAAACACTAGAGAGAGTGAAACTCTGGTTTTACTGGCCCGGGATCAATGAGGAGGTCCGACGTTTCTGTCATTTTTGCCCAGTCTGTCAGCTACGTCAGATTCCCCGGAGGGATCGCGCTCCTCTCATCCCGATTCCCCTTATAGACATGCCATTTGAAAGGATCGGTGTTGATCTAGTGGGACCCCTAGAACCTTCAACTCAAGGCCATAAATATATATTGGTGATGGTCAATTTATGCAACTCAATAACCCGAAGCAGTTCCCCTGCGAGCTGCCAATTCAAAAAATATTGCACGGGAACTAGTAGGTCTTTTTTCCCCCCCGAGTAGGCATACCTAAAGAAGTCCTTACGGACCAAGGGATGCCCTTTACTTCAGATACGTTCAGGGAAGTCGCCAAGTTATTCCACATTAAGCATCTCAGGACGTCAGTCTACCACCACCAGACAGACGGGTTGGTGGAACGCTTTAATCAGACCCTGAAGCAGATGCTCTGCAAGGTAGTCAGTGCGGACAGTAGGAACTGGGACCAACTTTTACCGCTAGTGCTTTTCGCTTACCAGGAGGTGCCACAGGCCTCCACTGGGTTTTCCCCCTTTGAACTCCTGTATGGACACCAACCCCGGGGCATATTGGATGTATTAAAAGAAGGTTGGGAAGGGGAGGCACTTCCCTCCACCAACATCCTAGAACATATTGCGCAGTTACGTGATAAGCTAGAGAAAATCCGACCCTTCCTAAAGGAACACATGTCTAGGGCTCAAGCAGCGCAGGCCCGGAATTATAATAGCAATTCCTCCCAACGCGAATTTCAGCCGGGAGACCGCGTAATGGTGCTTGTGCCCACTTCACACTCCAAACTGTTGGCCCATTGGCAGGGCCCATACGAGGTTAAAGAGAGGAAAGGGCTCGTGGACTATTTGGTGCTCCAACCAAATCGTCGACCGAGCGAGAGGGTGTACCATGTAAACCTTTTGAAAACCTGGAGGGATAGGGAAGATCCAAACCCCTCCGGACCGTCCCTCTCCCTTTTCTCAGAGAAAACCAACCTTAACCTCGGTTACAATTTGACTGCCCACCAGCGACAGGAGCTCGAGGGTGCAATCCAGTCGGTCCCGGAAGTGGTCAGTGAATCACCAGGCCGGACCTTGCTGATTTAGCACAACATCGTCACAGAACTGGGGGTGGTAGTCAGGGAACGACCCTATTGTCTCCCGGAAGCGAAACGTGTTGAGGTTGAGCTAGAGGTACAACAGATGTTGGATATGGACATCATCGAAGAAAGCCAAAGCCCCTGGTCCAGTCCTATCGTCCTCGTATCTAAGCCGGAAGGCTTGTGGAGATTCTGTAACGACTTTAGGTCGTTTCAATCAGGTCTCCAAGTTCGATGCCTACCCTATGCCCCGAGTAGACGAGCTCCTCGAGAGGCTGGGAACGGCCCGTCATCTGACTACTGTTGACATGACAAAGGGATACTGGCAAATTCCCATAACGGCATCCGCAAGAGAAAAAACAGCTTTTAGCACCCCTAGTGGGCACTGGCAGTACAAGGTCCTTCCATTTGGGCTGCACGGGGCACCAGCGACTTTCCAGTGTCTGGTAGATAGAGTGCTACAGCCCCACCAGTCCTATTGTGCCACCTACCTCGATGACGTGATCATCTTTTCCGGCACTTGGGAAGAACATGTATTGCAGGTATACGTTGTTCTCCTGACGCTAGCGAAAGCCGGGCTTTGTATCAAAAACCCAGAAGTGTTTCTTCGGCTTGAACAAAGCCAAATATTTGGGCTACCTGGTAGGAGGGGGAATGGTGAGGCCACAGTGTTCCAAAATCAAAGACATCCTTGAATGGCCCCAACCGATAGTCAAGAAACGGGTGCAAGCCTTCTTAGGACTAGCGAGTTACTATCGCCGGTTTATACCTCTGTTTTCCGAGAGGCCCGCACCCTTGACCGATTTGACAAAGAAACGGTCCCCTTTTCATGTGGTGTGGAATAGCAAGACGGAACAAGCATTCAGTGACCTAAAGATGGCCCTCATGCCGGCACCTGTTTTGAGAACACCTGATTTTTCTCTTCCTTTTCTCCTCCAGACTGATGCTTCGGACATAGGTCTAGGTGTTGTGCTGAGCCAGAGCATCGATGGTGTCGAGCACCCCGTGATCTACCTCAGCCAGAAACTGTTCGACCGGGAGACAAGGTATGCAGTGGTGGAATGAGAAGCCCAGTCCATCAAGTAGGTGGTAACGTACCTGCGGTACCACCTATTGGGTCAAGAGTTCACCCTGGTGACAGACCATGCCGCTCTCCAGTGGATGGCTCTCCACAGGGACTCAAACCCTCGGCTCACTAGGTGGTTTTTGGACTTGCAGACCTACAAGTTCACCGTCACTTATCGCCGGGGTAACCTCCAAGCCAACACTGATGCACTCTCCTGGGTTCACAACCTCTCGGTTCGGGCCGCCCAACCCGATGGGTCTGGACTGAAGGGGGGGGGGGGGGGGGTGTCATGTCACGCACAAGCGCATGGGGAGCAGCTTAAGGACCTGAAACGCATCACGACAAGTTGAGCCAGGGGACAATGGCGGGGTACTAACCTCTCTCTCTCTTCTTTCTCTGTAGAAAAGACAAAGCACCGCCGCCATAATCCTAACCAGACACCCAAGAGAACAACACTTTCGGGTCCCTTTCTCTTGTCTGGTCCCCCACTGATGACGTCAACTACCCATCCACCACCACGTCTTCCCAGCATTCCACGCATTTAATTTCCGGTCCGGCTCTTTAAAATGTCCGTCCACCCATCCCTTTTTGTCTAATGATTTGTTGCAATTGTTTGACCTTTTTGTTGCAGTATACGGAGCTAAACATCCCAAATCTTGAGTATTTGGTCCTTTATTCTACAGTATATACCGTCTTCTTGGAGTTATATATTTATATTATCAGTCCCATTACCATACGTGTGAGGGTGTGCATTTCATTATACCTCCTTTCTTGTGATGTCCCCACTATCACCTGACAGAAAGACAAGTTGTCTGTAATGTACTAAACCTAACTGCAATCCTATCAATTACGCTTACTTACCAAGAAGCCAACCAACACACAATGCATAACCAACCAGTTAGTCTGCTTCTCCTAGAAGAGATAAAGACGAATCTGCGCCATAAAGGATAAAGGCCAGAGAAACAGTGCGCCTTGTCGGAGTTTCCGAAAGGCCAATCAGGCAAGCTGTCAAACACAATAGCCATGTTTCCTGTGGCGGCTGGAACTCGAACCTTGCTACAAGCTCTTGCTATGGGCAGCCGAGCTCAAATGAATGTATATTGTCAGCTAACTTAACTGATGTGTTTTCTTTAGCCATACTGAAAAATCGAAATATTCAACGGTAATCATTTTTAAAGTGTGTTCCAGACTAATCGCACAATGTGTGCATGCATTAAAATTATGTTCATTTTAAATCGCTCTGCTGTAAGAAGCATGTAAAAACAGTTCCCTGCTTTGTCAGAGTCTTAAATTAAGTACTGTTATGTTAGCCCAAAGTATGCACGTAATATGTTAAGGTTCTTGTACTTTATTGCACGTTTAAGTACATGTGTCGGACTGAGTCAAGTAGTTACTTTGCAGATAAGTAATTTTCCCTACAAAAAGGAAACTATGGCCTTCATTTCCCACAAAGACAAATCTAATCTCCATTACCGGTGGTGTGCACAATCAAACGTTATGTTTACATTTTTATAACTATACGAAGGGTTATCGCTTTATTAGGAGCGCCCTCATAATGTAAAATAAAGCATTACCATGTCATGTAATAAATTTCCGCAATATTTAGAGCATTTATATCTTCATCACTTCTATGTTCACCCCAAGCCGATCTGGTTCTGCTCGGGTCCCCGTGTCCACTAATGCTGAGTTTAGGCGAGGTACAGCCTCACGTACATTCCGCCATACAACATCCTTTACCTCTGTGCTTGACATCTCCAAAACTATCTAAACTTTAGATGTATTCTAAAGTCATTTCACATCTAAGTAATATGAAACTCTATGAACTGTCACGTCGTTTCTTAAACACCACTTTCCATCTTATTAAAAGCTGTCGGTACCTTCCAAAAACGCGTCAATCCGATGTTGAAGCCACACCTTCTGGACCGGGTTAATTAAAATAAATTTGCATGGTGAGAATTTGAAAATGAAAATGCAAAGTGGAAAAAAAATTCAATAAGCAGCAGGTGGCACCATTGCCAATTTGCGTTTGGCTCTTCATTTTTGCAGCCTCCTTGCTTTTCAGGCAGAAAATGAAAATCCAAACATGGATTTTGCAATTGATTTTTCAATTTTGAGTTTATGTTTAAATTTTGGCACGTATGTAGTGCAAACTTAATTGAAACTGCCAATACTGATGCTCTGTGTAAGAAAGGACAAAGCCAACTATACTTCCTTAGAAGGCTGGCATCCTTCAACATCTGCAATAAGATGCTGCAGATGTTCTACCAGACAGTTGTGGCGAGCGCCCTCTTCTACACGGTGGTGTGCTGGGGAGGCAGCATAAAGAAGAAGGACGCCTCACATCTGGACAAACTGGTGAGGAAGGCAGGCTCTATTGTAGGCATGGAGCTAGACAGTTTGACATCCGTGACAGAGTGATGGGCGCTGAGCAGGCTCCTGTCAATCATGGAGAATCCACTGCATCCACTGAACAGTATCATCTCCAGACAGAGGAGCAGCTTCAGCGACAGAATGCTGTCAATGTCCTGCACCACTGACAGACTGAGGAGATTGTTCCTCCCCCACACTATGCGACTCTTCAATTCCACCCTGGGGGGGTAAACGTTAACATTATATAAAGTTATTGTCTGTTTGTATACCTGCATTGTTATCACTCTTTAATATTGTTTTTATCGGTTTGCTGCTGCTGGAGTATGTGAATTTCCCCTTGGGATTAATAAAGTATCTATCTATTGAAAAGAAAATATGAAAGAAATACTGAATTTTCATGTTCGTGTTGGCAGTTGTTGCCATGAAGAAAAAGCAGATCTGAAGGGGGATTAATTCTGACACTGACATTCCAAGACAAGTATAGAAAATGAAAAGAATAAATGGAAAATGAAATGACAAAAGGGTGATTTAATTTTATTTTTTAAATTTTCACAAATGACTTGTGTGGTATGGAAAACGAAATTGCAACTGGTTTTACTTCATTTTATTTTAATTCTTGCAGCATCCTTGTGCGAAGACTTTGAAAAATAAATGGCAAAAGAAATTGCATTTTCATTTTATAATTTTAATTTCCTATTTTTCAGAAAATACCTCCTGTAGGAAACTTGTCATAACGTTCATTTTCATGCCAAGTTGTTGTTTTACAAAGCCCAACTTATGTGTAAGAAATGGCTTACACGCATTTCTGAGCATACAGTGCATCCGGAAAGTACTCACAGTGCATCACTTTTTCCACATTTTGTTATGCTGCAGCCTTATTCCAAAATGGATTAGATTCATTTTTTTCCTCAGAATTCTACACACAACACCCAATAATGACAACGTGAAAAAAGTTTACTTGGGGTTTTAATAAATTTATTAAAAATAAAAAAACATTTTTCATCATTTTTATCATTTATGGATATACAGTAATCCCTCGCTATATCGCGCTTCGCCTTTCGCGGCTTCACTCTATCACGGATTTTATATGTAAGCATATTTAAATATATATCGCGGATTTTTTGCTGGTTCGCGGATTTCTGTGGACAATGGGTCTGGTGCCCCAAGCCAACGATTTCATATTGGCAGATGGCTGAGAAGCTACCCAACTTACTTTTCTCTCTCTCCCTCTCTCTCTTGCGCTGACTTTTTCTGATCCTGACGTAGGGGGATTGAGCAGGGGGCTGTTCGCACACCTAGACTATACGGACGCTCGTCTAAAAATGCTGAAAGATTATCTTCATGTTGCTCCCTTCTGTGCAGCTGTTACGTGAAGCAACATGCTGCATGGTGGTTCACATACTTAAAAGCACGAGGGGCACATATTGATTTTTGATTGTTTGTTTTTCTCTGTGTCTCTCTCTCTCTCTGCTCCTGACGGAGGGGGTGTGAGCTGCCACCTTCTTCAACAGCTTTGTGCCGCAGTGCTTCGCATACTGAAAAGCCAAACAGCCCTATTGATTTGTTTACTTTTCTCTCTCTTTCTGACAGTCTGTGCTCCTGATGCGCACTCCTTTGAAGAGGAAGATATGTTTGCATTCTTTTAATTGTGAGACGGAACTGTCATCTCTGTCTTGTCATGGAGCACAGTTTAAACTTTTGAAAAAGAGACAAATGTTTGTTTGCAGTGTTTGAATAACATTCCTGTCTCTCTACAACCTCCTGTGTTTCTGGGCAAATCTGTGACCCAAGCATGACAATATAAAAATAACCATATAAACATATGGTTTCTACTTCGCAGATTTTCACCTTTCGCGGGTGGTTCTGGAACGCAACCCCCACGATGGAGGGGGGATTACTGTACTAGAAATCTGGCTTACTAAAACTGGCAGTTTTTATTCTTATATAAATGCTCTACCAAAGTCCCACTGAAATGATCAAATCATAATGCCATATCCTAATGGTTCAAGAACCTAAACCCTCTCAATTCTATCATGCCTATTACCAAATATGAAATCTAGATATCAGACTTCCACTTGTGTTTTCACATTTGCTGTTCAAACCAGTCACTGGTGTTATCGATTAATCCCCGTTTTCCATTTTTGTAAGGTGCCCCAAGCTAATCCTTGGTAATTTAAGTTTCCTATATCCCTCACAAAACTTGCTTTTATTCTATTAACCGGTGTTAAGAAGTATGTTTCTATCCTTATGGTTGAATCCAAGTATCTTCAGTAAAATCTAGTTCATCAACCTTGAATAAGGAAGTGGTTCACATTAAAGCTCAGAATATTTACGTGAAAAGAGGTTACCAATAAGCTTGTCCTACTATTCATATCAAGGTGTTTTGTAATAGATCTGCACAAGCCCCATAAATATATACTGTGAATAAAGATCATAAAAAAGAATACATATTGCATAAAAGGCAATATTTTAGAAACAAGGGCAAATGCATTTAGGACTGAAGCCAGGAAGCACTGCTTTACTGCAAAGAGTTGTGGAATTCTGGAACAAAGTCCAAGACATGTAGTTGAAGCAGAAACCTTGACAACTTTTAAGGAAAGGCTGGATGAAATATTGGGGCACTTAGGTATTAGCTAAACAAACAAGCAAGCATGATGCACTGAATGGCTTCCTGTCATTTGCCAAATTTCTTATTTTCTTACATACTTGAAAATTTAAGTGTATGATAGAAACCTCCGATACTTGGACAGCAAAGACAAACGTTAACTATGTTTGCTCACAACCCACAAGAAAACACAATGTCAACTTTTTAGCTCTGACTTATTACATGTAAGTTTTCAAATGTCACATTTTTATACAGCTGCTACACATTTTCGGGTCACCAGTGACAATGTTTCACTGCAGATAGTTTTATGGGTTTTGAACAAACTACCTATGTAAATGCCACCTTTTCATCTCAGACATTAAGTTTTTTGATAAAGTGCCCTAACTTTACAAAAAGCTTTCAAATGTCAGAGTTTTGTTCAGCTGCTACACATTTTGAACACTGCCATGTCCTTCGGGTCAATCTTAACCTACCACTTTCCTATATTTCTGGAACTTCTGTAAAAGCCACATTTTTCCTTGGGACAAACCAAGTGTTATCTATCTACTTCTACTGGATTTTATTCTTCATTTAAAGCACTGTTTGTTTACATCCATTAAAAATATCCTAAATGTCATCTGTTCTAAAACCTGGGAACACCACGACTATAGGTTAAGATGGGTCAATCATTATCATTATAAAATAGATTTGGGACAAAATACCTGATTATCCAGGGTACTTGCAAAGAGGTGTTGAATTGAGTCAGCATATGAAGACATTGTGAGGGTTAAGATGTTCTTTTCATAGGTAATAAGTCTTGATGTGTCCGAGTTATGCTAATAAAGTACATTACCTGAATTATATTACTACACTATCCCCTGAAATTCAACACAAAAAATGAAATAGCAATCAACAAATGGTATATACTTCCCCAAATGTTTTATAGTCTAAAAAATTGTATTTCTTTAGGTACACAAGGACAGTACTATTTAGTTGTGAGGATCAGTCAAATGAACTACATGTTTACCATGCATGGCAAAAATTCACATTAAAATATGTATAGCTATAATAAATTGCCAGGTTTTTCCCCAGTCTCACCCTACCATTATTACAAGTCAAATAAAAACCTGATTATTATACATCAGTGGCTATAATTTTGCTTGTTAATATGAATGGCATTTCACAGATTTTTCAGGTAGTTTAGTTTCAGTATATCTGAAATTATGAAAAACAAATAGTAAACAGCATTGCTCACAATGCACCGACCAGGTCTAAAGATTCACAATTCTTCGGCAGTTCATTTAGCCCTTTTTCAGCCTACTATTAGAACTATGAACACACTGGGTGTCGAAAGGAGGGATTATAAATTCTTTACTAAATCTTTCAGGTAGGTGCTTTTGTTACACCTGAGGGAAGCTTGTTTGTGTAAATCCAACAGTCACCAACAATTAACTCATTAAGATTGATCTTTTCTCAGAGTTGATGATTGATACATGTGTTTTCACCTTATCAAACTAAAATAAATTACCTTCCTAAGAGTCAAATAGGTCTTCTTGAAGGAAACAGACCAATGTGCAAATATACTACATAGTTACTGTTCCAAATATTCAGCACTAGGCAAGAAGTTGGTCAATTTTATCAAACTAAAAACAATAGATTTAATCTTTTCTTAAATAGATAAAAATGCCTTTGATAAAACTTGTAAACAAACTACAGAAAGGACATTAAGTTAAAATAGAAATCACTCTTTCAAGCAAAAAAGAGCTTTACTACCACCAGTTATGCCCATATACAGTAGAATAATTTATACAACTTTCACTGTTTAAAATGATGCAAACCCCAGCCACAGATTATGAAGTGAAATTGAATAAAACAGTTCTGAACATACTTAGCATGCAGTAGTGTATAAGCATTTCAGTTTAACATATTTAGAGATAATCATTTTTAGTCTTAAAAAAAACAAAAAAAAACACACAATGCATGAAACACTAAATTGTAAGAATTTACAAAATGTGTAAAATTATTTTCTATGCCTGGGGAATCCACTGGGCCCTGGAGAGTTCAGTTTTGCAAAAAAATACATCATCACATTTTGCAGGAAAAAAAAAACAGAATAAATTAATTTTTGTAACAAGGCAAATAGGTACTTTGTAAAATTAAATGTAGCTATAGAAATCAACCATTAGTCCTGAACAAATGTTAATTTTTTTAGAAACATTTTCTATAAGAACAGCTTTCATCGAACAAGAGTGCATAGTCATAAATTACTAGAGACAACCAGACCCCCTGTAAAAATAAATGCCATTACTGCAAGACCTGGTATTTCTGGAAAAAAACTGACTTACCAAAATATAAACTTGAAACATATAAATGAAAAAAGGCAGCTGTATTCATCTGGTATTATACGGTATTAGTTGAGATAGTAAAATTGTAGGTAAATTTTATTGCAATAAAAACCAAAACCATTAACATTCATTGCAAATTATCTAATAATAAATAAAAAAAGTACAAAACAGGAAAGTATGGAAAACGTTTTTAAATAATTCTTCTTACTCCAGTTCACATTTCTGTACGCAGTTTGTGTCAAATAATGTATTAACTTTTAACAGTCCTGTCCTCTGTTCCAGTGGAAATCACAACACTTATAGAAGAGCCACAGGATCTACATGTTTTCACTGCAACTAAATTCTAAATTATTCTGCATTATTACACTTTTTAGTATGTTACATTACCAGAAATTAGTCAGCAAACAGGATGCCCAATACTGCAACTGTGGTGTAGTTCATTTCAGATTACTTCAATAATAACCAATGCAAAAAAAAAACCAAAACAAAACAGCAAGCTTCAAACTTTCGATATACTATACAGTTAAATTTTTACATTTAGCAAACTTTATTAAAGTAGAAAACATGACTTATGATCAAACCATTGTTAAATGTTTACACAGTGTCAGTGATTGACTTAAGAACATATTTTCCTGTTCAAGATGAGCTTAAATGGCAATTAACTGTAGTAAAACCTCTCAGGCAAATGATACTGTATTGCCTGCAGAAGAGCACCTTATTCATTATGTGTCAATCACAATGAACCATTTTATTGACATTTGCTTTCTTTTAAGACAAACCAGAATTTTTGTAATTAATTTATTCATTTGTTGCAATCTAAACTAGCAATCACTATGGCTCTCCTGGGCCTCCTAACTAGAGGGAAATATTTTACTGGTTTATATTTTTAATGTACAGCAAAACATTCCTATTACAGTAATAGTGGAAGTTTTTCATCAAACTATTTTTAATTTAAAATTGCAAATCTGTCTGCAGGACTGTAATGTCTCTTACCACAGTACTATCTTCAAAGATATACAGTATATAGGGAAATTTTTAGAAAGTGTCTAGAAAATTAAATCAAATTTAAAAGAAGGAATTTTGCCAATACAATATAGTATTGCAAATGCATGCCAGAGTTAGTTGTTAAGCAAAATGTACATCTCAAATATCTTACAAATCACAACTGAATCAAAATGATAAATGTCAATGTCTACCAAAATAAATGGTAAACTCAGATAAATGAGATTACTTTCTTAAAAATGAAACCCTTTATCCTTCTTTCAGACAATTATTTTGCTTTTATTAGCTAATAAACCTTTACAAAAATGAGCTGTGATAGTTATGCCTGAAACTGCCAGATTAATGTGATTCACACATTCTGAAACAAGACACTGTGAACCTCCAAAAACATATTAATTTACTGTTAAAGATGCAGATTCCCTTACTATGATTTTATACATTCGTATCATATGTACAGTTATGTTCACTTCTGGAAATCTGAAATGGTATTGTGGTCTTATACGTAATGGTTGCAATAAAATCCAAAAGCAACAAACATATAATCCAAAAAAGTACAGGAGACTAATTACATTACAAAAGGAGAAGAGGACTCTGCTTTTCTCCTCGAAAAGCAGGAACTTTTGTTCATTTAATATACTTGAAAAAGGAATTTGTGACCAAAAAGTTGCGGCATCTGTGCAACGCTGAGAAAATGATTTTTGGTCTTTAACATGGGCGGTCAAACAACAAGAGCATCTATTACTAACCAGTAAATTTAGTCCTTTGCCAAGAACCACCCTCCAGGGGGAAAAAAGGGAAGGGAAAAAAAAAAAGTGTCCAGTCATAGACTGATATAAATATAAGTTTAAATGTCCTTATTTGAAGTCCTACAGTGCTACAGCACCAGTCTTTCAAATTACTTGGGATCCTCAATTGTTCCCTTACTGAGGTCTGTCATTTTTGGATATTTTACTTTCTTCTGGTCTAATTCATTCTGCGCCCAAAGTAACAGCTTCAGCAATTTTGCTAATTTAGGTGTAGACTCTCGGTTTTCATAATCTAATACAGCCTGGTTCACTTCACTCCATACCTGTAGGGGGAAAAAAGAATACATGTGCTTATTATTCAACATTTGCTATTAACAGAAAAATGAACTTAATACAAAAAGCATTCCAGAACAGAATCATATATGAAGAATGCATATTTTTACCTTTTTGTATGTTCTAAATGTACCCAGTTCAGTGTGCAACAAATCTTAATGCTGATAAATTTACTTAGGATAATTTACAAATGTTGCGCATGAAAAATCTAGAGTGTCAAAGTAAATATTCTGTGATTATTCCAGATCAATATAAAAAACAGCCACCAAGGAAGCCAACTGGTATATTATTGTGTTTTATGGAATACATTTATGTTCAGTTAAAGTGTTTCACTAAAGTCTGGGTCAATATATAAATCTCTGAGATTTCCTTTCTGTTTGTACAGCTACTGTACTATCTAAAACTGAATGAAGAAAATGTTTAAAAGAAATATGAAATACACTTCAAACTAAATCTGAATCTAAGGGCAGTTCTAATCTCTTTCCATTAATAAAATGTTTGATTCAAAGTCTGTTTAACAAGTTGAGAAAGAACCTACTATTTCAATCTTTTTCTATATAGAGTGTGACATTTCAATAGGTGGATGTGGAAACAAAGCCATGAGACAAGCGGCTGCTGACACTAGCAGCATCTGTCCAGAGACAAGTAGAAAGACTAACTCAATTTTGGAACAATGCCACAGGGAGAAGAGTACTGTAGCCATCAGTAAGCACTATTGAAGCAAAGGAGCTTCTCTGAACTCAACATCCATCGCACATGTATGTACATAGTGTTTGTCACTATTGAAAGCAAAGACTGGAAAAACAACTTCCATGCTGAGTGTACATGGAATATGTATTCAAAATTCCACATTTACGGTATACACTAAATAAATTGCACTATCGTACAAGCTGATTCTAAAATGTCCTTTAAGGAATATATCCTTTTGCAAACATCTCCATATTACTATAATATTCTCAGTGAAAGAAATTACTTAGGTTTACTAAATATGGTGACTTTATTTAAGAGTGTTCAGCCTTCAACAGATAAATTTGTTAAGCCCCTTTTACACAAGCAGGTTATCCTTAGAACTGACTTGGTTAAGGGCATTTAAAGTTTATTGCATTAACATCATTAGCATGGAATTTGTTTTAGTGATGTTTATACGACTTAAAAAAATACTTCAATGAAAACATACAAACTAAGGACAAAGGTAATCATCCAAACAACCCACAGATAACTATATACTCTTGCATTTTGTTCTTGGAAATGTATTAACCTCACCTCAGATTCTGACACTTTTGAATTTTGCCTAAGAAAAAGGGACTGCCTTGCTATACACTAAGCTTTTTTCTTTAGCTCTTGTATAATTTCAGCTGCAACCACCAGTGAACTTGCTGGATCATAAGAGATGTTGCTTAATAGAAATCCGAGATGCATATCATTCAGAGATGAGCGGTTTCCTTCAGTTGTGAACTCTAATAATTCATTACATTTATATAGCGCTTTTCTCAGTACTCAAAGTGCTATCCACACAGGGAGGAACCGGGAAGCGAATCCACGATCTTCCACAGTCTCCTTACTGCAAAGCAGCAGCACTACCACTGCGCCACCTGTGAGGACAACTCTAAGATAAATCTGCATTACCCCCACTCCCAGGCTATACACTACAGTTGTGCCACATTCCTCAATTTTTCAGACAAATTTTTCTATAACAGAGAGGTGTGTTAATTTACTTTGCTTTAAGGCCAAGTTTGTTTTGAATGTATTTTCCAAAACTTGCATCTTTTTGGCTCTAAAATGTAATGTAGCTCTTTCTCATTCACTCTTGACGGCGACTTCATCAGACAGTCTTCCGATACAAGAAATCTTGGTGTCATTTTTGATTCTTCCCACTTATTCCGCCCACATACCACATTAAGAAACTTTCATACTTTCACCTCCACAACATATTCCATGTCCTCTCATTCCTCTCCTTTTCTAATGCCGAGAAACTTGTCCATGCTTTTATTACATCCAGTATCGATAACTAATTCCTTACTGGCAGGTGCCGCTTCTAATCTTATATCACAGCTCCAATTGACTCAAAACTGTGCTATAGGAGTCCTAAGATGAACCAGAAAAAGCGCGCACACACCCATCCAGCTTTGCCTTCAATGGCTTCCTGTGTTTTAAAGGACTGAATATAAAATTCTATTATTAACCTACAAAGCTTTTAAATGGCCTTGCACCAGACTGCATCAGTGACCTTCTCCATCACTATGCTCCTGTTCGCCCATTAAGGTCCTCCGATTCTGGCAATCTTGTTGTGCCCCACACTAACCTGTACTCTAAGGGTGACAGGACCTTTAGCTGTATACCACCCAGACTTATTGGAGCCTTCATAACTGTACAATGGCGGACCCTATGCTCTGACCTCCAGAGGTCACACAAAAGACAATTTCCAGTCCGTGATTAGTAAAGTGTACCAAAATAATAAACAAGTGAAACTCATTTTCAGAAAAACAACTTCTCTAAACATATATATCATCCTGTTGCTCACCAGTTTGTGAGACAGTGGACATAGGGTGACAGATTGGAAAACAGACAGCAGAGGGAATGTTTTTTATACTGAAAAACATCTTATGTATTTTTACGGCAAATGAGTGATGATTAAAAAGTTTATAGTCTGCCCTATTAAGAAAAACACCAGTAAAACAAGTTTGTTTGTTTTTTTGTTTCTTTTTAATATTATTATTGACTTGTGTTCTAACATAAAACATTCACATAGAGTGCCAATAGTTCATCTTTCTTTTGCAACCACTATTCTGTAGATCACGTCTACATGGCACAGTGCCACACAGAAGCTCATGTACAGTGTACATGTACAATGTTTCTTATTACAACTGGCTTTTCAGTAATGTTACATGCAAGAACATAATACAATATTTATTACTATGACTGGCTGTTTAGTAACCTCTCAAGCTGTGGACAGAAACCATCTCTGAATCTACTGGTGCAAGTGCAAATGATCCTTTGTTCACTGTCTTGAAGATGACACTGTTGTATCAATATAAATACCTAGATCTTCTTGAGTTTACTTTTGGTGTGTAGGTATATTTGAACAGCACTTTAAGTGCAATATAGGCAACTGTGTCACGTCTTTAAATTGCCCAGGATAACTTGTATTGTTTTTACTTTCCAAATCTGCCATTCCTAACACATTTGAATGATGTGCTTACCATACACACTTGATTAATATAAAAGATGGCAGCTTTTTTTAAGGATTCCTGGAATAGCTCAACCACAGACAGATTGACGGACTACTTAATTTTAAAAAGTAACATGTTCTCCTCGTCATTGTTTTACAGATCTTAACACTAGAATACCTGAATCCTACAAAAAAAAAAAAAAAAATCAGTAATCCCAGATCACCTTAAATTCCTTCACACCTCTCCATTAGCGTCTTTTGTTTTTGTACATGTGTCAATCACCACAAGCAGTCTGCAATCCCATTCCCTCACTGTTGCAGCTCAACTCAGGCAAAAAGTTCTTCCAGCTCAAGGCTCTTTATCTGGGGGGTATTTTTCGTACGTCGCTTAAATCATCCCAGATCAGGTGCCTCATCTTGGATAAGTTAATGCCGGTAACACTCATCCAGGATAGGTCGGTTTTTCAAACGCAGCCGTGTATTAGATTAGTCTAGCTGGATCTAATCATACAAGATGAATGTGCGCGCCCGCGCTGACTGAAAAGCCCATATATATTGAGTCTAGAAAAAATGATCAGCAAGTCTTTGGTAGGCTGTAACAAAATAACGAAAGAACGGGCGCATTTTTTTTTCATACACACGGCGCAAGACCTTTTATTCGAAGGACATGAAGAATGTCAAGATTTAATATGCACACGGGGTAACACTGCAAAAGCAGCCCAGACCAGAAAAGACGGCTGGCAAAAAGTGGCCGACGAATTAAATGCTAAGTACTGTGCATTGTACTTAATGAATGCAGCGTTTCATTTCCTATGTGTCAGATTAATTATTATTTAATATGTCATAATTCCAGATCAAACGTGAGCACAAGGAGAACATGGTAACAGGTTAAAGTTAAGTACAAGAATATACTTCAAACTGGTAAATATTGCTATATAACTATTTAAAGAATTGTTGACATAAAGAATCATATATAATATAAAAAACATTAATTTTAAAGCTAATAAGACAGACAGACAAGCAAAAAACAGGTGGAGGTCCACGCGGTCCAGACCCAACCCCTGCAGAAGAGTTGGCTCTTCAGCAAAATGCCCATCGTCCTGTTTCTGATGGCATTCCAGGGGGAAGCTCCTCCTCAGAACCAGTGGCAGAATGCAGTGGTCACTTCATTTCAGGTAAAGGATGGTCATTGCATATATTTGTCCTCCATGTGTGCCATAGGTATGTTCCATATAGCCCTCTTTTTTGTTGGGTCAGTTGCAGGGAATGTCATATCCCTTGAACCTGTGTCTGACCAACGAGATATTGACGAAGGTCAAATATTTGATGAAGACACTGTGTCTGATTATTCATCAGGAGGAGAGGTACATTTTCCAAATAATGTTTGATCAAACTCCACTCTGATCAGTCCCATGTGCCCCAATCACATTTGGAAATCCTGGTAATGAGAATGTTAGGCTGATTGTGAGATTCTTCATGGAACTGTGGGTGTTTTTGCCTGTGTATTACCTACCTGCAATGGCATGAAACGCCTCTTTTATTGTCTGCACACGCAGGTGTCTAGGAAACACTATGAAAACCCAAAGGAAATATTTCAGAGCCAAACAGACTTTACGACTTGCCTGGCAAACTGCACTTTTAGTTAGATTTTCCGCATCGCCTACAGTATATAAAAAAGTGCCACTTGCAAAAAACCTCAAAGCAATGCATACTGTCTGTGTGGTTGTGAGAGCCAGACTTCGAATATAAGGTGCTAATAAATCTTTGAGGTACAATATTCCCCCTCAGCTAAAGCGGTATCTTTCGAAAAGAATTTCCTCCGGGAGCAATAAAGGATCTTGCCGATCGCGCAAAACCCTCTCTATATGAAATTCTCTTCTTATAATTTGCGCACCAATATCAATTGGTCGCTCATTCATGAACGGCGAAGCCATGACTGGATGACTTCCACGCACCATCACTGATCACGTGTGTAAACTAATCCTTGTTTATGTAGAACAAACCTGCTCTGAGCAGGTTTGCGGATTAGGATGTGTTGCTATGACAACACTTCCAGCAAGAGTTTCGAAAAACCGACAGATCCAGGATCAGGCCAAATCGTCAACAATTACATCCGGCTAAACGACTAATCCACGTACGAAAAATACCCCCCTGGTCAATATTTTATCATTATTTGGAACACATTCATTTCATGTGTGTTCTCTGTTTACAAAGATCTATGTAAATGTAGGACAACAGGAAATGAGAGGCAAGAAATGTTCAACAAATACCTAAAACAGAAACTTTTTCATGTTATAGTACTAATGACAAAATTTTGACATGAAGTATATGTGTGAAGACTTGAGTCCAAATATCAAATAAACACTTTCATAAAAGGTACACGTATAACAAAACAAGTGTGCTTTTAATCAAGAAGATAACCAAAGAAAAAGAAATCGGGTTAGGGCAGGGGTGGGCAGATTCAGTCCTGGAGGGCCGCAGTGGCTGCAGGTCTTTGTTCCAACCCAAATGCTTAATGAGAAGCCCTTATTGCTCAAGTAACACTTCTGCTTCACTTTAGTTGTCTCGCTTGTTAAGATTTTGAACCCTTATTGCTTATTTTAGTCTTAAACAGCTGTAGTCTTGGTTTTTAATTGCAATAAGCAATAAGATGCAAATTACAAAAGAGACCAGCATTTCTCCATTTAGCTTGTTTTCATTTACACCTGTGTGTATTTAGCATGCACTATTTGGTTTAATTAAATACTTGGAAGGAAAGTGAAGAGAAAAAAGTGAAGCTCTGAGAATAACTCATCTGTTTTAGACTTCAAATCATTTGGATGATATCCTTAGAAAGGAAAAAAAATCTAGGATATGAGAATGACCTGACATGGCAGAGTTAAAGCACTAGCAAGCCATAAAATTACATAATTGACGACGATTGTATTTTAATTAAGCAACTGGGTTGGAACAAAAACCTGCAACCCCTGCGGCCCTCAAGGACTGAATCTGCCCACCCCTGGGTTAGGGTATGACGCCAACACGACCGCTTGGGTGGTACAGCGGTAAGAACTGGTGACTCATACTCAAGAGGTTGCGGGTTTGATTCTGTGTGCTTCCCAGAATTACCGTTTTGAGTAGTGAGCTGCTCTTATTATTACTATTATACAGTGGAACCTCGAGATACGATCACCTCTGTATACGAGAAATTCAAAATACAAGGAAAGTATGAGCGAAAAATTCAGATCTAAATACGAGCATTGGCTCACGTAACGAGCCACGAGCCAGGCTGTGGGTATAGCTCGCGGCTTAGCGAGGGGGCGTGGTAGCTGTAGTGAGCCGCAGGGCGATCTGCGGTGTCTGCGTTTCTCACCTAAGTGCACAGGTGGGAAACTGCCCACATCCATGATTTGTCCTGTGGCTGATGGGCTGGGCAGGGTTGCCACCCGTCCTTTAAAATACGAAATCGTCCAGTATTTGAGAATGAAATTGCGCGTCCCGTTTTGAATCAATATGTATGCGTCCCTTATTTTTTTGTATTAAAAGTGGTAACCCTAGCAGCTGCCATGTCTTCCCCGCATATATAGAGAAGCGCGAGCCGGTTAAGGGGGAGAAGAAGTAAAAGAAAAGAGAGGAGAGGAGAGGAGAGAGAACGGAGGTTGCAGGAGGAGGCAGGAATCCGCAGCAGTAGGAAGTCGGTGCGAGAGAGCGAGCGAGTACAGGCTCGCGTGTAGCTGAACAGGCGAGCCAAACAGCTGAAGCAGGACGGTGTAGAGAAGGTCAGCTGCATTAAGTGTCTCGCCTGTTGCAGAGCCCGCATGGGAGAAGCAGGTGAGACGCTAACAGAGAAGAAGCACCGGGGATTGTCATCTGTTTTTTGAAGACTGCTTCCTGTTGACGTTTTAACCTCGTGTTAAAGGATTGTTATTCTTATGTACTTTAAACCTCCACTTCACAACTGTTTTAAGGATTAAAGATTTATTGAATGCTCTACTGCACTTTGGACACCTGTTTTGATTCTTTTAATAATCAGTTATATTATTTACCAGTGTTATTTATTAAAGGTAGACTACAGTATATATAATTTATCAGTGTTATTTGTTAGGAAAATTGATTTTTATGTTAATATATTTGGGATGCGGAACGGATTAACTGGATTTCCATTATTTTCAATGGGGACGTTTGTTCTAGATACGAGAAATTCGCTATACAAGCTCAGTGCTGGAACGAATTAAAAACTCGTATCTAGAGGTTCCACTGTACAATAAAAATCTACATACGATTTGAGTCTGTAACAGCCAGTGAAAATTTATGGTACTTGCAAAGGTTAGCATTTTTCTTTTTTATTCAGTTTGATTTTCTCAGTCACGTTCTCACTCACTCCAATATGGCACTGCTGTTTTCAAATAAAGACATGCTATAACAGAGGTGAACTCAGATGAGGATGAGAATTCTACATCGGAGAAAGTAACGTCTCCTCCCCGCAAGAAACGTCCACTCACACATAAGAACAACACAGCTGCACCAGGTGTAAAGGCGAAAGATGGCACCGTTTGAATGCAGCAAGAGGTGGGGTGTCATCCTGCCAGGGAATCTGACACACGCATGTCCTTTAACAAAACAGCAGGGCATGCCAAGCTCACCAAGGTATCATGTAAAGTTTTGTTTTGTGATTATCAAATCAAAGTATCAAATCAAAGTGAACTTAACTGTCATCTCAACCATATATAAGTATACAGATAGACGAAATTGCGAAGCTCAGGGTCCACAGTGTAACATGAAGTGCAAATAACAAATTAAAAATAGAATTAAAATTTAAAATTAAAACACAAACAAGACAAGACAAAGAAGTATCAGCAACACTGACGTGTAGTAAGCAATATGAACACTGATGCAATGATGATGATTAATTATGTTTTGTGATGGTCTTTATATGAAAATATTTATATATGTTACTTATATAAAAGCCACATTAAGTGTTATTTACCCATGTTTATTTACTTATCTTTCTACAGTGTAAAGTCACAAGTAGACTGCAGAGCTTCCTGTGTTTGATATACTTTGTGAGCATGCCCGTGTCTATGTGCAATGCCACACCTTATTCAAGAAAAGATCCCAGTCCAAGATAATTCAGGATATTTTCATTTAACCAAACACTTTAAAGCTGTTTTTGTAACAACATGCTTTAAAAATCTGATTTGTAAGAGAATCACTTTGATAGGTTTGTAACATTTGTCTGTGTAAGAGTTATATTTCCATCATTAGCTGGTAAAAAACTTAATGAGTAATATTTAATAGATGTGTGAAATGGGTTCAAACTAATATGAGATTTTTTTTTTTTTTTACATATTTCTCCCACCTTTAAAGCTTTCTGTGTGAATCTAGACTTGTCCATTTTATGTTAATCCAATATTACAATTGTAAAAACAGCCTTTGTTGTTCTCTTTTCTAAGAATCTTACGAGTGATCAGATTTTGTTATTGGTTAGCCAGTGTATAAATCAAGAATTAGAACATTACTGGACTAATGTGTCTTGCACTCAATTAATTGTAACTGAGAAAATGCATTACATTCACAAACATAATTCAAATAGGTCATTCTCGGTGATGCAGTTCTTTTAATAAAGGATACTGTATGTTTTACTACCAGAAAAATGTGTTTTGTGCTTAGAAGCATAGAAAAACTAAGTAAATATTATTCTGGAATTAAGAAATGGGACAGCTCATTTGATTGCTGGTGTAATGGCCACACTTGTTTAAACTCACCTTGGTTTTTACTTGGTGCATCTGTTATTAGCATTAGTGTACAGTTTCCTACCACATTGCACAGTCCTATGCACATAATTGTGGCTGTGTGAGAGGTTTGAAAATGAATGGATGCATGGACAGATATCTGTACACACCCAATCAGAGAATGAATGCAAAGCTTCTGTTCCTTTATCACTATTCACTACTTTATCACTAGAACACTATTAAAAAGTAATTAATATCATCTACAAGTTAAACAAATATAACTAACATTTGAATGGTCAAATCATTGTGTTAAAGCATGCACAAATCTATTTCTGACATAACAATTGGATAAAAGTGGCAAAATCAAAAGCCTATGTTGTTTTGTTTTACTTTTTACTATTTTTTTTTTTTTTTTAAATGATAAGCATGATTCTAATAATCACACACTGAAATTATCCTGCCACGAACACAAATCATTTCCTGATGCAATTTTGTCATTTTTCTTTTCAGTACTGCAGCACTGTAAGACATTTTCATGCATAGTTTATAGTAATGGTTTTTGCTACTATTATTGTGCCTTGCAAACTATTGTGTCTACTTGCTGCCACTCAACTTTGATTTGGTACTACAGATACTGTATATAAAAAAAAAAAAAAGAAGCTAATATTGTTATGTTTAAAGCATTTTAGTATTGACTTGATACCGAAATATTCATTCTAGTGACATCACTAGACTGATGAGGCAAGGAGACTGATGGCCTCAAGGAGACAGAAATAGAATAGCATCCTTGCCATAAACAATGGTAGCAGAGGATGAAGCATGCATATGGGATGTTTCACTGTATTAGAGGCTACAAGACTTGTCAAGGAAAAAAGCAAAATGGATGCACCAAAGCAAAAAAAAATAAAAAAAGGCTACAGCCAAACAGACACCATGGCTTACTAGACATTTTGGCAGAGCAATAACCCTAATTCAAACGCTGTCACTCAATTTCTAAATAAATAAAGGCCTTTACATGAAGAGAAATCTTTTCTATGTTTTGTTAATTTGGGGTGGAAATGAAAGTGGCTTAAACATTTCTAAATATCACCTTCTGACGTTGCATCATGTTCAGCAGGTCTCCAAAAGGGGACTCCTCAGGGTTGTCAAAAGCAAGTAAAGCAAGAGTGCGCTCCATTTCTGTGAGACATTCACGACTCTCCTCACCCTGTTCTGCCAGCTGTGTCTGAGCAAATTCCAGAGCTGCTTCAGTTTCCCTTTGGCGTATCAGCTCGATCAGATGTTGTTGCTAGTATGATTACATGAGAGAACAAAAAAAGCAAAGAATCTAAGCAACTCTGCAGTAACAATAAACTACTTCAAATAAATTAAAAAATTATTTTTTACATAAAAATTGAAATGAACCTTCTAATTCAAAAATTATGCCATTAAACTGTGCGTGTACTCTGAAGGAATGACAACCTGTCTAGTGCTGACAAGTGCTTGTCTACTATCTTGAATCCCTTTCGCCGTCAGCACTAGTTCAGGCTCACCATGATTCAGAAAAAGAAAAAAATATTTCTGAAGATGGATGACTGGTTCTCAAACATGACATTTCAGTACAGTATCACACAACAATCTAGCTGGTATTAGAGCAATACTATATAAAATTAACTAAATTCTGAAGGAAAAAATCCTAAAAGTCATGGGCAGGGCAAAACCTTAGGAATCATGTAGTTGTAATACACCACAGATTCGTAAGACACTGTGCTTAATTGCTGGGGTGTCACAGCTCCAGAGTCCGGGGTTGAGGCACTACCTAAGTGAAATTTACATGTTCTATTCATGTCTACATGGGTTATCCTTCCATATTCCTCCAGTGTGAGTACCGTATTTTTTGCTCCATAAGACGCACCTGACCATTAGACGCACCTAGGTTTAGAGGAGGAAAACAAGAAAAAAAATAATCTGAACCAAATGGTGTACTAATATATTTAATAAAAGAAATAGAGATGGGACTAGACTGGCGATACAACTTCAGGGAGCATTGGTCCAAATGTGCTTTGTCCCCTGGTGGCTTTGGACAGGTTATGCCGCATGATAGGTACGTGCTCCTGCAAAGTAATTGTGAGCAACTGAGCTTCATAAATTCTGACACTAGCGATGAGGAGTTCTTGGGGTTTCCAAAAAACTAGAAGAGTGCTTGAACCTAAAAATCTCTCCTTATTTGTTAATGACAGTGATGACGGTTCTTAATACCGCTGTTGACTTTACATGGTTGAAATATTATTCTGCTATATTTTATTAAATACAGTGGGGCAAAAAAGTATTTAGTCAGTCACCAATTGTGCAAGTTCTCCCACTTAAAAAGATGAGAGAGGCCTGTAATTTTCATCATAGGTATACCTCAACTATAAAGAGACAAAATGAGAAAAAAAAAAATCCAGAAAAATCACATTGTCTGATTTTTGAAGAATTTATTTGCAAATTATGGTGGAAAAAAAGTATTTGGTCAATAACAAAAATTCATCTCAATACTTTGTTATATACCCTTTGTTGGCAATGACAGAGGTCAAACGTTTTCTGTAAGTCTTCACAAGGTTTTCACACACTGTTGCTGGTATTTTGGCCCATTCCTCCATGCAGATCTCTAGAGCAGTGATGTTCCATAATTTGCAAATAAATTCTTTAAAAATCAGACAATGTGATTTTCTGGATTTTTTTTTCTCATTTTGTCTCTCATAGTTGAGGTATACCTATGATGAAAATTACAGGCCTCTCTCATCTTTTTAAGTGGGAGAACTTGCACAATTGGTGGCTGACTAAATACTTTTTTGCCCCACTGTATATTAGTACACCATTTGGTTCAGAGTATTTTTTTTCCTCCTCTAAACCTAGGTTTGTCTAATGGTCAGGTGCGTCTTAAGGAGCGAAAAATACTGTGTGTATATATATATATATATATATATATATATATATATATATATATATATATATATATATATATATATATATATATATACACACACACACACACACATATATATATACATATACACACACATACACACATTAATAATATACACAGTGGCATGTAAATGTTTGGGCACCATTGCTTAAAATGTCTGCTCTACTGAATAATTAAGTTAGAATTAAGAAGATGAACTGCTCACCAAAAGACAAAGTTAAAGATTACACATTTCTTTAATATTTTAAGCAAGATTACATTTTTATTTCCATCATTCACAGGTTTAAGATACCAAAGAAATTAAAAGGGACTGAAGCAAAAGTTTGGGCCCCCAACATGGCCAGTACTTAGTAACACCTCCTTGGGCAAGTATCAAAGCTTGTAAACGATTTTTGTAGCCAACTAAAGGTCTTTCAGTTCTTACTTTGGGTATTTTCACCCATTCATCCATGATCCTTGGGCCATCTTGCATGCAATGCCCTTTTGTGATCTTTTCACAAACTTTCAATGATGTTTAGGTCAGGGGGACTGTGAGGGCCATGTCCTCTTGAGGCTCTCCATTGCAGATTTTAAGGTGTGTTTTAGATCATTATCTTGTTGTAGGACACATTCTCTTTTTAACTTGAACTTTCTTTTTTACAGATGGTGTGATGTTTGCTTAAAAAAAATTGCTGGTATTTTTTTGAATCCATTATTCACTCTACCAACGACATGTTCCTTGTGCCACTGGCTGCATCACATGCCCAAAGTATGATCAATCCATATATATATATAAAATTCACTAAGCCGACAGAACAGACAAGACAACCATGGGATACGCACAGAACCACGCCCGCCAACTCTAAGACCATGGGATAGGACGACAACTCACAGAGCCACACCCAGCAACTCTTAGAATTCATTAAGTCCATGGCAAGCAAGACACATGCAAGACAGAGCCACGCCCACCAACTCACACAGCCGAGCCCACCAACAATTCACTAAGCAGCCGACTATGGCACATGCACGACAGAGCCATGCGCGCAAACAATTCGAGCGAGAGCGAAAGCATTTGCCAAGAATGTTTTCATTAATCAAGAACGAAAGTCAGAGGTTCGAAGACGGTCACATACTGTTGTAGTTCGGACTATAAACGATGTCAAATGGCGATCCGGCGGCGTCATTCCCATGACCCGCCGGGCAGCCAACCGGGTAACCAAAGCCTTTGGGTTCCAGGGGGAGTATGGTTGCAAACTGAAACTTAAAGGAATTGACGGAAGGGTACAACCAGGTGTGGAGCCTTTCGCTTAAATTGACTCAACACGGGAAACCTCACCCAGCCCGGACACGGAGAGGATTGACAGATTGATAGCTCTTTCTCGATTCTGTGTGTGGTGGTGCATGGCCGTTCTTAGTTGGTGGAGCGATTTGTCTGGTTAATTCCGAAAACGAAGAAGGACAAGTGGCTTTCAGCCATGTGAGATTGAGCATTAACAGGTCTGTGATGCCCTTGGATGTCCGGTACTGCACGCGCGCTACACTCAATGGATCAACGTGTGTCTACCCGGCGCAGAGAGGCGTCGGTAAGCCGTTGAATCCCATTTGTGATGGAAACCGGGGCTTGCAATTGTTCCCCACGAACGAGGAATTCCCAGTAAGTGCGGCTCATACGCTCCCACTGATTACGTCCCTGCCCTTTGTACACACCCCCCATTGCTACTACCATGGTCGGGTGACTTGGTGGATTATATACAGAAAAGCAGCCGGAACCGCAAAGAACAATGAAAAGTCAACGTGGCTCAGACGTGCATGTGGACTGTACACAGACGAAAACGACTCAGGTGAGGAGTTGGGGGCGGGAAAAATGAGCAGGCAGTGCGTTCTGAACGATGGATTTTTTCAAATGTTCATTTCTTTCCCTGTGCTTAAAAATCATTAAACAAGCAGCGCGATTATGTGGCGTATGCTACACTGCGGGTTGGCTAGTGGTTAATAGTTCGAGAGGTGTTCTTTTCCTGGAATTCGGCACCTTTTATCTCCAGGCATACCTTTGCATGTTGTGGCCAAAAAGTTCTATTCGATCTTCATCAGTCCACAGGACTTGTTTCCAAAATCATCAGGCTTGTTTAGATGTTCATCTGCAAACTCCAGGCACTGAATACTGTGACTAGGATGCAGGAAAGGATTTCCTCTGCCGACTCTACCACGAAGGTCATATTTGTTCAAGTGTCGCTGCACAGCAGGACAGTGCACCACCACTCCAGAGTCTGCCTAATCTTCCTGAAGGCCTTATGCAGCAGTTCCTTCAGAAAATTTTCTTGATCTTCCAAAACTCAGCTTGACCTCCACCATTCTGTTAACTGCCTTTTCTTAATAACACTACAAACAGAGGAAACAGCTACCGAAAACACTTTGCTATCTTCTTGTAACCTTCTCCTGTTTCGTGAGCTTCTACCATTTTATCAGAGTGCTAGGCAGCTTAGAGGAGCCTATTACTGCTGAGGTACTGCTGGGGTTTCCTATCAATGGCTGTGAACAAGCCAAAGCCCTAACAAGCCAATTAAGATCTGAGACTTTTTTATTATAGAATTATCTGAGACCTCAGATATCTTGGAGTGTCCAAACTTTTGCAAGGTGATCATTTCGTTTTTTCACTGTACAATAGTACACAACAAAATCAATATGCTAATCTTGCATAAAATGCTGAAAATTTATCATCTTTAACTGTATGCCTTTTGGTGATCCATTCATCATCTGCTCACTTAACTATTCACAGTAACAGATGTTTTAAGCAAGGGTGCCCACACTTTTGCATGCCACTGTGTACGTATATGTATATATAAATAAATAACTAGACTTGCTCTGAATCTCTGAAGAGTATCTTTCACTATGTGAACAGAGAAACTGGTGGGAATTAAAAGTAGAATTTTAAATTTAAAGTGTAATGTCAATTTGTTGTCCTGTAGCTTTTTGTGGGTTTACATTACTGAACAATTTGGCTTTAAATGTGCTCCATTCAGAGTTCATTGCTTCAATGCATAACATTATGGATCACAGGCTCTCATTTAAAACTGGCCTGAGGGCAACTTAAAAACATCTGTCTTTGAATTAGACATGTTTGAATATAAGACATGGGAAAATTGTTTCTTGTAAAATTATATTTTTTATGAAAACACATAGAAATAAAAATTACTTTATCAAATAGGTATATTCAGTATCAATTTTTTAAAAGAACAATGTACTACAGAAATTATCTCTTAAGATCTCTGTAACTTAGTTAAAACCTAGATTCCACATAGGTTAAAAGGAAATGTTACAAAATTTTTATAGGAAAAAAAAATCCATACCTGTAGATGAAAGTAAAGATACCGGTTTGTGTCCAGCAACTCAGGATGAAGGCTGTTAATGAGTGCAATAGCTTCCTGAATTTGGCCTTTCAAAATCATTTCTCTGATTTTAATACGTTCATCTAGGGAGTCAAGGTCTATGCTTGGCTCAATTCCCGATTCCATCCGGAACTTTTCAGCTGCTTCTTTAAAACCTTCTAAAATAAAAAAAGAAGTATATTTAGATATAAAGAATGAAAAATTAAAAAAAAAAAAAAAAGATTAAAATGTATTACTGTCTTGTCAAGTACAGAAAAAAACTAGAAGTACTCTATTAACAATGTCCCTTCATCCATCCTGATTCCCAACAAAGTAGTGTACTAAGCGTAGCTGCTGCTCTCTTTGTACAAGTGTTGTTCAGGAACAGCTCTAACTTCATCAATAAATTTGCAGTGTTACCACCATCATGGTCTGTTTTCCGACAAGATGGCTTATGGAGATGATATTTGCCTTCTGACAATAAAAATGTCTCAAATACCCTAAGTTCTTGTCAATAAGCCGCGGCTTATCTAAGGAAAAAAGTTGTGAAAATGAAAAAATAGAATATCGGCTTATACATAAGTCCGGCTTATACATCCATCGCGGGGGTTGCGTTCCAGAGCCACCCGCGAAATAAGAATATCCGCGAAGTAGAAACCATATGTTTATATGGTTATTTTTATATTGTCATGCTTGGGTCACAGATTTGCGCAGAAACACAGGAGGTTGTAGAGAGACAGGAACGTTATTCAAACACTGCAAACAAACATTTGTCTCTTTTTCAAAAGTTTAAACTGTGCTCCATGACAAGACAGAGATGACAGTTCCGTCTCACAATTAAAAGAATGCAAACATATCTTCCTCTTCAAAGGAGTGAAGCAAACAAATCAATATGTCTGTTTGGCTTTTAAGTATGCGAAGCACCGCGGCACAAAGCTGTTGAAGGCGGCAGCTCACACCCCCTCCGTCAGGAGCAGACAAAGAGAGAGAGAGGGAGAGTTTGTTTTTCAGTCAAAAATCAATACGTGCCCTTCGAGCTTTTAAGTATGTGAAGCACTGTGCAGCATGTCTTTTCAGGAATCAGCTTTACAAAAGATAGCAACGTGAAGATAATCTTTCAGCATTTTTAGACGAGCGTCTGTATCGTCTAGGTGTGCAAACAGCCCCTCTGCTCAATCCCCATACGTCAGGATCACAGATAGTCAGCACAAGATTGACAGAAAAGTAAGCAATCTAGCTTCTCAGCCATCTGCCAATAGCGTCCCTTGTATGAAATCAACTGGGCAAACCAACTGAGGAAGCATGTACCAGAAATTAAAAGACCCATTGTCCGCAGAAATCCGCGATATATATTTAAATATGCTTACATATAAAATCACAATTTAAATGACCGCTACGCGCTCGTGTTGACTCGGCGACGCCCAGAGCAGAAAGAACGCGCTCCGGCCGCTCCAACCGCGCCATGTGGGGAGTGAGAGAGACGCCAATATCTCACACTCTCTCCCCCCTTAAAGAAATTAAATGGGCGCGTGTGAGACCACTGACCTCCCTCCCTTCTATTAGTTATAGGTTATAGTACGTTCGGCTTATCCATGAGTCCGGCTTATCTATGATACGATTTTATTTTAAAAATTCGTATGATTTTTGGTCTCCGGCTAATACATGAGTCCGGCTTATAGACAAGAACTTAGGGTAATTTCAGAAAATTCACAAAACTGTTCATAAAATTCAGGAAACAGCAGGCCAACCATACTCCCATCTGCATCTGTGGAGATGCTGAAAAGAAGGTCAGAATCTTTACATTTCTAGGTGTCACCACAACTCTTTATGCTATCAGCAGGAAGGTTTCATTGTGTTTGTCATGATACTAGATTCATGCCTATTGTTTTCGGTTCAGTACATTTTTCCACAACTTTTAAGAACAGTTTGACCTATGTCCAAGGATAATTGCCATAAAAATTGTTTAATTTAACTGGGATTTTTACAATCTGCTCCATTTAGTCATATGACCAGGCCTATTGATTTGTACAAACTTTGTGTAAGTAGTTTTTAAGATAGAGAATTTATTTAAATACACATTTAAACACACAAGGAGGCACATGTTCACATAAGTAAAGATAGGTGATAGTTTGTTTGCCAAACCAGTGACCATCCTGGATGATGACAAAAAAGAAATCAGCACACACAAACATACTCCTAGATCCATAAAGGTCACTATGCACACACAGGTATTAAGTTACCCCTCTACCAATCTGTCCATCATGTTTACTTCATTTGGCCCAATGTGTTTTAAGTTTTTCACTTCATCTGTTTTCCTGCTTATTTTACTCTATATTTAGGTCTGTGTACATCATAAATATAGGTTAATGTATTTGATAGTATTATATTGTAAAATCTTCCATTGAGTGATTTCAGGTGGTATCACTAAGGTTAAATTTACATGGAAGTAGTTTATGGACCATTCCATACAAAATTTTACAGTATGTTGGACAGATTTTGTATTCAGTGTACCCATTTTTTGGTTTCATATTTTATTAATGTTCCTAGCTTTTGGACAAAATGCAAGAAAGAATCACAATGCACTACACTGAGAATACATGACAAACTTGGAACTTTAAATACTTCAAAAACTATTGTGGCCTCAAAATAAGGGGTCCCCAAATTTGGAATAATGAAAGATTTCATAAGAAATACATATAAGAAATGAACAAACGTACAAACACATCAACCAATGAAACAATGTATAAAATTAATTAATATTAAGTGTAAAATAAACCACCACTAAACCAGTTAATTGATAATGCATTAATAAACAAACTTTTTGTGTCTTAGGTTGTCAAGAAAATTTCATCACTTAAACAATTGTTAGCTGGAGGATAGAACAGAAGGAAGGACCCGCAAACAAGTACAAATGGAGTTAGATACATGTATACACAAAATAAATTAGTCTGCTTAATTAGCAAACCACCTTAGTTGGTAATAGCCAGCTAATTTTCAAATGTAATAATTATATTAATAAAAACAATAATTCATCCTCAACTGAACATATACTGCTTTAGAAAAGCTTGCATGGGTTTGTGACATTCAACAAAGATAAAGGAAATAAAGAGTAAGAGCTGTACAAGCATCTAGCATGAAAATGTCATACATTTACACAGATGAAATAAACTGAAAATTAAGTAGTAAAGCATGCTGTGCTTGGAAAAGGTAATAGTACAAGTGTTTATTATTAGTAACTGCAAACTCAGAATAAAGTGCTAGCTGGGTCCACAGTGAGTTAAAGATTAGTCTTAGAAATTTTGGTTTTTGCTTTACTATTCAGGCAGCAAGTCATCACATTTATAAAATCCTATTTGAACACTTTTTTATATTCATCATAAGGTGTTGACTTACACTGATAGTTTATTGCTAATTCAGGGTTCCTTTTCATTTTATAATTGGTCTTCCAAAGCTAAAAGAAATGTCCTTCAAAATTTTAATTTATGAATACATGGGAACATCATTTAACTTCAGCTCTGAATTATACCTAGTGAGATAAACCCCTCTGTTGGAAGCACTCTCAATCAATTAGTTGATATTGGTGTAAATCAAACGTTTTTATTCATATAAATACTTTCTTTTAAAAATATGAAGTGTTATATTCATTACTATTCATTACTCTTCGGTCATTTGATGATTCTTTATTACATAAGCAGAATAATAGAGACACTATGCCTCAAAATATATGTACACTTTGACCATATTTTTATATGGTAAAGCAAGTGTCACCCTAGCAATTTATAATGAAAGTCAGTTGAGAAATTGAAGAAACATGAAATAGAAGTATTTAAAAACTTATGAAACTTTCAGTTTGAAGCATCTTGGAAGATACTATAGTGTACATCATTTTTAAAATAATGACTCACTTAACAAAACTTCCAGGGCAAATGAATCTTGAATGATTATGAAAAATAATTTTGACTTCAGAAATATCCAACCTATCATTTTTTTGTTTTTTAACCTTGGGCAAAAAGTTTTTCCACAGCAGAATTAACCACATTTCATTTTCAATGTAAGATACTTTCTATATTTGGCTGGTAGTGTCCACCACTACACTAAAACATCTCATTTAGGAAGGATCAATATTCTCATTTTCAGGAGCAATTCAGAATTTATTAAGGTGACTGCTCAGTATAATCATATTAGATAGATAGATAGATAGATCTTTATTGTCATTGTCACTTTTACAAAGGAACAACGAAATTGAAGGTGCAATCAACTCAGTGTGAGGAATAAGGGTTAAAATGACAAAAAGACAGAATATAATAACAAACTGAATAGTAATAAATATACAAATTGCACTTGTTGACTTACGGTATATATTGCACATTGGAAGAATAATATAGAGCAGTTTTATTTTGAGTTCAGGGCCATGATTGCTTTCGGATAAAAGCTGTTTTTAAGGCGGTTTGTCCTAGTTTTCATAGCTCTGTATCTCTTGCCCGATGGCAAAAGCTGGAAGAGGCAATGACCTGGATGTGATGAGTCCTGCGAAATGTCTATTGCTTTTTTGCGGCTTCGGGAGGTGTAGATTTGTTCCAGAGTGGGGAGGGTACAACCAATTGTTCTCTCTGCTATTCTGACGACCCTGTGTAGCGCTTTCTTTTCTGAGGAAGTGCAACTGCCGTACCACACA
The DNA here is from genome assembly GCF_900747795.2 of Erpetoichthys calabaricus. Lineage (NCBI taxonomy): Eukaryota > Metazoa > Chordata > Cladistia > Polypteriformes > Polypteridae > Erpetoichthys > Erpetoichthys calabaricus. The sequence goes on along the minus strand of NC_041403.2, from coordinate 95,875,440 downwards.
CACAGTCCGTACGTGAGCACACTCAATGGAACAATGATAAAAAGCAAGGAGCAGATTTTTTGGGAGGTAGTTCTTTCTGAGAATTCTCAGAAAATACAGTCTCTGCTGTGCCTTCTTTAGCAGCTCCTTGGTGTTGGCACTCCAGGTCAGGTCATCCTCCAGCTCCATACCCAGAAACCTGAACACCGGGACCCTCTCCACACATGCCCCGCCAATGGTGAGTGGCTGGATGTCAGTTTTGTTTTTCCTAAAGTCAATAACAAGCTCCTTTGTTTTTTTGTTGTTGAGGAGCAGGTTATTGACTGTGCACCACTCTGACAGTCGCTCCACCTCGTCCCTGTATGCTAGCTCACCCTCCTTGCCCGAGATGAGTCCGACCACCGTCGTGTCATCCACAAACTTTATAATCTTGTTGCTATGGTGAGTGGGGACACAGTCATATGTGTAGAGGGTGTAGAGGAGCGGGCTGAGCACACAACCCTGCGGCATCCCGGTGTTGAGGCTGAGAGCAGTGGATGTGTGGAGACCCAGCCTGACCCTCTGGGAGTGACCCGACAGGAAGTCCAGTATCCAACTGCAGGTGAGTGATGGAAGTCCCAGATCTGCCAGTTTGGACACCAGTCGTTGTGGGAGGATGGTGTTAAACGCCGAGCTGAAGTCTACAAAGAGCAGTCTGGCGTAACTCCCCTGCTGCTCCAGGTGGGTCAGGGCAGCATGAAGGGCTGTGGCCACAGCATCCTCCGTGGATCTCTTTGCTTTGTAAGCAAACTGAAATGGGTCCAGGTCTGCTGGCAGGCAGGCGATGATATGACTCCGCACCAGTTTCTCAAAGCACTTCATGATGACAGATGTGAGTGCCACTGGGCGGAAATCATTCAGACTGTTCATGTTGGATTTTTTTGGCAGCGGAACAATGATTGAGGACTTGAGGCAGGATGGGACAGTGGCCTGGGACAGGGACTGGTTGAAAATCCTGGTGAAGATTCCGGCCAGTTGATCTGCACAGTCTTTCAGCACCCGTCCAGCCACACCGTCGGGTCCTGCAGCCTTCCTCGGGTTCACTTTCCTCATCACCCGCCTCACCTCACACACTTCCACTGTGAGTAAATTGCTGTTGTGAACAGGCTGTTGTGATGGGGCTGCTGTTGGTGCCGCCTCAAAGCGGGCAAAGAAGATGTTCAGCTCCTCTGCCAGAGAAGCGTCTCCCTCAGCAGCCAAGGAGTTGCTGGATTTGTAGCCGGTGATGTGCTGGACACCCTGCCACACCTGCCTGGTGTTGTTACTCCTCAGATGATCTTCTATCCTCCTTCTGTATGCTGCCTTGGCCTCTCGGATGCCTCTCTTCAGGTGCCTTCAGATGCCTTCTACATCAGACTGAAAGCAGGCCAAATTTCAACTGGCAGAAAAGTAATACAGTAATCCCTCGCTATATCGCGCTTCGCCTTTCACGGCTTCACTCCATCGCGGATTTTATATGTAAGCATATTTAAATATATATCGCGGATTTTTTGCTGGTTCGCGGATTTCTGCGGACAATGGGTCTTTTAATTTCTGGTACATGCTTCCTCAGTTGGTTTGCCCAGTTGATTTCATACAAGGAACGCTATTGGCAGATGGCTGAGAAGCTACCCAACTTACTTTTTTCTCTCTCTCTCTTGCGCTGACTTTCTCTGATCCTGACGTAGGGGGATTGAGCAGGAGGGCTGTTTGCACACCTAGATGATACGGACGCTCGTCTAAAAATGCTGAAAGATTATCTTCACGTTGCTACCTTCTGTGCAGCTGCTTCCTGAAGCGACATGCTGCACGGTGCTTCGCATACTTAAAAGCTTCGAAGGGCACGTATTTATTTTTGATTGAAAAACAAACTCTGTCTCTCTCTATCTCTCTCTCTCTCTCTTTCTCTGCCCCTGACGGAGGGGGTGTGAGCTGCCGCCTTCAACAGCTTTGTGCCGCAGTGCTTCGCATACTTAAAAGCCAAACAGCCCTATTGATTTGTTTGCTTTTCTCTATCTCTCTGACAGTCACTGCTCCTGACGCGCACTCCTTTGAAGAGGAAGATATGTTTGCATTCTTTTAATTGTGAGACAGAACTGTCATCTCTGTCTTGTCATGGAGCACAGTTTAAACTTTTGAAAAAGAGACAAATGTTTGTTTGCAGTGTTTGAATAACGTTCCTGTCTCTCTACAACCTCCTGTGTTTCTGCGCAAATCTGTGACCCAAGCATGACAATATAAAAATAACCATATAAACATATGGTTTCTACTTCGCGGATTTTCTTATTTCGCGGGTGGCTCTGGAACGCAACCCCCGCGATGGAGGAGGGATTACTGTATTGAGAGAACATTGTGTACAACAATAGTACAGGTAGGGATTACAAGTACTACCTAGCTCCTTCAGAGAGGTAAGAAAAGTAAAAATCAAATGTCAAAACAATGCTTAAAAATTCCATCTCAACACAACTGGAAGCTCATGTACCAGTTACTGCATATTGCATGTTAAAGCTTAACACCTTAAGTACCAAGGGTTTTTCGTATTATTGTGCCTAAATCACAAACCCAAAAATAAATGTCTATTATTCTGCTTATGTAATAAAGAACCATCAAATGACTGAAGAGTAATGAATATAACACTTCATATTTTTAAAAGAAAGTATTTATATGAATAAAAAATGTTTGATTCACACCAATATCAACTATGTAAAACAAAAAAAAAATTTGTTGTTGCTGCTTTTTTCTTGCATTTCACATCTGGAATAAGTTATGTACATACACAAATTTTCATACCAGCTTCTTCTAGTGTGGGAGGAAATGCCTTACCTAGCAGCCCTGAGCAAAGGGAAGGAAACAGCCCTGGACAAGGCACTAACATATACCTAAACCATTTATGCAGTGTCCAAACAACCTACAGAGAACATTTTTGGCATTCAAGTCAAAAACTGGCACACTCAGAAACAGTGCCATCATTTGAGTGGCCTTCCCCAGGTTTAGCATGTGATCTTCTATAGAAACCCACTTGTTCATCATGGCCCCTGATCTTCTATAGGCTAGAAGTTTCTCTTGTTTACCACTCTGATAATGGCTGCCGATAACATGAAAACTCCACAGGGGAACCCACGACACAGATGTCAGGATGCTGTGCATACACAGTGGAGTGGAAAAGTAACACTCAATTGCTGTGGGGAGCCACATGAAGCTGCAAGTGATGGTGTAGTGTGGTGTGACTCAGTAATATTTGAATGAAAAGCAGTCATCTGTGAAGGGTTGCGTAGTGCAATTCAGTGCCATTCAATCAAGGGCCAAGGGGATCTTTTGAATTTCATATAGAAATCCAAGAAAACTTCTTTGTCCGTGTTTTTCAGATAAATTTCATGTAAAGTGCGGTACTTTTGGGCATATGGATTTGTATCCATTATTGGCTGTAGAATTTCTAATACATCCGATCATTTAACTCTTTTGATTCTATGTTGCATCGCTTTGTAGTGATCACAAATATAAACCGGACTGAATTGTGGTTTCTTTGAAATTAAACTTGTAGTAGCTCTGTCATATCACCTATGTCCATATATTTGATCTCTTTTCGCTGTTCCGTTATTTCACAGAGTAATAATTTCCATTTGTTAGCGCTAATGCGATCTTTACTATTAGTTTTTTGAGACTTTTGAATTTTAGTACTTTCGTAATCTCTAACCTGCTCTGCATGTGTATTGCGCCAACGTTTTTGAACATCTTTACGATGTTCTACTTTGTCTTCTACTCTTCGACTTTCTTCTACTGTTTGTTTTTTTTATTTCAGCCCCCACTTGGACCTATTAGGTTTTCAATTCATCTCTTGGCACAAAGTCTCATCTCGTGGGATGTAAAATTATCTCTCTGAAAATGTCTCGTCCCAAGATTTTTTTATATAACAGAGAGATAAGAAAGAAAGAAAGAAAGAAAGAAAGAAAGAAAGAAAGAAAGAAAGAAAGAAAGAAAGAAAGAAAGAAAGAAAGAAAGAAAGAAAGAAAAACAAAAAAAACAAACCACATACACACAAAAACAATGCATTACCTAAACATCCAGATTTGGGGGGAAATTGCAAAAGAACACATATATTCAAAAACATCTGTAATATGTGTTATGAGATTTTTCAGGTTAAAAAAAAAAGAAGTTTCATTTACCCAATAACAACAATCAAAACATACATAATAGTATGAGTAACAGCTGTTTTAATATGTTAATGTAGAAAAAACATCTTTTGGTGTTTCTTCTGGCAATTTCTGAAATCATATAGAAATGAAATATCCATATTAAAATGGTGTAAACAAGCTACAGCATATACTATTAATTTTAATATAAGTGAGTAATAATTGATGACAATTTGACATCTCAAAAGCTCTTTTCTCCTTTTTCACATTCACAGTGTGCAGCACTGGAGGAAAAAAATACAACTTTCACTACAATACTGAGTGGGATGGACAAGCAGCTCAACAATCTTAGAAAAGTATGAAACAGTAAAACTCATAAATAGGTGTGCCAAGCTTGGGATTTTCATGTACTAGATATAAAGTGGAGCAGGCATCTTGACATAGCTTTTAAAGCTTAAATTAAGTATATACTCCACTACAATCTCCTGTCACCTTTATTAACAACTAAATACTGCTAGCACAGACAGTTGTCTCATTGGCATTCAGCAATGCATGCATCTATACAGCAAAGAGACAAATTAGAATTAATGTTGCATATGGTTAAAACATGATGCTACCTCCAAAATATACAAAAATATATTTAAAGACAATGTACTGTAGCTGCATTTTAAAAACATTCCAAAAAATGAAACTCCATACAAAAGCAAAAATAACCCCCACTTAGTGCATTACAACCTACAGAATAGTCCTTAATTCCAAGAAAGAACCTCTGATAATACATTTTTCTAATGTACAGATTTTTATTTTACATCTGTACTTTTCATCAACTAATCCAATAGCTTTTTTGTGTAAGGAATGGTCAGGAGGATATGACATACTGAGGTGGCTGGAAGTTAAATGTATGCCATTAACTGCTTCATTTTTGTGCAAATATAATTTGTTTGTTTATGCACAAAAACAACAGGGCAAAATAAAGGAACTAGTTCTCAATTTACTATTCATCAACTGACAATATTGGAGGATTCATTATACAAAATACATAAGATCATTATTCAAACTTTTTACCTGTTACCAGGTAGTTCATGATAAGTCTGTTCATGTCTGCCCTTTGTATATGCACATTATTAAGTTTGTCCATCCACTCATCTTTAGTTATATCTTCAGTCTTTTCAGCATAGCTCATCATGAAAGTCCTAGAAGAAAGGTAAATGTTTATCCAGATGGAGAATACATGCTTTCAAAAAACAAAGTTTATTTTGTTTTTTTGGGTAAGGCGATTTATAATATTTGAATACAAAATACATGTACCAGGAAAGTGTTTTCGGATAGTGTAGTCATCAGTCAGTGGTGTAGTGGGCATAGACAATGAGTGTGTTCCTAAAAATAACCTTTTTTAAAATTTATAGTTTCTGTTACATCAAGGAGGGTACCATTATAATGGAAAATTATAAATAACAAATGCACCCAAAATAGATTCCCACCCCTTGGCAAACATTTACTACAGGGCCTTTTAAAACCAGTCCTGGGGCCCACTGTGGCTGCAAGATGTTACTCTAGCCTGCTGCACAATCAACAAATCATTTTTGTACTTAATCTCACCATTTATCATGTGTTTTTATACTTCTACATTGAGAAAAGAACAGTAGTGCGAGGTTTATGTTCATAAGAAATTTACAAAGATTAGCATTTAATGCTTAAATCTTTATTCAGTTTCCAAATAACTTGTTTTTTTACAGCAGAGTTCCCTTCTTTAATTCTATCCTAATGGCAACTATTGACAAAAACTGCACCAGACACACAGTAGAAACAACATTGAATACTGATAGCTTGCAGCTACTTTAGTGTCATACCCACGAACATGTTGGTAAGCAATAAAATTAAAATTCTGTACCTGGAAAATGTAAATGTTGAAAAATCTTTATTATCACTTAACTATTCCGAAGTAACAGGCAAAAATTATTGCTACATGCCAGTACAAATGTAGCAAGCAAGTTTTGCAATTTATGGTTTGACACCAAAACACAGAAACTGGGAAGTAAGTAACCCAAGTAAAAGCTGGTTAGGACGAAATTGTGGCCACACTGGACCTCCAAGGGCAAAGTTGACAAGATAAATTAATACTTAAAACACAAATGAGAAACAGTACTTCTTACATTTAACAGAAAAATCAATACATATAGTGAAGACATTTTTCATAAAGTTATAGTGTGCCCCTAATATGCCCATACAATCCTATGTTGACGGCAGCGCGCAGACGTTTTTATGCGAGTTGGGGGGAGGGGTTGGCGTTTTATTTATTATATCTATGTATATTTTTTAAATTCTGTAAAATTAACTAAAGTAAAATCTAATATTTTACATAAACTTAGGAAATCCTTTCCGATTGCTGCTTCAGAATTTATAAACCTGGGTATGAAACGATTCTGTGCAGCCGAATATTTTAAAAAAATACACAACACTATGTACACCTGAGTAACGACCGTCTGTATCATAGGATGAAGCTATAAAAACAGTCCGCTTGGTCAATCGTCTTCGTTATGCCGTTATCTCTGACAGCATTGTTCAGTAATCTACTACTGTCCTTGACGCTTTATTTAATAGTTGCCTTTTTGTCATGGCAGGCGACTGGTTTTTAGCACATAAAATATATTTATGTATTACAACTTATGAGTTTTTCTTTCTGAATGAACTATTAATTACTAATGCCTGACGATCATAAGAGCACTAGAACTAAGGGTACCAATCACATGCAATCGGAGTTTTTTTTATTTTTTTATTAATTTTAAAGCAAGGACTTTTTCAATCATTGGTTAAGTTGCAAAGTATTCAAAGACAATTTCGAATATTTTCGTAAACAAACAAAAAAAAATAAGGAAGCTGTAGTGAATTGTCTTTAATGCGCGTCGTATGACGTGAAAACAGATTCGACACTACGAGGCCTTTAACATCAGAGACAACATTGAAGCCTGCACGTCTAACAAAAAAAAACAAAGCTGCTCCTGGCCATTTGTTCGACTCATTAAGTGCTATTCGCTACAGCAAGACTTAAAGGAAACAAAAGAAAACATCTTGACAAACAGCAAAAAATATAATGTAAACGAAACGCTAAGTACCTGAAATAGATGGTTTATCACTTATTAACCCCAGCAGCTGCGAAACCTGGGACACGATCTAGGGCAAGATCTCGCGAGATTTAGTCGCACGTTTTCTTGCGTTGTACAGTGCGAGCACGTCGCCCTGCTAGTTATATTTAAATCTTACAAGCTATGATTCAATGCAAAATAAAAAGGCTTAAAAATGACAAAAATTTAGGAGCATGTATATCTACGTGATTTTGTGGTGCAAAACTTCCGAGCAGGTTTAGAAGCGTCAGTTTATTATGAACGTTTTAATCAGTGATCGTCAACCTTAACGCCTTACTATCCGAGGTTACTACTTTTTTTTCTGGGCGGGACTGTTGGTTCTTCTGGTTGGTGGAATTGTACTGGAGGACTCAGCCAATAGATATTGTTGTTGGCAGTGATTGACATCAAAGGGTCTATCACGTTATATACAGTACTAAGAAGTAAAATCAATACGTTCACTTCTGAACCTGCTTTGCTAGATATTAGTTACCCAAATGCTATCCGAACAGTATCTGGCACAAGGTAGATACGACCCTTAGACAAGACAACAAAAATTAATGAACACACTCATACACACGCTAGGGTAATTTAGAGTTACAGTACTGTACAAGATCAACATAGCATGCAGCACTGTGTTATGTAGTTAGAAACTGGTTAGCGAAATAAGGCGAAGACGAGTGGACTTCACGCATTTAGTCATTGTCACAAAAGTATTTTGCCATACGCGCTGTACAGAATTAAAATAATTTTAACAGTTTTAGGTTGCATTGTCTCCTTAAAGTAAGATTTTAGCTAAAATATATACAGTATAGAGAAAGCACCCATCACCAATGCACAACAATCCGCATAATATTACGGTTGAAAAACACTGATGCTTTTGAACAGTTTGTTTTCTGCCCAGTGATGTCCTAAACATGTAGAATCAATGTAGAACACCTGTGCTTATAATTTCTGATATAGAACTAACCATGGGGGATCATAATGCATAATAGACAGGGCAATGGAAACAGTCTTTACATAACATCCTCCATCCTCTCCTAGACAATTCACAGCTGTTTCCCTGTCTACTTAGAGATGTAGTCTTTCCAGGCTAGTCTGTCTTGGAATGTGTTCACCAACTGAACCGACTCCCTTGTTGGGAAGCTACTGTACTTGTCCTCTCTCTTACCCTAAAACTGAGGATTTTAAAACTTATTGCAGAATACTGGTGCATTGAGACCACAATACTGTAAACCAACACATTTTTAAACAACATCAGCCTTAAGTATAAAAATGATGACGGATATGAAAACCATTACCTTTCTTTGGTGTGGATTTGAAAGGGCAGAAACCAAAGAAACCATTAGAAGTTAAAAATATATATACAGAAAATGGGTGCTACAAAGTCAACAAAATTTGAGGGTGTTTTTGGATAGTCTCAGTTTCTAGGGATTGAAAATTTACACTGATGATTATGAAAATGTTCCCTATAGCACATAACAGGCACTGCTTCTTTTTGACTTTTTAACTACTGTGTACAAATGTAGCCTAATCTTAGAAAAAAATGGTAACCAATAAGAATCATGATTTGCTACAAATCGTATTCAGGGCTGCTTAGAAATGTTTTGGAGTAGTCATGTAAAATCCTGTAGAAATCTTTTGGGAACAAGCATGAATGATATTTAAGGAGTGAGATATCATACTGTAAATATTCCACTCTTTGGGATGTTGCTTGATATGAAGAGTAACACCAAAAGAAACTGCAGATTATAAAAAAAAGCCTGCTTATAGTGGCAGTATTCAAAAACGTATAAACTTAATATTGCAAAGTGCTGTATTTTTACACAAATAAAGAAAGCAGAGATCAGCCAATATATATACAATATATTAAACAGATCAATTCAAACACTAACACATTTAAAAGAAAAAGATACATATATCAAAAGAAAAAAGTTCTAGCTTATATTTTAACTGAATAATAATGTTATTGTTTCTTAATTTTTCATTTTTTTCCAGCAGAGTTTCATTAGATCTGCCACTGACCTGAAAACTCGATTACTTCAGATGGACATTTAATATTTATTAACGGTTTATGACTTACATCACAAAGTGAACCAATCATTAATAATAGAATTGCATATTATTTCACCTATTCCACACATAAATATATAATACGAAGCGCGCCAAATACAATAACGATCAACTGATTGTAAACATACCTGTAAAAAAACAACATACTGTTCCAACAACTGTCATCCTTCTCCATTACTTAAAAAAACATGAGCGTTTAGGGAGACGCATATCGAGTTGAAGAATGGAAAGATAAAGTTGCATGCTTATGATCAGAAAATGTTTCTAAATGTATCGGCAATGAAAGGGGGATCTTGTGGTTTCCAGATCAGTCCATGTCTGTGGGAATTTAGTAATATTTAGAATCCCTTTTTAAACTTACTATAACCGTTTGCTTGCAAGATCGTAAAAACAGAACTATACAGTGTTTTACACAAATTTTGAAAAACTTATTTTTAAAGAAAACATTGAATTTGGCATGGTTAGATATTATATGGGTTCCATTAACGTGGACATCACTTTTACATGTTTTAAAAGGCACAATTCCATTCCATTCTTTTGGAGCCTTCATATATACCTTCGAGGATTCGAAAGCATTACTAATCACACTCACGCAGATTACCTAGTTTGCCGTTAGTGATCAACCTTACAGCATTGATTTGGTTCGAGGGAGTAAGCACTGAGAGAACATGCAGACGTTGCATAGACAAGGCCGTAAGAAATCAAATTACAGTCAGTAATGCTACTCGTTGCATTAACATGCCACATGGGTTGTTGGCTCCTGGGTTGCAGGTATTACGTCTGATTCTGTCTCCTGTCAGGAAGTCAGCGAGACCCTTGCAAGGGAAAAAGTGCGTCCTGAAAATGGATGGAAGTGTTTTTTTCTTTTTGTGTGTGTTTATTGACCTCTTAGGATCAGATGACTTAATTTTTATTGTATGATTGTTTGACAGTTACTTAAATTAAGGGAGAAAATTTAGCAGTCATGTTGCAAATCAATTTACACGCAATGCGATTGAGTCGAGAAGCGCGTTACCGCATCTGAAAGCGCGCTCTTGCGCCACTCTCTCGTGAACGGGCGCGCCGCTGCGTGACAAGGGACGAAGAGACTCTGCAGCTGCCTACTTGAATGTGCATTCTGGGGGGATGCGGTGTTTAGTGCTTTAAATATATATTTTGAAATTAAAGGACTCACTTGAGCTAATTCTTGTCGGACGTTATTATTTTCTGAAATACAACAGAAGAAGCAGAGTAAAAAGGTAAGAAACGCACTGTTGAGCTAAGCTGGTATAAACCATTCAAACGAATTCCCTTCGTATGGGATTCATTCCTTGTCTTCGGATTTAATGCTGACTCCAGTCTTGCTTTGGTGGCAACAAATATGGATGCTGCCGGCTGTTGCCGATGCAGCAGTAAGATTAGCGGCTTTAATTCTGCTCTGACAGGCGGTGCAGAGCAGGCCCGTGCCGAGCTTTCCTGTCCCCTGCCTTTTCACATGACGCTTTTCCGTTCATTTGTGTGGAAACCAGACGCGGATTTCTCGGTGCGTGCCTTGGGTTTGTAGAAAGGGGTGACAAATGAACAGCCACCACGGTGACTAGTGACTAATTCTTAATGGATTTGCATTTCCGAATACGTTTTTTCCATTATGTGAACTCAAAGTACAGTACACGAAGCCAATATCCCATAATCCGAATATAAAAATCTTGTAAGATTTAAAATTTATATATTGCAGGTGCTTAATTTTGAGAAGATATACTTCCAGATGTCTACATATATTTGATTAAAAAAATCGATATATCCTAAGGGGCAATTTAAAGTGTGCATACGTTTCATATAATTTGGTTACCAGTCATCCAGGGGATTAATTTCATCTGTTGAAAATCCATTCTGAATGTACATACAAATTGTATTATTCATTAAACTTATGAAGTATTTATTTAACGTTTTTGGCTTGACTGCAGAATGCAATATTGATCTATAACTCTTTTGAAAATTAAATTAGACCTATCAATTTGGTTAAATACATTTTTTCTCTACAATATGCTTTGTGAGAATGCACATTAATTTTTTTTGTCGAGTACAAGAGATTTCCTACTCTCTATCCCAAAGTGCAGTAGTGTTCATACTGAAAAATATGTTTGCTGGCCATTAGCTGTTAATATAAATTATTTTAAAAAAAGCATCTGAATAATAATTTAATGCTTACCAAATGACTGTGTTTGGCCCAACACTTTTAATTACTTTCTGTGGAGTGATCCAATCTTTAAAACTTAATCTTCTTCCTGTGTCCTTTTTACATGTTTTCTGGTGGAAATATTGTGTATATATCACAGTATTCCCATTCCCATAAGTCAAATACTATTTTTTACCCCCAACTGACTGCCACAGGGCAACAAGAGGACTCATGGTTTTTCTGGAGCTTTTCACTTTCTGTGACACAGTTCATGTGCAGATTTCTATTGTATTTAATTTCTGCTTTTCTGATGTCTGTAAATATAGAGGAAAAATATGTAAACTCAACACAGAAACTATTCAAGCTGAAAATCAAACCTAAGATTGAGTGCTGTATATCAAGAATGTTAAACCACTTCACCATCATGGTTTCCTCTCTGGGTATATACTATGTTTAAAAGTGAAAGTATGTTGCTTTTGAAAAATTATAACCTGTTCATTCTGATTGCCCACACTAACAGTTTCAGGTCAGGTTTTCATTACACTTGTGTAGTTGATACAAGTGCTTGTATGCAGATTTATTTTATCAAATGTGCTATGTTACTGTCAAGCCTTTACCACTGATGTTACTCATTGTCAATGAGTGCTTATTGATTTCACATTGCCATTTTAACTATATTTAGAGGTTCTCCTGGAGTGGTTTGTTCTTTGTTTTAGTAATGAAGTTAATAGATACTCAACTATTTTGGTAATGCTTACAGCCATAAAATATATGTCAGTGTTTGTTAATGGTAGGATGTATTGTATTGTTTTATATGAAAAGTATTTATTTTCTTCTGACATATCTTTTTGTTTTCTTTTTTCAGTTTTAATCTTTTATTTTTTTTTGGGGTACTGCTCTGAAGATATTGATATATCATTTGTTTTTCAGGCTTATTCCTTTTTATTTGACATTTTATTTATATGCTTGTGGTGAGCAAATACTTATGAGTCATCTAATTATTTTCCTCCTAAATGTTGCTCAGTTTCCCTTTCTCAATGGCAAGATAAATCTAATAAATGTTGATTTGTAATGACAGGAATTGGTTGAGAGATGACTTCTTACAGGGATATCAAGATTAAAGTGTGTTAAATTTATTTAAAATTTTGAAAAAGTGAATGCTTTTGCTTGTTTATTTCAAGGGCTGACATCTGAACCAGTACTTGAGACTTGAATGATTAAAGAAACTTTGTTTCTCAATTACAACACAACTTCAATGATAAACCTCCACAAAAAATATGTGAAACATTTGGAAAAGTGTGTTTTGTTCCATTCTGCTTACTAACATTTATTTTATCTAACCTACACTTCTTGGTGAATGAAACTTTAACACACTGATACAAACAAGAAGTGTTAATTGTTTTCATGCTGTTAGTTGAAAAATACACGTGAACACTGTAGTCTTATCTGTGTAAGAAGGTTAATTTCAAACATAAACCACTGATTATTAAAATGTAATGGTTTAATAAATTCAAGAGGTTCATTTGTTATATATGTAAATTGTTGCAGCAAGGTTGGTTGATAACTCAGTATCAATAATTGTTTAATGCAGTAAACTTCTTGATAATGATAATCATATAGTGGATCATTCCTGATAACATTTTTTGCTGATCTTCAGTATAGTGGGTTTTGGGATTGATTTTTGCACTTAAAGTTAAGTGTAAACACAGAACCAACTTCCAAAATTACAGTACCCTGTGAGTCCTACCGGACACTTGCAAAAATAACTGCCCATAGGTTTCAGTCAGATACTGTAAAAAAATCAACCAATCCTTTTCTTTAAACCGTTACCATATGATCATGCATATACCTCCAGAACTGGCAGACAGATCTTCTAATCATTTTAGAATTGTTCTCTCTTCCAAACCCCTTTCTCTTGGCTGATTTGTTGTGACAATTGCTTTTCTGCCATTTTGCTTTGCTTCCTCAAAGATTACCTTGTAATCTTCTGTTTTTGTTTTCTGACATTCCTTACAACATTTGCTCTTTTCTTCAATTGCCATCTCTACCTTAACTGTCCACCACCTTTGTCCAACTACAGACGTCTTTTGTTTTTTTTTTTAACAAGACATTTTTCACTGTTTCCCCCTTGCCATTTAAGCCTGATTCTTCTAAATCCTCATTTGCTCTTGCTACCAACGTTTCATTAAATTCATTTCTCACACTTTCCTCTATCAACTTTTAGACCTTCAGCCTCAGTACTAAATGTTCCTTTCTTTTGTTCTTGGCACTGGCAAAAACATCTCTTACAAACCAGTGATATTGCAATCGATAGCCTTTGATTTCTTTAAACATAGATTTCTTTGATTGTTTATTTAATTTTTCATTGTGTTACGCAAGGACTTACATGCTGAACATTATTTCGGAGCATTGCCATATAATTAAAGCATAGGTTTACAAAGGTGAACAACTTGAATGTACACCTGTAATGATTATGTGCTTATTCACTTATATTGTATCCAAAATGTATTTTTAGTGTCAGTTTAATAGATGATAGTTTATGCAAGTTTTGGTATACATACTGTATCTCTGGTTGTAGCACAACATGGGGCATGGAGGGAAGTTTTACCCAGTTAAAGGGTTGAATTCCTGTCACGGCTAGACTAGAGTATGCTTTAGAGGACAATTATTACAAGACTAGCTGTGTAGGCCTCTGCTGTAAAAAGCCCGGGGTCCTAGAAACTATTGAAATCGTCAGGAAAAAAAATTGAAATGTAGAGATATCAGGTAATTGAAAGGAGCTACTCTGGGCATCTCTTTCCTAGGAGGTTTCATTTTGCCGACGTGCTCGCTTCGCTTGTGTATTAGCAGTGGGAGAAAAAGTAAAAGGGATACTGTTTTGCTGATGTGCTCGCCTCGCTTTTGTATTAGCGGGTAAGCAAATGACTTTCTTCAGCGTTTTCGTTTTGCCGACATTCTGGCCTCGCTTGCTTTTCTTCGGGAATGGAGCCCTTACCCCGACTCCACCTCTCACTTCCAGGCCGGACAGACACACACAATTCCACACGTAGAGGTTTATATACAGTATAAGAAAAGAGGTATTCATAGCATATGTAAGACTTGTATACAGTTCTTCACAGAAGACAGTCTCATAGTGATGTTTCAGATTTACAAATACACAATAGTAGTAGAATCCTTATTATGTCTGTAAGATATTACTGTAACTGCAAATGTAAAATTAGCAGCTTCATGTATTCAGTGCATGTTCTTACTGTACACAAATTTATTATGAATTCAGAAATGAAGTTGGTCAACCCTTCATCTCACTCCATAGATAGGAATAATTAACATTGTTACAGTGAATATTCTTCCTAAGCTTCTTTTTTTATTTCAGAACATTCCAATATACAGTGAGGAACATAAGTATTTGAACACCCTGCGATTTTGCAAGTTCTCCCACTTAGAAATCATGGGGGGGGGGGGTCTGAAATTCACATTGTAGGCGCATTCCCACTGTGAGAGACAGAATGTAAAAAAAAATTCAGGAAATCACATTGTATGATTTGTACAGAATTTATTTGTATTGCACTGCTGCACATAAGTATTTGAACACCTGAGAAAATCAGTGTTAATATTTGGTACAGAAGCCTTTGTTTGCAATTACAAAGGTCAAACGTTTCCCGTAGTTCTTGACCAGGTTTGCACACACTGCAACAGGGATTTTGGCCCACTCCTCCACACAGATTTCCTCTAGATCTGTCAGGTTCCGGGGCTGGCGCTGAGCAACACAGAGTTTCAGCTCCCTCCAAAGATTTTCGATTGGATTTAGGTCTGGAGACTGGCTAGGCCACTCTAGAACCTTGATATGCTTCTTACGGAGCCACTCCTTGGTTATCCTGGCTGTGTGCTTCGGGTCATTGTCATGTTGGAAGACCCAGCCACGACCCATCTTCAGTGCTCTGACTGAGGGAAGGAGGTTGTTGCTCAAAATCTAACAATACATGGCCCCATTCATCCTCTCCTTAATACAGTGCAGTCGTCCTGTCCCCTTCAAAGAAAAGCACCCCCAAAACATGATGTTTCCACTCCCATGCTTCACAGTAGGGATGGTGTTCTTGGAATGCAACTCCTCCTTCTTTTTCCTCCAAACACGGCGAGTGAAGTTTAGACCAAAAAGTTCTATTTTGGTCTCATCTGACCACATGACTTTCTCCCATGCCTCCTCTGGATCATCCAGATGGTCATTGGCAAACTTCAGACGGGCCTAGACATGTGATGACTTGAGCAGGGGAACCTTCCGTGCAATGCGTGATTTGAAACCATGACAGCATAGTGTTCTACCGACGGTGACCTTTGAAACTGTGGTCCCAGCTCTCTTCATGTCATTGACCAGCTCCTCCCGTGTAGTTCTGGGCTGATTCCTCACCTTTCTTATCATCTGTGATACCCCATGAGGTGAGATCTTGCATGGAGCCCCAGTCCGAGGGAGACTGACAGTCGTCTTTAGCCTCTTCCATTTTCTGACAATTGCTCCAACAGTTGATCTATTTTCACCAAGCTGCTTGGTAATTGCCCTGTAGCCCTTTCCAGCCTTGTGGAGGTCCACAGTTTTGTCTCTGGTGTCTTTTGACAGCTCTGTGGTCTTGCCCATGGTAGTAGTTGGAGTCTGACTGACTGTGGGGTGGACAGGTGTCTTTAAAGAGCTCAGACAGGTGCTACTAATTAAGATTACTAAGTGGAGTAGAGGTGGACTTCTTAAAGGCAGAGTAACAGGTCTTTGAGAGCCAGAATTATTGCTGATTGCCAGGTGTTCAAATACTTATGTGCAGCAGTGCAATACAAATAAATTCTGTACAAATCATACAATGTGATTTCCTGAATTTTTTTTTTACATTCTGTCTCTCACAGTGGTAATGCACCTACAATGTGATTTTCAGACCCCTCCATGATTTCTAAGTGGGAGAACTTGCAAAATCGCAGGGTGTTTAAATACTTATGTTCCTCACTGTACATCAATAAATCATTTTTTAAGAAATTAGATTCAACAATAACCTCATTTATTTGGAACTCAAAACATCCATGTATCCAAAGAGCGACCCTACAAAGACCTAAGGCAGAAGGTGGCATGGCTCTACCTAACTTTCAGTTTTATTACTGGGCAACAAACATACAAGCTATGAAAACCTGGACACAAATAGATGAACATACACAGGCCTGGTCCACAATAGAAGTAAAATCCTGCAGTACTTCTTTATATTCCCTGCTTTGTGCCCCAATAAATGCAAGGTATCGGCAATATACTAATAACCCAATTGTGCTTCACTCACTCAGAATATGGAACCAATGTAGAAAGCATTTTAAGATGGAGAAGCTTTTATCTGTGGCACCTCTGCAAGAGAACCACCTCTTTCAACCCTCGCAAACATATGCAGTTTTTAATATCTGGAAAAGATTTGGGATTAAATTGCTCAGAGATCTTTATATAGGCAACATCTTTGCATCCTACGAACAATTACATTCCAAATTTAACTCTCCAGCTACACATTTCTTTTACTATCTTCAAATTAGGAACTTTGTTAAACAGAACCTGCCCGATTTTCCTCATCTTGTACCCTCGTCCATGCTGGAAAAAATATTGCTCAATTTCAAGGACTTAGATACCATCTCTGCAATATATAAAATTATTTTACAGTCTCTCCCTTTCAAAGATCCAAGAGGACAATGGGAAAAAGATCTCTTAATCAATATATCAGAAAGGGAGTGGAAAGTAGCAATGCAGAGAATTCACTCGAGCTCCATATGCGCAAAGCATACAATTATTCAACTCAAAATTATACATCAAGTACATCTGTCTCGCCTAAAACTGTCCAAAATGTTTCCAGAGTAAGATCCAACCTATCAAGTCCCAGCCTCACTGCGCCAAATTAACATCATTTTGGACCAAAATTTTTAAGTGCCTCTCAGATAGCCTTGGTGTCACAATCCCTCCTAACCCATTAACAGCTGTGTTTGGTGTTCTTCCAGATGGGTTTAAATTGGAGAAGGACAAACAAACGGTGATTGCATTCACTACACTTTTGGCACGCAGACTTATTTTGCTAAACTGGAAGAATCCTAACTCTCCTCTTTTAAGTCAGTGGGTAACCGATGTTTTAAACTATTTGAAATTGGAAAAAATCAAATATTCAGTTAGAGGATCTGTACAGAATGTTTTTAAAACCTGGCAGGATATAATCAATAAAATTTTAGAATAAGCTCTTAAAGCACCGAGGAAGTAATTATCTCTGCATTCCTTTTTCCTCTCTATTCATCTGTACTGGTCCATTAAACTCATCAATTTAAGCTTCACCCCGTTGGCCATGCTCTCTCTCTCAGGGTTGGGGGTCGACTTGTTTTTCAGTCCTATTTTTTGTAAAAATTGATAAAATTAAAATAAAAAAAAAGAAATGAAGTTGGTCAACTTAGAAATAAAATTAGATATAATCTGTTTTTCTCATTGTGCCAAAGCATAGTTGAAAGCCTAATGTGAGTGTATATCAGGTTATGTATAACAGAAATACCGTAGAATTCAAAGTTTTTAAATACAGTGGAAACATACTATAGAAATAAGCTCTTTCAAAAGTCTTTCCAAGTCAAAATTTTTTCTTTCTTATGTTTCACTGTTTTTCATAGTAGTTTTTGAAAGTAGTGGAAAGTCGCGGTGAGTAACGTGACAAAGTACCATATGCAAAAACATGACAAAGTACTCCATAGTCAGCATGTTAGTATGTTTATTGCTTTTTCTTTAAAATGTATTTTTTGAAATTAAAAGTGAACTGAACTAAAAAATACCCCTGTATAACTATTTACCTATAGCAATGACAATAGCTCAAAACTTCACACAACATAATTTAAATTTGAATATTTTAATGTAAAATTAAGGAGAATTAACATATCCAATAAACCAGACAATCCAGTTGAAGGAAGCTATTTCTGTCTCACAGCAGTAAGACTGGAAATATAGCAGGAATGATTAAATCTAGTTTTAGAAGTTATGTTAAAATGGTGCATAACTTTTTAAAAGGAAAACAACACCATTGCATAAAAAAATCACAATCCGCTGTATAAGATTCAATCTAAACTCATGAACTACAGATATGTTGATCCAGAGAGCATGTGCTTTGACACATTCCCAATTACCCTTTTTTGATCCAAAACATTGATTCTGCTGAAACTCCCAGCTTCTTTCTTTCAGTTTTATTTGTAGTGACAAAGATAAAGATAATAGTACAAAGCAAGTAAGAAAGAATAGAACCTTGCCTTAGTTTGCCTGGAGACATGTTCATTTTCAGTACAGTACAGTATGTTGACTGTATACTTAATGCAATATGGGAATATTTGTAGTTGCCACTTTCTCTTTTTATTCCAGTCATGTTAATTTGTGGCTTGTATTTTGGGAGAAACAGAGGGTTTATGCTACTTAATTTGAACAAAAAGCAGTTAACTCTAATTTTTTAAATGAAAATTAAAAAACAAAAACATAAAATAAAATAAAAAATGACATTTATAGATGACCCAATTATTGTTTTTTAATCTTATATAATAAATATAAATGAGAGATCAATTTAACATCACAAGTTGACAAATTCTGGTCACAAAGTTATCTTCAGATATATTCTAAATTCATTTTTAAATATTTGTTTTATCAAATGGCCCTTAAATAGAGGAAACTGTGCACCCCAGATCAATATCCATCAATTTTTCTGCCATGTTACTGGCAAATTTTTAAATGTTCAAGTACATTCTTGCAATACAAATCCTGAATTTTTTGATATGCTCTAACCAGCTGTGAATTGTCACCATATAGGAATTTAGGTATTTCTGTTTTACATACAGCCAAGATCTGCAGTATGTATTTTGCGACAAAAAATACAGTTGGATGTCACCAAGTGATTTATGCAGGCAGCAGAAACACATGTTGTATTGTTCTTTGGCCACTGTCTTAGGGTAAGTTACAGGTCTTAATAGGAAGTAGTCATCCACCTACAGACTTAACTCCTTTTTGCCTGATATAGTTCTGAACAAACCCACAGATGAATACATGGATGTACCCAGGTCACTGTTTCACAGTTCCCATAAAAGGTGATTGCCAATTGCAAATCACCTGTATGTTCAATGTCGCGAACCTTTACAGTAGGTGTAAATAGGCTCCAAGAGGCTGGGAGTATAGGTATGTATCAGCTTCAACCCAAGGTCTTAACTTAAATAATGTGTCAGCATTGGGTTACTGAGATAAATAAACATAATTTAACAGAAATACATTCTTCTCTGTAGGTTTTCTTTATTACAACTGTACTATCTTTTCCCAAACTGTTCATTCCTCACCTTTTCTTTCCCTACACTTCTCTCCATAACCAACTGCAATGCAAAAAAGGTCTCCTGTCAAACCTTAGAATATCTAAAGAACACATAAATACTGCATATTTTCAATTTATACATGTGGAATTATTAACAGTATGAATAATTTAAATTAACTTTACAATGTATCTATAAAATATAATCATACAATTGCATTAATGGATTTTAGTATCAGAATTATATAATCTTCAGTATACATTCTGACTGTTCTTAGAACTGTCATGATATACGTTTAGTGAGCTCTGTCTGGCGACTGCTGTCTGTTGCTACAGTCGCCTTACAAGGCAGCCATTGTAGATTGTGCTTAGCAATTAATGAATGGGTCAGGGAGCATGTAGATTATGAAGGATTTAATATGCTACTTTAGGTACATTGAGTTCTGAGAATCCCTTGTAAATTAACAATTGATTTTAAGATTACGTTTACTACCTTCCTAGAATTAGAATTTTTGGGAAACTCACCTCTGTTGAGTACTTACTATTACTCTTATAAAGCACTTTGAGCTACTTAAATACAGTATGTGAAAATATGCTGTATACAATTAGTAAGTGTTGTTGCTGACCTATATGGAGCAGTGAATGAGCCACCAACTTAGATGCTGATGCCCACTTTACCAGCATTAAACCATTTGGCTGAATTTTATTTTCATTTCTGACATTTTCATTGCTCAGGTTACATTTTTGAAATGTAAATCTATTCAAAATGTATGAGTAGAGTGTTTTTTGTTTCAAAGCGGAGAGAGGTTGGGAGCAAAGCAGAGTTAGGTTAAATTTAAATCTTATTAACACCTCCCTGCCACAGACCAGGACTGAAGATCTAGTTACTTAAGAGCAAGAATGTAAAAAATCGTTTTCATGGTAAAGCAGGTTAAAATAAAAGGGGAGCTCCCTAACAATAATGTTTTAAATTCCAATCTTAGCCTGTTTTCTCACAAAACAAGGGCACGGAGTGATTTGTAATACGTACATAAATATATATTTTTTAAATTTATTTTCAGGGACTCCTGTGAATTTAATTTGTGGTTTTGAGGAAAGGGTCAGAAGGATTAACTAGGGGATCATGCAACCCCAGTATTTAACAACCTTAATTAAGGCTGCAGCAGCATTGTTTGGTTCATGTTTTTATATTTACAGTAAACTGTTCTCATATTTTTAGCATGTCTATGTTCTTGTTTCATTTGTATAAGAGCACAATATTTTATTTAAACACTTAGAAAGGTTTATTGATAACTCTTTTTACAGTCAAAGATGACATTGCAGCTTCTATTATTTTTACCTTAAAATATTTATTAAATGATCCTTACTGTCAAAATGACAGAAAACATAGATACTATTTTTTGTCCATTTTGCCCACCTGTAGCTCTATATTTGTAAAGCACATTTGTGTTGTATTTAGTACAGAATGGTGTTAAATAAAATGAAAGTTAATACAACATAATATTCACAAATTCAGTTAATTGAATTCTGGTTCACAGGGGGCTGGAGCCTATCCCAGCATCATTGGTGGTTGTTGCTATTATTAATAATAGCCAGTCGTAATGATTTCCAATGATTATCATGAAAATCATACACATCAGAAGCTTTGTTAGGACTGTTTAATGCCAAAATAATGGGCCTACAACCTTTATTTTAATAAAATTAGTTATAATTTCTGTATCAACTGCTCATTAAAAGTGATACAATCTCTCTCTAAAACAAAGGAGTGTATAGATGACTTATATAGCTTTGTTGAAAGACATGTTTTAATTGTTTCTTTAATATTTTGTATTATCCTTGTTCTGTTACTCTTGTCCTGATGAGGGTAGCTCCTTTTGGATTCCCAAGCCAGCAGTGATAAATCATTCCCTTGTTTCTTCACGCTGTGTTCTGGGATTTGTTGCCAAGGGACTGTACCTGATGATACTCCTCCATCTAGAGGAGCCTTGGGGCATCTCCATCACATGTCCAAACCTCATTTGTCTCCTAACAAGCACTCAGTTTTTGTTCTATGTAGGTTTACTGCTACTATAATAAAGAAAATACAGAGCAACATTGCTACATTATGTTGTATAATGTTTAAGTGAAAAGCTGTTATTGGAACACACCTGTATACACTGTATATTGTTCTTATGGGAAGACACAACTGTAGTCAGGCTGAACTTCATGCGTTTGATGAGTAAATGAACATAACAAAACTTGAACTCTGAAAGCTAAATAGAGTTTGACATTTCCCAAATTCAAAAGAAAAAAAATGTCAGACTTAGAAACTGTAAAACAGCCTTGTTTTCATTTGCTCATTTAAATGTGAGACCTGATAAAGAATACAGGCATATTAATCACATCTCAAGTGCAAGTACAGGTGTTGTTATGTAACACAGCACCTTGCAAAAATACCATTTAACAGAATGGTTTATTATGTGACTGTTGTCACAACATGAATGATAGTATTCATTACCTTAAAACTAGTGGGACATTTAATAAAAATGAACATAAAGAAAGCCTGAAATAAAATCTTAGGGTTGAGTTCTATTTTATATTTGTAAAAATCAGTAGATTTTGTATTCCATAAGTACTCTAGTCTGTACTTTTTGTACCTAATGAACTGTTTATCAGTAGGCCATGTTAATCTAACAAATATTTTAGATCAGCACAACATTATTTAAGCAACCTCATTACAATGTGTGTAACGCTCATAAAATTCAGCTTCCCACTAATCTGGCCAATAACAATGTGAACTTTTATTTATACCCTGTGGACCTGAATTTGATTAAAAGCGTTGGGAATGTTATGTGATCTTTTTGTCCTTGTATATCTCAAAATGTATCATGCCTACATTGTAGTGCTCAAGAAAGTGTAGAGTTCCATTCTTTGCTAAACTTTATTCAACTATAGTAAATTATATCATCTACTGTAAATCAGTGTTTCCTATCCGTTTTGGTATCATGGCCCAGTTTTTCACATGCCAGTGTGTTCGCAACCCACTGGGCTGGGTGCCCTCCATGCATCGATTGACAGCATAAAAATGGGTTGGTGAAGTGGATGTGGGTTTGGGGTGTTCGGTGCGATCACCAGAGCATTAGATGAATCAAGCAAAATTGGTAATGATGTTCCTCTTTGGTGGAAACCCACATACCTGCCATACTTATACACCCAGAATCTGTAATTTCCTGTGTTATTTTTGGCAATACCATTATCACTTTTAATACTACTGCTATTCAGACACAATCAACAAGCTGTTTTCAAACTACAGAAGACAAATATATGTATACACTTTTAGGTTTGGCTCACTTGCAAATAATTTGAACAGTCAAACTAAAAACAAAATTCTTATATTAGGCAAAAATCATAACAGAGCTTCATTAGCACCAGTGTGAACATAGCCTTAAAAGATGTGTGCTTGCTTAGATGATTTTTTTCTTTTTTTATATTCAGCTACAGCATCCAATGAAACATCTACAGGAACTTTGTAGAACTGTTTACTATGTTGTACTCTGTAGTTACTATTATTTGCTCAAGCATTGCATGCATTTACTCTTACAGCTTAATTATTCATATTCGTTTACAGGATACATACAAATCCTGTTCATCCTTTACACATTTGCTGAGGCATATGATTTACCTTTGTATTTTGTCCTCATTTAACAAAAGGTGTGTTCAATGTTTCCCTTCCAGCTGCATCAGTGTTCTCCAAAATTGGTGTCAGCCGGTTTAAACATGGAATATGTGCTCAACGTAATGTGCACAGTATGACTCATCTGACAGTGATACCATTAGCACTGTATCTCTGGTTGTAAAAAAAGCTCTTCTCCACAAGAATGTTTTTCTTCACAAGTCTTTGGCATCTAATGTTGGTGTCTCTATTTCTCTGTCTCTCTATCTGGATATTCTCATACATTTCCATTTTCTTTTTATGCAGACTAGCATAAAAAAGCAAAATGTAGGGTTCTTATAAATACTGACCTTGACATTTCTGCCATGTTCCTTTCTCTCATTTTTTCTTTTGAATAATTTTTATCTAGCTCTTGACATACACACACGCCAAAGATGTGGCTATGTGCAAGAAGGTGCTCATCTAGAATTGACTAAAAACACCAAAACCTTCATCAGTATATTGTTTTGTAGTATGAGGATGAAATATCTGTAGAAATTGCAATCAGGATATACTGGCAAATTATTAACATTAATTTGTTCAATTTGAACATCAAGTGTCAATTTGACTGAAGGCAGAATATCTTCTGGCTTGACAGGAAAAATATAAGCCAGGAAAATCTGCAAATCAAATTGTTGACTGTTGGATAAAAGATGTCTGAATAGCCTAGATGTGTTGGGCAAGGAACCAAAGCAGAACCTGTGCTGCTGCTTGACTAGATTCTGCTGCCTTCTCCCCAGCCTGATGCACAGTCTTGGTGATATTAAATAGTTTATTTTAATACAAGATAATTTTATATGCTGTCAGTGAACATAGTGCTTCACTTCATTGTGATTACTGTCCAGGGTTACTTAACATTCACATTTATTTATTTGGCCGATGCCTTTATCCAAAGCGACTTACAACATTCGAGATTCTATTGGTTACATTTCTTTCTTTTTTCCAATTGGAGCATCACCGGGTGAAGTGACTTGCTCATTGTCACACAGTGTCAATGGCATGATCTGAACCCACAACCTCAGGATTTGAAGTCCAAAGCCTTAATGAATGCACCACACTGCCTAGTTAAAACAGAGATTCTCATCCTTTATAGCTTGGGGAATTAGTTTTTCCTATTTACGTTCACTAAGGACACACCAAAAGCATGAATATGTGGGTTTGTGGATGAGGGATGTCCCCCTTGGTGAATTGAGCCTCATAAATGCAAAAGACATATTTGCTTATATGAAAAACTTTACTGCTTCAAAGTGTATGTATTTCATAAGTTTTAAAGCTTTTTCATTCACCTATGAGCCCAGGTAGCCATTTGTCCTACTGTAAGCTGCACTAACAGATACAGTATTTTAAAAATTAAAAATGTATATGGCAGATTACTATATACCATGATTTTGAAGAAACAAGTTTGATTTGAAAAACCCCAGACTTATCCTTTAAATGAATGTTTTTCTTCTATACCACATTTATTGTACAATTGTTTACGTAAGTGTTTTGTGTTAATTTATATCAATGACAGTTAAATAAGATAATATGTGAATACCAGTAAAAGAACCTCAGATAAACAATGCCCATCATCATTCTTACATGCAAAAAGTTTGAGCAAAGAATAATGAAGATTTAGAAAATAAGATCTTTAAATTGTAGATGTAAAAAGAAGTAAAGAAAGAAATAAAATTAAAAGAAATGCAAAAAATATCATCATGCACTTTCCCCCATCCATCAACAGCAGAAAGTAAAGCCTCAGGTATCAGGGTAGTGCTGTGTTTTCTGACATTTGGCAGTTTCAGCAGTATTCAAACTAAAATCTTAAGTCTCTTCAGCTAAGATTTCCTGTTAAATTTATTTTGGTGCTACAAAATCATAGCAAAATTTAAGCACAAGAATAAATAATGTGAGCAAAATAATATATAGAAATACAGTATGTACTGTAAGTTGAGTGTCAAAAACTGTTTCAGGCAGTGGCCCCAGTGACAAAGCAATTTAAAATACAATACTATATTATTTGCAGAATCAATATTATTATATTATTTGATTTACTTGTTATATCACATGTGCATAGTAATAATTTATTCACATGCTTTCCTCAATAAAGCAATATAAAATATTTAATAGGACAACATGAAAATATTAAGCATAAGGTGTCAAATGCAATATACAATAAAGAACAGCAATACAACAAAAATAGTTGCATATATTATTTAGTGTTGCTGTCATTCAGAATCCTGCAATGGGGCAGTTTTAGGCTTAGATTATTGTAAGTCTTCTATGGTGATGATGGTGATGTTGATTGTTGTGTATTTCACAATGCTGAACAGTGTACACAGATTCTACTGTAAGTGAGGTGCCGAAGCAAAATAAGCACCATGTCTCAACAGGACAATCAAGAAAAACAGATACATGATGCAGTTTGAGATATTCATGGAAAAACTGATTTATGTACATATTTGGTGCAGCATACCTAGTAAACATTTCTCTCTAGGTGAGGAGGCAGGGTAACTCTCAGAAATCTGAGGGAATGGTGCTTGATGCATCTCAGTGTCTCCCAACCTATGGTTGCAGGTTTTTGTTCCAACCAGATTCCTAATCAGTGACAACACCTAGTAATACTGATTTAATTTAATTAGCTGGTATTATTTTTCTTTTATTCTACATTCAGAAAAGCACAGCAGCATGATTTTTATATTTATAAGACATTTAGAAATATTTCTGCTTTTTGCTATAGATTTAAATGCTTAACTCTCTTTTGCTGATTTCATTATATTTTACCCTTTCTCTGTGCAGTTTTTCCCCTTTGTTGTATCTTATTAATGACAATTAAAAATGAGCAGAGCAGACATGTTGGCAAACAACACTGAATAATCAAAGGCTGCAACTACTTTAGCATTAGACCTACTAATTAGTAAATAATAGATTAATTAAACAATTAGAACACCTAGAAAAGTAAAATGAAAATATTGTTAAAAAGAAAAAAATACATTATTCCCATATAACTGCTTAGTACATTTTAATATATATATATATATATATATATATATATATATAATTTTTTTTTTTTTTTTTTTTTAACCAAACTTAGTTTTCTAATTTCTATATTGTTCCCAAAACACAGAACTTGCGAAATAACACATCACTTAATTAGCCCAGGAGGCCAAAAACAGAAGCTAGTTGGAACAAAAACCTGCAGCCACAGGGGGTCCTCAGAACTGAGGTTGGGAAACACTGGTCTAGACATATAGTACTGTGCAAAAGTTTTAGGCATGTGTGGAAAAAATGCTGTAAACAAAGAATGCTTTCAGAAATATAAATAATGATTGTTTATTGTTATCAATTTACAAAATGCAAAGTGAGCGAACAAAAGAAAAATCTAAATCAAATCAATATTTGGTGTTACTACCTTTTGCCTTCAAACCAGCATCAATTCTTATAGGTACACTTGCGCAAAGTCAGGGATTTTGTAGGATTATAGTCAGATGTATGATCAACCAATTACACCAAACAGGTGCTAATGATCATCAATGTCACACGTAGGTTGAAACACAGTCATTATCTGAAACAGAAACAGCTGTGTAGGAGGCTTAAAACTGGGTGAGGAACAGCCAAACTCTTCTACCAAGGTGAGGTTGTGGAAGACAGTTTCATGTCATGGTAAGATTGAGCACAGCAACAAGACACAAGGTAGTTATACTGCATCAGCAAGGTCTCTCCCAGACAAAGATTTCAAAGCAGACTGGGGTTTCAAGATGTGCTGTTCAAGCTCTTTTGAAGAAGCACAAAGAAACGGGCAACGTTGAGGATCGTGGACGCAGTGGTCGGCCAAGGAAACTTAGTGCAGCAGATGAAAGACACATCAAACTTATTACCCTTCGAAATTGGAAGATGTCCAGCAGTGCCATCAGCTCAGAACTGGCAAAAACCAGTGGAACCCAGGTACACCCATCTACTGTCCGGAGAAGTCTGGCCAGAAGTGGTCTTCATGGAAGAGTTACAGCCAAAAAGCCATACCTCCGACGTGGGAAACAAGGCCAAGTGACTCAAGTATGCACGAAAACATAGGAACTGGGGTGCAGAAAAATGGCAGCAGGTGCTCTGGACTGAGGAGTCAAAATTTGAAATATTTGGCTGTAGCACAAGGCAGTTTGTTCGTCGAAGGGCTGGAGAACGGTACAATAATGAGTGTCTGCAGGCAACAGTGAAGCATGGTGGAGGTTCCTTGAACGTTTGGGGCTGCATTTCTGCAAATGGAGTTGGAGATTTGGTCAGGATTAGTGGTGTTCTCAATGCTGAGAAATACAGGCAAATACTTATCCATCATGCAGTACCATCAGGGAGGCGTATGATTGGCCCCAAATTTATTCTGCAGCAGGACAACTACCCCAAACATAAAGTCAAAGTCATTAAGAACTATCTTCAGCGTAAAGAAGAACAAGAAGTCCTGGAAGTGATTGTATGGCACCCGCAGAGCCCTGATCTCAACATCATCGAGTGTGTCTGGGATTACATGAAGAGACAGAAGGATGTGAGGAAGCCTACATCCACAGAAGATCTGTGGTTAGTTCTCCAAGATGTTTGGAGCAACCTACCAGCCAAGTTCCTTCAAAAAGTGTGTGCAAGTGTACCTAGAAGAATTGAAGCTGTTTTGAAGGCAAAGGGTGGTCACACCAAATATTGATTTGATTTAGATTTCTCTTTTGTTCATTCACTGCATTTTGTTGATTGATGAAAACAAATGATTAACACTTCCATTTTGAAAGCATGCTTTGTTTACAGCATTTTTTCACACCTGCCTAAACCTTTTGCACAGTACTGTATATATTAATGCCAGCATGGAACTCTCAACAAACAGTGTTGAATATTGTGCATCTTTCTACTGATGTCTGTGACATACCATTTTTAATGATATTCAGGGCTAGGCTAGGTGACAGAGCATAACAGGTGGAGGGTTCCATATTTAGATAAAAATATCATATTCCTGTCTTAAGCTAGATGGTAATAGCCAGTGTGTAAAAGCATGTTTTGAGCACATGCATATTTGTGGTAGTGCTAGAAATAAAACACAAAACAAAGACAGGCAAGGTGGACAAATTCTTAGATTTTGCTTTTCATTTATATATATATATATATTTTATAAAACCAGTCCTGGGGCCTCATGCATAACACCGTGCATAAAATTCACACTAAAACATAATGTACAGACAAAAGAGGAAATGTTTGTATGGAAAAAAATTCCAGATGCATAGATCTGTGTGTACGCCAACTTCCACATTCTTCTGCTCAATAAATGCCAGTCAGCGTGAAAAGTATTGCACATGCACGTGCCTGCCACCCCACCCCGACTCCTCCCAGAATTACGCCTCTTTGAATATGCATATCAATATAAATAGCCCCTTAAGTTTTGCGTTCTGTAAAAAGACAATTGGAAAAGTACAGGGGAAAAAGAAGAATTTCATCGAATACCACGTAGAGGCAAGGAAAAACATACTACAGTAGAGTCTCGCTTATCCAACATTCTGTATTATCTGACGTCCCACCGCAAAAAAAAAAAACGCATCAATCGGCAACAAGAACTGCAAGTTGCAAGCCTGAGCATAGTCTATTTTTTGTTGCTAAGTTCATTTTTTCAGTTAAATTTTTCTGTTTTGTTGTAAAACATGATTACAGTGGATTATGTGGCTGGCCCTCTCTGGCGTGCGTGTGCGTCTCTCTCGTGCGTGTGTGTGTGTGTGTGTGCGTGCATCTGTCTCGCGTGTGTCTCTCTTTCCCTCGTGTGTGTGTGTGTGTGTGTGTGTGTGTGTGTGTGCGTGTCTCTCTTTCTCTCGCACGTGTGTGTGTGTGTGTCTCTCTCTCTCTCTCTCTTGCGCGTGTGCATGTGTCTCTCTTGCGTGTGTCTCTCTCTCTTGTGCGTGCATGTGTCTGTCTGTGTCTCACTCTCACGCTCTCTCTCTAACGCTGCACAGGGAATGCACAGGGAGAGACTGAACACATGCAGAAATCATCGGCGCGCACAAACCGAAAGGGAAACTGGCTTGTTCCTATACCGAGTATGTGGTCGTGCACAGAGGCAAAAGTTTTGCGAACTTTTTGGTCATAACCCGATTTGTACGTGTTCAGAGATGTTCGTGAACTGAGGTTCCACTGTATTAGGCTCGTAATGTGTAAAATTATAACATAGTTTGACGTTTAATAGGCTTTTTCTTAACACCTCCCATTATCCGACAATTTCGCTTATCCGATGTTCTGCTGGCCCGTTTATGTCGGATAAGCGAAAGACTGTACTGTATTTGTTGGTTTAAACAGTGATATAAACAACAAAAGGAAGTTGATCGAGTGACAGAAAAGGCAAGTTGCAGCCCACTGTCTGAGTGTCATATGGAATCATATTAGGGTACAGAGAAAAAAACAAAATAGGGACACAATGTCAACTTTAATCTTGAAATTTCCACTTTAATCAGTTTATTTTGTCATTAAAGTAGAACGTCATAAACTTCATCTTAAAATCGTTTAATTTACTAGTTTCTCAAATCCCACCGTAACTAAAGTAGTATGTTAAATGCTTTGTATTCTATGTGTTCTTCTATGTACTCTGTGTGTGAATCACTGCGTGATTCTTAAACTGGCTTTCTCGTCCACCGACAGGACACAGAATACATTACATTCATGATATTATAGCTCTCTGAACAATTTAAATACTAAGATGTATACTTGATATCATTTTCATAATGATAGAAATTAAAGCATATATTAAACATGGGGACACGATGGTGCAGAGATTGTTCCTACCTTCTGCACGATGCTTGCTGCTCCGTGCGCGACCTTCGATGAAATAATTTATTGCAGCAGTACTGTCTCTTTTAAACATACTAACCCCCAAATCCTATCCTTCCTTTTCTTTCTCCAAGTAACCAATCAACATACAATCAGCTCTGTAATAGATGTTAAGCCATCTGTAAGCTTAGAACATTGATTCTTCAAAAACTTTTTGTAACATTGAAATATCTTCGTAGTACATGTTTAATTATTCCATCCATCTATCCATCCAGGGTCGTGCCAATCCCAGCAAACATCCAGCGTGAGGCAGGAACATGAATGGGGTGCCAGCTCATCGCTATCGCTGCGCCACTGTGTCCTCACATGTTTAATTATTAACAAAATACATTATTAAAATGAAGTTAAAAATGTATCTGTATAATGTAATATACATACTTTACTGCATTTCATCTTAAAAATGATATCAAGAGCTCCAAGAAGATAACGCTTGGAAATCTCAATCAACTTAGAAGCCAGTCATCATCATATGTAAATACACAATTTATAAAATGGCTCAGGTTGTGCAGTATTATAACTGTAGTGCAAGTTTACAGTGAGGTGATTGTACTTATAAGTACAAACAGTTCAACCAGGAGCACTTCATTGACTGATTGAGTGCGTTTAGAGCACTTGTGATGAAAGTGTTTCTGAACCACATGGTCCCTACAGGAAAGGCTCTGAAGGGTTAGCTGTACTGTATGGGAGAAGTTGAAATAGACTGTGCGCATGGCTGAGGCAGCATGTGCTAGATGCTGTATCCCGATAATCCGATCAGCTGCTGTAGAGCTGTGATTCCAAACTCAGATACAGTGGGTTAAATACTCTTGAGTGGTGCACTGAGAATGACAATGGTAAAGCAGCGATGGTATTTGGAATAGTTTGGCCATTCTGTGCACCATTATATAGTTACGGGTTGATTACAATTAGATGGCTTAAACTAATAAACGATATGCGGTTAATTTCAGGGTACTTAATGAAGCTGTGTCAGGGATGTGAATCTAAAAAATAAAGGGAAATCACGCAGGAACAGTAGCACTGCTTTGACGCTGGGTGCTGCCAGTTTGCAAAACCGAGTGGAGAACTTGCGTATGCAAGGGATTGAGCTGGCGTGAAAATGTGCATGGCTTTATGCCAAGTTTAGTTTTTATACATTGCAATGTGAGCATGAAAATGAGCGTACGCAACATTTTTGTGTGTATGCACCATTTATACATGAGGCCCCTGGAGTGTGCCATCTCTGCTTAGCATTTTAATATCTCTACAGACCTTAACAGATTTGTAGGGAATCCAAAAGAAAGTGTTTTTATCAGTCCAAGTATATCTGCAAAGCATTCAGAAACCCTTTAGTATGGTGACCTTAAAGTAAAATGTGCAAAAACAAATCAGAAAACACAAAAACCAACTGGAAATACAAACACAAATCAGTAAACACAAAAACAAATCGGAATATGCAAAATCAAATTGAATACACAAAAACAATTACGAAAAAGCAAAAACAAATCAGAAAATACAAAAACAAATTGAATATGCAAAAATAACACAGAAGCAACAAATGCAAAAGGAGCAACACTCAAACAAACTGATGACTGTGCAAACAAATTGGGACGCATGAAAACAAAAAAGGGCAATGCATAATCCAAATCGAAGCAGAAAATGCAGTGAAAGCTATGTCATGATTCAATCCCAGCTTTTCAACAAGCGGTGTGGTGGAAGTGAGAATGCTGAAAGGTAAAAGAGATCTTTTATCTTTTCTTGTTATTTTTATATACTTTGGCATAAAAAATAAACGTTTGCTTAACTTCAAGCACTCTCTGCTAGAGCATTATTTAAACTATTACAAACATAATTCGTAGTGAAGCTATAACTTAATGCCAAAAGCACTCCTTGTTGAAAAATGTTTGATATTGACGTAATTTTTATTACACTAGTATACACACTACTGTCATGTATTATTTAACATGCTCAATGTAGTGTTCGTTAGACAAGTTGTATTCTTAGTATTATTAACATTACACATCAACAACATTTTAGTATTAGGTGTGGACCTAAAATGTATTGTTAACGTCTCGGGGGTGAGAGAGAAGGAGAAATGTAACCAGCTGGTTTAAGCCAGACTGCTGGGATTTGTCCCAAAAAATTACTGTTTGCTTCTTCAGCTCATTAAGTCACCCAGCTCCATTTCACTTCACTCACCCAGGGTTAGATGCAACCCATATGCCACACTTTCCCCCGATTCCATGAGCTGACCCAAGGCCAGGGTCACCCAGAGGCCAAGCATCAGAACTGATGAGCTTCAACTGCCAGGCAACACACAATCGAGAAAGCACTGTGTCTGTGCCCCCTTACACCTGCTACTCATGGGGCTGCTTTTATATATGGTTTCTCTGAGTATTTTTGGTCCTTCAGACAGTGTGCATTCACCAGAGAAGCATGACCCTCTCACATTCGGACCCAGGGGCGATATAGTATTGTCATTACTGTGCATTATTTGTGGATGAAACAGAAAACTATTTCACTTTGTGGAGTCTCCAGTAGCAGTTTGTTGCAACAGCACTTTTGGTAATTTTTGTCCCAGATCCAGTGTGATTCAGGTACTTTGGGCTATATTTAGAAAGCGAGTATGAAAAGAGCCAGACATTCCTTTTAGTGTATGACAGTTTTATGTTAAGTCACATAGTTTTTCATGTCTGTCTTCTTATTTTAGTTTGGTCACTCTTTTAAATGATACCAAAAATGCTAGCAAAAGCCAGAGGTTAAAAAGAAAAGGAAAAACAAGCGAGTGAGCGGTATGTGATAAATCAATTACAGGGTCTTAATGGGTTGTGTAGTGGAAGTAGTCATGCAGAATTTCTCTTGTCTATTTAGGTATTTTCTAATGGTTTGATATAAATTCTTTATATAACTGCCAGAGATCCATTTAAAGTTTTACACACTGTGGCACCCGGCTGGGGTTCCTACCCGGCCGGGATGCCCGGGGAGACAGGAGGAGGGCTCATGCCTCCTCCAGACCACGAGGGAGCGACCACCCTGGTTGTATTGGGGGCCACGGGTACAGGACTTAGAAGCTCAACCCTGTAGGGGCCCGTGGCCACCGCCAGGGGGCGTCCCCGTGCCTGATGGACCCTGGACCCCAGCACTTCCGCCACACCAGGAAGTGCTGGGGGGAGGAAGAGAGTCAACACCCGGAGTGCTTCCAGGGAGACAGCCGGCACTTCCGCCACACTGGGGCGTGTCGGGTGGAAGATTGCCGATGCACACCTGGAGCACATCCGGGTATGAATTAAAGGGGCCGCCTCCCTTCATTCGAGGCTGGAGTCGGGTGGAAGCAGGACGAAGTCGGAGAAAGAGAGAAGGAAGCGGTCCGAAGAAGGCAAAGTGTGGTTGGCCTGGACTTTGGGGGAGATTGGGGTTTGTGTGGCACAATACTTTGTAAATAGTGGTGTAAATAAACGTGTGGTGGTGATTAAAACATGTCTGCCTGTCTGTGTCCGGGGCTCGTTCCACAACACTTACGTTTGTCAGCCCTGTACTGACTGCTAGGAAACCATAACATAATGCTGAGAGTGTTACAGCAAGCTATTATTTATACCAGAGTGTTGCAGTCGTCTGTGACACATGCAACAATTGATTATTTTTAACGTGATTTCTTAGTTGGCTGATTTTAGACCAGACTGTTATATCTGATATCGAGGCATCAAATTAATTCTTCTATGTATGCAGTAGACATGTCACATTTCTACTGGATAAAAACCCATTTACTGTAGAAACCCCAGTCAGCACTGCCACTGCTCTGGCAGAGAGTGCTTAAGGTTAAGCAAATGATAACTTTTCTCCTAAAGTGTATAAAAATGCCTAAAAAAGAAGAGATCTCTTTTATCTTTCAGCATTCTGTCTTGTTTGACATCACCCTTTGAAAAGCTAGCTTTCATTGTTTTTTCCACATTGATTTTGGGTTATGCACTGCTCTTTTTGTTTTTGTACCCTCCAATTTGTTTGCGTAGTAATTGTTCTGTTTGCGTGCATTTGTTGTTTCTGATTTTTTTTTTTTTTTTTTGCCGTATTCAATTTGTGTTTGTGCTTAATCATTTGTTTTTGCATTTTCTCATTTGTTTTTGTGTTTGCAATTTTTTTTGTGTTTACTGGTTTGTTTTAGTGTTTTCTCATTTGTTTTAGCATATTCAATTTGTTTCTGCGTTTTCTGATTTGCATATGCATTTTCTCGTTTGTTTTTGCATATTCAGTTTGTTTTTTGCATACTCTGTTTTTCTTTTGCATATTCTATTTTTTTTTTTTTGCATTTTTGATTTTTGTTTGTGTTTTCAGTTTGTTTTTGTGTTTTCTGATTTGTTTTTGCATTAATTAATTTGTTTTTGCGCATTGCACTTTAGGGCCTCCATACTTAACCCTTCTTCAGTTACTAACAAATGTAGACAAAATACTCTGTTCATCTTAGTTCTCAGGTAAAAAGCATTCAAATTAGACATAAACATATGAAACTCAAGACAGCTCACTTTCAGAATTTGTATCAAGCTTTACAAATTAAATTGCACTGAAAATGATAATTTAGTTGTTTAACTATTTCATTGTTACAACAGTCATTTATTATTTTTATGTTTGTTGGTATTTTATTATAGTTCTGCATCCATCCAATGTTTGACAACTTATTTTAATTCCAAGTCACTGTTCCTGGCAGTACCGGACTTAATCCATGAACTGACCCATATTAGGTTGCCAGTAAATTATGTGTATCATCATCTTTAAGTATTTTAGTTTGCTGTGTATATTATTTAACTTTATATTTTTTTTTCTATATTTTGTAAATTGCTGAATAATTGCATTATTTGAAATCTCCAATAAATATTACTTACAAATACAACAACTAGGATAAGTTTATTCTGTTTAAGTGTACTGTGTGAAATACAAATAATATTTTTCATTTCTATTTGTTTATCTGTCATGTTCATGTTCTGTTGCAGTTCCTGCAGTGAATGACCTTAATAAATACCTGAAATCAATATGAGAAGCAATACTTCTGTATAGATTACAAAAAAACATATGCCAACTTAAAAGCTTCTATGTAGATCACAAAAAAGCATACATTATTTTGGTTTAGGTTAGAACAGAAACTACCCTTTCTACGGAGCACCTTTGCCTTTCTGTGCTTTTAAGAATGTCACCTATAGTTTCATATGTTGCCAGGTCTTGTTACCAGTGAATTGAAATTGCCTGATTCATTAATGGTTTCCCCTTCATTTTATGTTTTCTGTGTGAATCTCATGGTTGTGTGTTCAGTCTCACCAGTTGTTATACTTAAAGGCTAATTGGTATCTAGAGATACTGGGTGAGCTATGTTCAGTACATTGTCAACAGAAGGTTGACTTCTTGAGAAGTAGATTTGTATACCAGCTTTTAACCTTTATTTTGCTTTTTTTTCTGCTTCCTTTAGTTGTTTTTTGTAAAGCTTGATAGCTGGATTCAGAGAGTGTACCTTGCAGAAGTTCTCTCATGCTTTGATATTTGGTTATGCTTTATATCCATATAACATTCCATGATCATTTCACCCTGACTCATTAAGTGAATCCTAAACTGTGTTAAACAATGTCAAAGAAAAGAAAAATAGATTCTGAGTGCAGGATATTCAATCAACAGTGGACCAATGACTATTTTTTGTACTCTGCAAGGACAAAGCCATTTGTCTTATATGTCAGGAGTCTATAGCTGTCTTCAAATAATACAACTTGTGTCAGCACTATGAATCTGGTCATTAAAGAAAGATACAATTGGCTAACAGGGCACGTGTCAGAAAAAAATCTAAAAATTAAAAAATGGTTTGATTCAGTAGAATGCATTTTTAAAACAAAAATAGATACAGTAAATACTCCATCAATCCGTATCAGTTTTCCAGCAGCCAAGCTAATACCAATGATAGACTGTTCACTGACAGAGTTTGTGAAAGAATGTCTGGTTTCTGTTGCTAAGGAGATGAGTCCAGAGAAGGCAGACTTATTCAGTGTAGTGAGTCTTTCCGCACCAACAATTACATGTAGGGTGGAAGAAATATGTGACTGTTTTGCTTATGCATTTGCCAAGGAACTCTAAAGACATGTACTGTTTTTCGCTGGCACTTGATGAAAGAAATGATGTTTGTGATAGGGCACAGATTTTGATTTTCATTCAGGGAACTAATGTCAATTCAGAATCACAGAAGAGCTCGCTGTACTATGGCATGACGATGGAGAGGACATCTATGAAAAAGTCCTTAAACCGTTGATAATTTAGGGCTTGACTGGTCTAATTTAACCAGTGTGACAACTGACGGTGCCCCGAGCATGGTGGGTTCTGCAAGAACAGTGATCAACAGACGCATCAACAGAGAGATGGATGAATGCAGTCACATGCATCCGATTCCAATACACGGGTTGATTCACAAGCAGACACTGTTCTCCAAATCAATTAGGTGGGACTCTGTCATGAAAGTTGTGGTGTCTTGTGTTAACTTCATTCACGCAAATGCTCTCAACCATAGATAATTTCAGGATTTTTTTGTCAGAGATGAATACTGCCCGGAAATGTTGTGTAGCACACAGAGGTAGATTGCCCAAACCGAGGGTGAGTTTTGAAACGTTTTACAGCTGGTCCCAGAAATCAACAGATTTCTGTTGAAGTTGAAAAAGAAGGTAGTTCCAGAGCTTAGTGAACAAGAATGGAAATGGCACCTTGCTTTTTTAACAGATATAACAGAGGTACTAAATAGTCTCAACACACAGCTTCAAGGGAAGGGGAAACTCATTGGTGACATGCATTCACATGTAAAAACATCTGAACTAAAACTGAGCCTCTTTCTTAAACAGGTAAGAGAGGAAACCTTCTGTCATCTTCCCAATACTCAGATATGATCAGCTGAAAAACTACAAGTTGCATTCCAAGGTGAAAAATGTGTGTATTGTGCATTACACAAATGATTTTGAGAGCTTCATGTACATGCAAAAGAGATTTGATTGTTTCAGAACCCTTTTGCCACAGACATTGAGAATATTGATCCTGTTTACTAGCTGGAACTGGCAGAACTGCATGACTGTTACAGTTTGAACGGCACCTTCAAGTCAAGCAGCCTAATTCATTTCTGTTCTTCTCTCCCATTTGAGACTTGCCCTAAACTTAAAAAAACATGAAATGAAAATGACAGCCATTTTTGTAAGTACCTAATCTCTGAGCTGACCTTTTCCAGAATAAAACACATCAAATCTCCACCAGATCCAGACTCACTGTGCACAGCTGCATCACCTATGAGGACTGGCATTGATAAATATGGAATTAGGCAGACTTTCTTGTCACCCAAAAACACCCAGACTGGTAGTACTCATTGATTTAGTGAAGTACTAAGGTTAAGTGTTGTTGAGGTTGCAGGCTATATTGTAATTTCATTACATTTCAAAGAACACGATTAATTTCATGAAAAACAAATCGCCTCTCAAATATACCTAGATTTATGGCATTATGCCCATATATTTTGTATTTCACCTCAACCCCTCATAGTATGAAGTACAGTGAGCTGGCCCCTTGATTAAAATGTTTTAGGACCCCTTCTTTAATGCTTATAAATCAGACCTTTTTTTGTTTTCTTAAGTTTGATTTATAACCTTCTCTCAGATCTTTGTACTTTTTCTGTCAAAGCAGTAACATTACCCTGTACTTCTGTGAGTATGCTTTTTGTAAAAAAAAATTATCATGTGAAAATGCAATCTATGACTAAAGTAGTTAGACCCAGAACTAGTAGTCCAGATTCAAAAAAGGAAGCAATACGATAAGAATTGTCACATAAGTTCCTTTCTTGGTTACCTCAGAATACGTGTAATTCCACTATAGCACATTTTGTCAAAAGACACATAAGTGAAAAGGAAACCAGAATTAGAAAAGTCACATCCACCAGAGCATTGGGTGACACAGTGTGAAGTACCAGCACCATCTTTAGTTGGTCAATGCTGCTTCACAGTCTACTACACTATTGTTTATTCTGAGCTGGTTTTTAATGATGACATTGCTGGATATAAACGTGAGAATCACAGGGGAGAAATTCAATGAAAAACTTGACTCACTTATCTCTTATGTGTTTGTCTACTCAGGTTTCAAGTATTTGCTTACCCACCTATAATTTCTTTATCCATCCTTTCCTTCATTTTCAAATCTGCTTTATCTATCCCAGGATTATAGGTGTCATAAGACTGGAGTTATAACTTCTAGTTCACCTTAATCTGACTAATTTATTAACCTTGAATACTATATCAACCATATTATATTATCATTAAAGAATTCTCACAATTTTTTAGCTAAGCTGTGAAAGGGTGCAGACTTGGCCTGAAGAAAAATGCATTTCAGATTAAGGAGGCATATGATTATTGTCCACCAGCAGCTAAGTGCAATTAGCAACATTGATGTATACTTCTATTAGTGAATTAACTGGAATGTGCACCACTGTTTAAGCAATTTAAATAAATACTGCAACCAAAATTATACATTTTGTATCTGTTACAGATTTTGTACAGTAATGGCTGAGAAAAAAAAAATCTTGTTTTAATGGAATGCAATGATAACAAATTTCCTGATACAAAGGGCTCAAGTTAATATCCATATTGAACAACAGAAAACTCAAATCCAAATTTAACTATCCAGTCATATCCTCAAAAACCCAAAACATTGTATTTTTGCAATTATATTGTAAAATAAATAATTTCTGAAAAATTGTTTAGTGCATAACAGTGAAGTATGCTTAAATAAAGTAGGGCTATTGCTGAACTCCTCCCCCCACAAATTTGGTTAAATAATATAAAATAGTGCATGTCCAGATTATCTGTCTGTCCAATGCAACGTATATGTGACAAGACATAAAAGTATCTTTGATGCTACAAAGAGAATAGTTTAATGAAGAGTGTCTGGCAGAAGTGAATGAGACTGGAGAATTGCTGTT
Source organism: Erpetoichthys calabaricus (assembly GCF_900747795.2). Classification (NCBI taxonomy): domain Eukaryota; kingdom Metazoa; phylum Chordata; class Cladistia; order Polypteriformes; family Polypteridae; genus Erpetoichthys; species Erpetoichthys calabaricus. Next base: position 95,836,194 of record NC_041403.2, on the reverse strand, counting down.
TCGCTGTCTGTCATTCCCTGCACCTGTAGCTCATCCTCTTTAGGTCAGTAGTCTTCTGCAGTTCTTAGTTTGTCTGTTGCTGTCTATATCTTGTGCTACATTTTTTTTAATTTGCTTGTTTTGAAATTGCACATTTTATGCAAGCTATGTTAGTAAATAGAATCATATTTTTGAAAGACTTTATTTTCTTCACCTGTGGGGCACGTCTTCCCCGTGAACCCCACAGGCAATACACAGTCCCAAAAGCACTTTACTCAACACTCCCGTTTGGCACCACCACTCCTCCTTGGCAACCTCGTCCTCTTCCTCCCGATTCTGGCTCCTGAGTGGTGGTTGCTGGCCCTTTTTATAGCCCACCTGGAAGTACTCCAGGTGCTTGATCACCTGTTTATGATTGCACTTCCGGGCGGGACTGTATAGTTGTCCTGGCCAGCTCAGGGACCCATGCAGCACCCCCTGGCGGCCACCCCAGATCCTAACAGGGCTGTGGAGAACTCCATCTTCCATGGAGCCCGGCGGGAAACTGAGGCACCATCATCAGCCAGGGAGGTTGCCACCAAGCGTGGGAGGTACTGTGGAGCCCATGGTTGCTCCCCCGGAACATATGTAGAAGGGGCGTCCTGGCCGCCTGCCACAATATATGTGTGTGTATATATATATATATATATATATATATATATATATATATATATATATATATATATATATATATATATATATATATATATACTACAGGTCAAACGTTTTAGGACACCTTTGTTTTTTCAGTTTTTATGGAAATGCACACAGTTTAATGTCTTAATGTTTCATGAAATCAAGACATAGAACAAATAAACCATGGCAAATAAAAATTAGTCAAGGAATCATTACGTGTGCACAACTTTATTCAGATTTTTGATTCATCAAAGTAGCCACATTTTGCTGATATAACAGCCAAACTCTGGTAACAGATTTGTTTTCCGAATGCCAGTCACCCTGTGCAAGTCGCCAAAGAACCTAAGACCATCACACTTCCTCCTCCACGTTTGACAGTTCCATCATTTCACCAACTCACCCGTCAGAAACGCGTCTTCTGATTGGGTTATCTGGTCTGCCAGATCTTTTCCTATCAAAGTTTCTTCCAGTTTCCAATTGCCTTAGGATTGTATAGGACACCACTATACTTACTGACACTGATTTTTTTTGCAGTTGCTCTAAATGAGAGGCTAATGCTTCTATGGCTAATAATGCTCTGTTTCGTATCCTTTATTAATTGCCATTTTCTTGCCATTATCACTGGAATTTAATACAGAGGGTGTAGTAACACAGTCTGTTCCAATTCTGCTTTAAGACGGGCAGAGGGTTTTTAAATAATCAACAGAATTTGGGACATCTGTTTAAATTGTTTGCTTCAACTTGCAAGGCTTAATCTAATTTGACTGCTGCAGAAGGTCCATTTGTAATATTCTGAAATTTCTTTTTTTCAGTTTTTGCTAACCTAAACATATACTGTATTTATACATCTTACAGTTTACTGCTTACCCTTTTCACCATTTTAGGTCATTCATTGCATTTCAGCTGATTAAATTTGAAAAAAACTGGAAAAACTGAGGTATTCTAAAAGTTTTGACTGGTAGTGTATATATACAGTATGCATTTTATATATATATAATATAAAAACACTATATATACAGTAAAGTAGCTCATTTCATTTACTTTGCCAGCACTAAGAAATGTAAGGTATGTATAAAAAAATAAATAGTTTATATATAGTCAGAGCAGTAATCTGACCCCCAGGTACACATGCATGAAACAACCTCATATTTGCAAAGGAAATGAAATGTGTTGCTTATTTTGTATTTGTTATAGTTATTCAACAGGGGTATTGTTTTATAGAGGGAGTTTGATTCTGGGTCATGAAAATACTATAATTTATTATACTATCTCTAGTTGCTGCATTATGTTGCCATTATTGGTATCCAAACCGAATCTTCAAAGTTCAATTAATAAGTTATATTGCTCATCCACACAGAGTATGACATAGAATTTTCAAGGAGAATCAGCCACCTATCATGCAATCAATTGTTATCATCAATGAGAGTTTACTATCTGTGTGGATTTGTTGCTGTGCACATTTTTCCTCTGTCCATTTATGACTATGCTTTTTTGTCATTGTAGCTTTGTCCCTAACACTTCAGTAGTGCCACCATGAAAGACGTGGGTTGAGTTATATGGGTTTTGCAACACTAATTTGAAACTCCATTAATTTAAAAATAAGATGCTAAGATTTTCAATCCCTGTTGTAATGACATAAACGAGTGGGGTTGAATGTGTATCCCACTGCCTGCTATATTAGACTAGCTGTGTAAACCCATGCGGCTCCTAGAAACTATTGAAATCGTCAGAAAAAAATTGAAATGCAGAGACGGTGGTTTCGTTTTGCGGACATGCTCTCTCCCTTGTTTATCAACGGCTAATCAAGTTTCTCTCTTGTTTGTCTTTCCTCGGCGGTTTCACTTTGGCAACGGAGTCGCTTTCTTTCAGCTTCATGTCTTCTTCTTGTGGCTCTTTGAGCTTCATGCTGTAGCCTTGCACTTCTGGACCGGACAGACAGACACACACACTTCCACGCGTAGACGATGTTATATTGTGCATATCTGGAATACATGGCCATTATTTTGCTAATGCTTTAAACTTTTTTTACAAAATAATTACAGTATATATTAACTAAAAGGCTTGGTATAGGAACCCAAATGAATGTTTTCTGTTTGAAACAATTGTTCATTTAGAGCATATATAACTAGAATGCACAGCTAACAGTTTTATTAATGTTTTTATATAGATTGTTCAGTAGAAAACAAAAGAATACATTTTTTTTTTAATTTTAATAGAATTTTAGACATCAGAGTTTTAAAGCTCAATGCCAGATCACAATATAATTGTGTGTTGCAAATTTTGATCTAGGGCGGCACGGTGGAGCAGTGGGTAGTGCTGCTGCTTCACAGTTAGGAGACCCGGGTTTGCTTCCCGGGTCCTCCCTGCGTGGAGTTTGCATGTTCTCCCCGTGTCTGCGTGGGTTTCCGCTGGGTGCTCCAGTTTCCTCGCACAGTCCAAAGACATGCAGGTTAGGTGCACTGGCGATTCTAAATTGTCCCTAGTGTGTGCTTGGTGTGTGGGTGTGGGTGTGTGTGTGCCCTGAGGTGGGCTGGCACCCTGCCCGGGGTTTATTTCCTGCCTTGCACCCTGTGTTGGCTGGGATTGGCTCCAGCAGACCCCCATGACCCTGTAGTTAGGATATAGCGGGTTGGATAATGGATGGAAATTTTGAATTACTTTAAAAGTGTCTAAAACACAGAGTCAGTGAATTGATTTCAGCATGATGAAAATGTTAGATTTTACAAAATAGAAGGTATGTAGTGTCTCTTAATTTAGATTTTATTTTTACAAACATTAATTCTCCAAATACTGTATGTAATCCTTACATGTTTACCCATTGCAAAATCTTGATATATTATGAATTAGTTCAAACTGTGCTTGAAAAATAAATTATATCTGAAAAACTTTGTTTATTTAGTGTCCTTTACAGTCCATAACTGAGGACCATGGTAACATTTTTGATGACTCAAGGCACCCATCACCCTCCATGTAGTGCTGTATGTGGAGCCATTATTAATGTTGATCATGAACATAGTAAGCTGTTAAAAGGCTTGTTCCAGTTTCACATTTTCCAGTCTTTTAATTTAAGTGTGTAAAAGAATATGTGTATAGAAGGTTAACATCAGACACGGTGTAGTATGACCCGAAAGGGAAGTAAACAGACACTGACACTAGCGCTGGGCGGTATGACCAAAATTCTATATCATGGTATTTTTCAAAATTATACCGGTTTCACTGTATTGGACGGTATTTTTTTCCCATGCATGAGTGGATGTTAACCACATTTTCCACTGCAATTACTGGCTAAGAATAACCTATTCCACTGTCATGAGAATTGTACATTGTACAAAAAACATTTTAATGTGCACGCAAGTATTAATACAGGTTTGCATGCCCCCGTAAAGTGATAGTTTTCAAGGGGGTGGTACTAATAAAGAGAAGGAATCACATTGCGTGACAGTTGCAGTCAAAATATAGAACCTTTTTATTGAACAAATTTTACTAACAACTTAAACTAAAATTTTGACAACATATTTTCAACCATCCAAAGAGGCATTTAGACTTAGTAAAATATCCAGAGGTGCTTGTCAAAAGTTGTACTGCACTGAACATGTCTTAGAAAAGGAATAAAGAGTAAATATTTTTTGTAAACCAACTACACTTTCTGTTAATGTTAACAATCTCTGTCCACTGACACGTTAAAGTGACTTTTTAAAGAACTTTACCATCATTAAACTGCATAATATTTAAACTAATAAATAATAACAATAAAATAAATAATAGTGCAGCTTCCAGTAATAATACTATTACTTCAAGACTTCAAGCCCAGGAGCATTACACAGTACAGTATTCACCAAATAAAAATAAAATGAAATAAAACAAGTGCAACTTGGTGATGACATCTTTACCAACTGAACCATCATTAAGGCAAACTGCATTAATATGGACCTTGCTTCAAGCTAAGCTATATACATAAATAATAAAACTGCAACTTGCATTTATAATGCTATTTGTGGTATAGCCCTACGGAAGCATATTAGGGCCACAGTGAAGAAAAAAAAATACGGACATAGGGAAGGAAAAAAAAACTATATGTCGAGAATAAAGTCGACATGTTGACTTTATTCTCGACATTTCCACTTTATTCTCATAGTTTATTTTGTAATTAAAGTAGAATGTCGTAAACTAAACTTCATCCTAAAATCAATGTTTAATTTACTATATTTTCTCAAACCCCGTCATAAGTTAATGTAGCACATTAAATGCTTTGTATTAAGTGTTCCCCGACCCAGTTGTTAATCACTGCGCACTTCTTAAGTTGACTTCCTGTACACTAAGAGAAGGTGCAAGCAGTGATCGCTGCACAGAATACATTCACTTCATGATATTCCTGCTCTCTGAACATTTAGAATGCTAAGATAAATACTTGATATCATTTTCAGGATGAAATGCATTAAAGCAGGTATTAAACATGCACAGTGTTGTGGCAGTAGTGCTGCTCCCTCGCAGTAAGGGGTCCCCAGGCCTACGTTCAGTGTAGAGAACTTTATGGCAGGTGTGACGAGGCTTCAAAAAACTGGATGTATAAATGGGTGTCGCACAGGTTTAACTGAAATATTGTGTAAATGTTGGGTTCGTGATCTGGTATTCGGAGTCACAAACACAGAACTGAATGGATGTTCTTCTGAGCGGGCTTTCTTTATTGCATACAAGCTGTCTGTCTGACGTACCAAACCCCCAGTTCCTATCATTCCTTTTTCTTTCTCCACATAACCAATCACCACACGATAAACGTCTTTGTGAAATTAAAACTAGTTATAAACTTAGACCACGGAGTTTTCAGAACTTAAAAAAAAAATCTTTGTTATACATGTTTAATTATGCCGTCCATTCAGGGTTGCACCAATCCCAGCAAGCATTATGTGTGAAGCAGGAGCAAATCCTGAACGGGGCCGCCAGCACATCGCAGGGTGAATACGAGCAATACATACACTAGCAGGTTCAGTATAACATAACAAAAACCCACATCCTACATGACTTTGAAAGGAAACTGAAGCATGCTGAGTAAACCCACCAGAAAAACATGCAAATTCAAAGCAAAGAACACCTGGGACCCCCTTGCTGCAAGGCAGCAGCGCAACCTCCACACCACCATGCCCCCACATGATTAATACATGCTTTAATGCATTTCATCATGAAAATTATATCAAGGATTTATCTTAGCATTCTAAATGTTCAGGGAGCACGGATATCATGAAATTAATGTATTCTGTGTGCTGCAAGAGGAAGTCAGTTTAAGAAGCAGTAGCGATTGGCATGGCTCCGGGAACACTTAACACAAAGCATTTAATGTGCTACATAACTTATGACGGGGTTTGAGAAAATCTGGCAAATTAAATATTCATTTTAAGATGAAGTTTAGTTTACAATGTTCTACTTTAATAACAAATTACGAGAATAAAGTCAACATGTCGTCACACTATTACACAGTACCCAGGTACATTACACAGTATTGAAAAAAATAAAACAAGTACAACTTGGCTTGCAGCATTATCCAGTAGTATAGAAACAGTATTCACACATTTGAACATAATGGTCCACATCCAACCTTTTAAATCCAAAGTATGTCCAGACAACAGACACGGCACCTTTTTCCAGCAAAAGTTCTTCTGTGTCATCATGTTCAACTTTATCGTCTGCTACAGCTTCAGTTTCAGAATGTTTTGTGTCCATTTTCACCACGCAATACCTCCACTACCGCATGTACTCCATTGCATGTGTTTACAACAACAACAACAACATTTATTTATATAGCACATTTTCATACAAAAAGTAGCTCAAAGTGCTTTACATAATGAAGAAAAGAAAAATAAAAGACAAAATAAGAAATTAAAATAAGGCAACATTAGTTAACATAGAAAAGGAGTAAGGTCCGATGGCCAGGGTGGACAGAAAAAACAAAAAAAAACTCCAGAAAGCTGGAGAAAAAAAGTAAAATCTGTAGGGGTTCCAGGCCACGAGACCGCCCAGTCCCCTCTGGGCATTCTACCTAACATAAATGAAATAGTCCTCTTTGTAGTTAGGGTTCTCATGGAGTCACTTGATGCTGATGGTCATACAGACTTCTGGCTTTTAATCCATCCATCATTTTTGGAACATCATGGTACTTAGAGTAGATGGTGGTGGTGCAAGCCACCACCAAAAGGACACCGGAAAAGGAAACAGAAGAGAGAATAGGGGTTAGTATAGATTTTAGAGCCACCATGAATGGTTATGATAATGAAGTGGATATACAGAGTATCAGGATTAAATTACAATGAAGTTATGAGAAGGCAATGTTAAAGTAATGTGTTTTCAGCAGTTTTTTTAAAGTGCTCCACTGTATTAGCCTGGCGAATTCCTACTGGCAGACTATTCCAGATTTTAGGTGCATAACAGCAGAAGGCCGCCTCACCACTTCTTTTAAGTTTTGCTCTTGGAATTCTAAGGAGACACTCATTTGAGGATCTGAGGTTACAATTTGGAATATAAGATGTCAGACATTCCGATATATAGGATGGGGCGAGATTATTTAAGGCTTTATACACCATAAGCAAAATTTTAAAGTCAATCCTGAATGACACAGGTAACCAGTGTAGTGACATCAAAACTGGAGAGATGTGCTCGGATTTTCTTTTCATGGTAAGGATTCTAGCAGCTGCATTCTGCACTAGTTGCAAACGATTTATGTCTTTTTTGGGTAGTCCTGAGAGGAGTGCGTTACAGTAATCTAGTCGACTGAAAACAAACGCATGAACTAATTTCTCAGCATCTTTCAATGATATAAGAGGTCTAACTTTTGCTATGTTTCTTAAGTGAAAAAATGCTGTCCTAGTGATCTGATTAATATGCGATTTAAAATTTAGATTACAGTCAACAGTTACCCCTAAGCTTTTTACCTCCGTTTTGACTTTTAATCCTAATGCTTCCAGTTTATTTCTAATAGCCTCATTGTATCCATTATTGCCAATTACCAAGATTTCAGTTTTCTCTTTATTTAACTTGAGAAAGTTACTATTCATCCATTCTGAAATACAAGTCAGACATTGTGTTAGTGAATCAAGAGATTCGGTGTCATCAGGCGCTATTGATAAATACAGCTGTGTGTCATCAGCATAGCTGTGGTAGCTCACGTTGTGCCCTGAGATAATCTGACCTAATGGAAGCATGTAGATTGAGAAGAGCAGCGGACCCAGGATAGAGCCTTGTGGAACACCATATAGGATATCATGTGTCTTTGAGTTGTAATTACCACAACTAACAAAGAATTTAGCGGTGTAGCAGTGAAAAAGGTCCCCCTTAAACAGTTTCCCGCTGCGCCACGTTCTGAACGTTGTTTAGGCAATTTAAACCGGTGTTGCGGTATAAGAAAAATCCATATCATAACAAAAATAAAAAACGGTTTTTGGTATGAACAGGTATACCTCCCAGCACTAACTGACACACCTAAGAGATGTGCAGTGCTTTCCCAGGTCACTAGGGTACAGGCTTCTTAAAATGTATTGAACAGAGTCCATAGGTCAAAAGGCTAAAAACTAAAGAAAACTAGTTTAATATTTGCAATAGAAATGAAAAAGTTCATATAATTAACCAAGTGTAGTACGCTCTATGAACATCCACCCACAATATGTATTATTTCACTTAAACCTGTGTGCATTTATTGGGTGAGAAACCAGACATATCAAACACCTTGCATTAAACAAATGAAATCGTACCAGCTGAACAGTTCACACAGCAACCTTCACACCTGGTAGTTAACCTTTAGCAGTTAGAGAGTCAGGTGTTGTAGAGAGTGTAGCAGGAGGCAGAAGAAAAGATGAGCCTTTGCAAGAGGGAAGTTTAAAAATGAGCACAACCTGAAATGCTCTCAAATTATGTATTTTATAGAGTGTCACGGTAACTTACAAAGTCAAAGCAATAGTTGCATCATGCTAAAACCAAACAGCTAATAAATTATCAATGATCATGTTCTTCATCTAATCATTACTACATAGCTAATACAATAATACACTAAATGAAAAGGTCTTAATCATTTATAGCTCATCTTCTCACAAACCTATATATACTATCTTACTTTTAAAGCTCAAACAGTCTGTTGACCCTGTTTCTGCAAAGGTGTATGCTTGAGGATGCTTTTGTGTTTGCGTATGTCTCATCAGCCTACAGTTAGGTCCATAAATATTTGGACAGAGACAACTTTTTTCTAATTTTGGTTCTGTACATTACCACAATGAATTTTAATTGAAACAACTCAGATGCAGTTGAAGTGCAGACTTTCAGCTTTAATTCAGTGGCGTGAACAAAACGATTGCATAAAAATGTGAGGCAACTAAAGCATTTTTTTAACACAATCCCTTCATTTCAGGGGTTCAAAAGTAATTGGACAAATTAAATAACTGGAAATAAAATGTTCATTTCTAATACTTGGTTGAAATCCTTTGCTGGCAACAACAGCCTGAAGTCTTGAACTCATGGACATCACCAGATGCTGGGTTTCCTCCTTTTTAATGCTCTGCCAGGCCTTTACTACAGTGGCTTTCAGATGCTGTTTGTTTGTGGGCCTTTCTGGCCGAAATTTAGTCTTCAACAAGTGAAATGCATGCTCAATTGGGTTAAGATCAGGTGACTGACTTGGCCATTCAAGAATTTTCCACTTCTTTGCTTTAATAAACTCCTGGGTTGCTTTGGCTCTATGTTTTGGGTCATTGTCAATTTGTATCATGAAACGCCGCCCAATCAATTTGACTGCATTTAGCTGGATTTGAGCAGACAGTATGTCTCTGAACACCTCAGAATTCATTCGGCTGCTTCTGTCCTGTGTCACATCATCAATAAACACTAGTGTTCCCAGTGCCACTGGCAGCAATGCACGTCCAAGCCATCACACCACCTCCACCGTGTTTTACAGATGATGTGGTCTGCTTTGGATAATGAGCTGTTCCACGCCTTCTCCATAATTTTTTCTTGCCATCATTCTGGTAGAGGTTGATCTTGGTTTCATCTGTCCAAAGAATGTTTTTCCAGAACTGTGCTGGCTTTTTTAGATGTTCTTTAGCAAAGTCCAATCTAGCCTTTCTATTCTTGAGGCTTATGAGTGGCTTGCACCTTGCAGTGTACCCTCTGTATTTACTTTCATGCAGTCTTCTCTTTATGGTAGACTTGGATATCGATACGCCTACCCCCTGGAGAGTGTTGTTCACTTGGTTGGCTGTTGTGAAGGGTTTCTCTTCACCATGGAAATGATTCTGCAATCATCCACCACTGTTGTTTTCCGTGAACGTCCAGGTCTTTTTGCGTTGCTGAGTTCACCAGTGCTTGCTTTCTTTCTCAGGATGTATCAAACTGTAGGTTTTGCCACTCGTAATATTGTAGCAATTTCTCGGATGGGTTTTTTCTGTTTTCGCAGCTTAAGGATGTCTTCTTTCACCTGCATGGAGAGCTCCTTTGACCGCATGTTGTCTGTTCACAGCAGAATCTTCCACATGCAAGCACCACACCTCAAATCAACTCCAGGCCTTGTATCTGCTTAATTGATAATGACATAACGACGGACTTGCCCACACCTACCCATGAAATAGCCTTTGAGTCAATTGTCCAATTACTTTTGAGCCCCTGAAATGAAGGGATTGTGTTAAAAAAATGCTTTAGTTGCCTCACGTTTTTATGCAGTCGTTTTGTTCATCCCACTGAATTAAAGCTGAAAGTCTGTACTTCAACTGCATCTGAATTGTTTCATTTAAAATTCATTGTGGTAATGTACAGAACCAAAATTAGAAAAAAGTTGTCTCTGTCCAAATATTTATGGACCTAACTGTATTTGTATACATCCCATTAGCCCTCTGACTGCTTTCTACCGGGAAAACACTTACTCATACTCATGAATTCTTTAGCTTTTTTTATGAGCTGTTTTTGTATTCTATTCACTTAACAGCTGCATCTTATCTAAATAATCATTTATTCCTATATTAACACATCACAAAACTTAAATATTATGTCTTATTAGCACATAATGTATAAAGCACTATTTTAATCCCCATATAGTTACCCATGTAATTGTTTTTCATAATAAAAATTAATTACAAGTATGCTTATAATTTAAGTGCAATCCAAGGTTCGTCATGTGGTGGGTGCGGCAATAGCAAGGTCAAATGCTGACCTACTATTTGATGTAGGACTTAAACTTTATGGATGGCAGTCCAGCTGCTTACAAGCAGAGTAAAGTAATACATTTTAGTTTATAGTCTCTGTATTATAAAAGGAAATCCTGGGATTAGACTTTCTTGGAGATAATTTCAACTCCCGCGTGAGATAATTTCAGGTCCTGCAAGATGAGACGTTTTGCCAAAAGATTTTGACAAGTCCCGCAGTCCTGTCAAACATTTACAACCACGCTCATGGTTCAAACACTTCTCATATGTCTGAGTGCTATTGTCAGACACAGTTCCTGCGCTCTCAGCTCCAAGAAGGGTCGGAAATAAAAGACAAAGAGTAGAAGACAAAGTAGAATGTCGTAAAGAGGTTAAAAAATGTTGGGGCGGTACACATGTAGAGCAGGTTAGAGATTATGAAAGTACTAAAATTCGAAAGTCTTAAAAAACTGATAGTGCAGATCACATTAGTGCTAACAAACGGAAATTATTACTCGGTGAAATAATGGAACAGCGAAAAGAGATCGAATATATGGACATAGGTGATATGACAGAAGTATGTAGTTATTGTTCAGCTTTAAACTTTAAGTTGGAGACTTGTAGATCATATAATTCATGTTACCATCAGGGAAAAGTAGTGTTTCTTCCCAATAAAGAGGCATATCCGCGAGAATTAAAAGATTTGTTGTTTGGTGAGGTGTGAAATCCACATGTGTGAGTGGCAGAGACGCGAAGTGGCTGGCACGGAAAGCGAGCAGGGGACAAAGCCCCCTAGTTTTATAATATGAAAACTGTGTTTCTTCTAATCATAAGCATCAGCAAGGTGATTTAAAATAAATGTAAATAAATCTGGAATATAGCCATGTGTAAAGAAGAGAAGTTTAAAAATAGTATTTTTGCGACATGTGATTTTTAAAATAAAGAAGAAGAAAAACACTTATGCCTAGATCTCCCAGAAATATTTTTGTTGCATATTTTGTATTGGCATTCACATTCACATATATTGCATTAAATCTGCAACCCACACCCACACCCAACAGAGCTTTATATCAACAATACCAGTGGTCGTACCTAGAGTTGTAGCCCCATTTCCACCCACTAACAGGTGCCAGTGAGATGGCAACTTCAACGACATCAGAGCCTTCATAGGATGCTTAATTGACAAAGAGGGCAGCCAGAGTGGTGTCTGGAAATTCTTTGGCTCTGTGGCAAAAGGGGACAGAAAACCACAAGATACATGCAGGACTGTGTGCAGGATTTGCTAACATACAGTACCAACTAAAGGACACGCAATCAATTTAATCAAACACTTGACGGACAGTTACGTGAGTCAATACAAAACATTTTGAGAGGTGCCTTAATTATAAATTACAGAAACATTAAAGAGTAAAAATCTGTAAACTATTGCATTTAGAAGTAAAGATATGAAGTTTATTTTTTTCTACAGGTTAAAATATTTTTAGTAGCAAGTTAAATGTTTAAGACATGAAGACAGGGGTCTTCAATTATTTTTACTTCTGGGCTAGTTTTACTCTGTACTGTACATTCATTGGCAACACTCTTTAGCACTACAGCTCTATGACTCCAGCAATTTTTAAAACCTTGCAACAAAGTGTGCTGCCATAGCACATTACTTTATTTTATTTTATTATGTGCTATTTTAAAATTGTATTTTATTACATTTACTGTATAATTTAAGGTTCTATAACTTTTAAATGCTCTATTACATAAATAGCAGTGCCACTCCTTTTATCTATACTAATAAAAGGCAAAGCCCTCACTGACACACTCATCACTAATTCTCCAACTTCCCGTGTAGGTAGAAGGCTGAAATTTGGCAGGCTCATTCCTTACAGCTTACTTACAAAAGTTAAGTAGGTTTGATTTCGAAATTCTACGCATAACGGTCATAACGGTCGACAACGTCTGCCATGTTAAACTTTCTTATTTATGGCCCCATCTTCATGAAATTTGGTAGGCGGCTTCCCTGCGCTAACCGAAACCGATGTACATACTAATTTCGGTGGTATGACGCCACTGTCGGCCGCCATATTGAACTTTCCAACGGTCTTTACTTATGGGCCCACCTTCAAGAAATTTGGTACGTGGGTTCCCAACGCTAACTGAATTCTACTTACGGACATATATTTGTCCATAGCCTGCAGCTCGGTCGCTGTGTGAGGCAGCATTGGGTCCCCCATCCCCACGCCTCCCACGTAGTTGGCTGCCTGCCTATGTAAGGCCGTCCATCGCTCCGGTCTCTTCATTCACTTCCTTGCTTCGCCATGGTATTCACGTGTCCCTGCTGATAACTGCAGCCTTTTTATTTAATCCACAGCTTCTCCGCTGTTTTATTGTTCGTTTATTACGATTATAGTTATTGTGTAGGTATTTTAGACTTAGTTTACATTGTTCAGGTACCCATTTCCTTTATTGTTCCAACCGTACCCCCATTAACATGTCTATAGAGGTGATGACCATCGATCAAAGAACTGTCACTTACCAAGTGGTTTCCATGCCTGGAGATGGCGCCTGCCTTTTCCATTCTCTGTGTTACATATTGCACGGCTATATCAGGCTCACTCTTGATATCCGGAAGAACATTATGTCTTATGTATTGAATGACTGGGACAGGTTCAAGGTGTGGACTGATGACAGTACAGGAGATAATTATACTACACAGGAGCACTATAAGAGTGAAATGCTTAAGCCCTTCACCTATGGTTCTGCATGTGAGTTGATGGCTGCCACTGAATTGTTCGGTTGTCGCTTTCAAGTGTACCAAAATGGCCAAATATTTTACACCTTTGGACAACCGCCAATGCCTCCTAAACATCTTAGATTCACAGGTGACGATTTGAGTAGTGGACACTTTGATGTTTATGAATGTTTAAACTCTCAAAAGCTGGATGTGAAATTATCAATGAAACCCATTTCAATTCAGATGCCTCCAATTTCCAGTAAGGCTCTGCTTTGCAATAACAATTAATAAGTCTCAGGGGCAGACCCTACAAAAGGTTGGCATTGATTTGAGGCAAGATTGCTTTTCACATGACCAACTATACGTTGCATGCTCAAGAATAAGATCAGCACACAGCTTGGTCATATTACAACCGGAGGGACGAACTGACAACGTGGTATACAAAGAGATCCTTAACAAATAATTATTGGTATATTCTCCCTCAGTTTAAAAAGGTTTACTTTTCTTCTTAATAAAAATGTTAAAGCAGTACTTCGCCGCTGCGAAGTGCGGGTATTTTGCTAGTAAATTAAATACTGAAAGTCCATATTTGCCTTTAAACTAGAAAGTAAGTAAAGTAATACAAATATGTCATACATACTATATAATATATCACAGGTCTTTTCATCCTATCCTATGTCACATGTTAATTTTTAATATTTGTAAGACTAATATGAGACACACCTCTGACCATGTGAAAGGCTTGAAGCTTAATGTTAATACTGTCAGTGTTGTACTGATACGTTTGATACAATTCTTAGTGTATTACCATTCATCTAATGTCTTTTTATTATTTCTTGTTTAATAGCATTGTCTTGTAATTGTGTTTCTCAATAAGGCTCTTCAGGAAACATGTTTTTCCCCTCCTTTATATTAATCTAAGTAGCAGAGAAGTTGTTTTTTTCTGGACAGGATACACATTGTATGTTTCTTCCAAATATCTGTTTTAGAAATTTGCCAATACTACTACTGCTACTACTACTACTACTACTACTACTACTAATAATAATAATAATAATAATTGAGTATAGGAAAGGTGCTATATAAATAAAAAGTATTATTATTTAGTGTAGTGGAGCTGGGTGAGTGGTTGTTCCAGGTGAAAGTTCTAAATGTAAGAGATTTTAGAAAGATGATTTCTAAGTGATGGGAGGGGACAGATCAGAATGTTTCCAGTGTGAAACTAAATGCTGTTTTTCCTACCAACAAAGCTGTAAAGCCAATTAAAAATAGCAGGTAGGAATTTAAGAAAAAATTTAATTAGTAGCACACATAGAGGAGATACTCGTCTGGATTTAGATAAGAGGGATGTGGCAAAAGACAAAGCAGGATGGATGAGAAGGAAGGAGGTTAATGGGACTCCACATAACCTAAAAACTGATCAAAGGGGAAGGAGAAAGAAGAAAAGATTGGAAGAAATTGAACATCTGAACTTATGGGATTGCAACATCTTGATCCTTCCATTACCAAAGACATCACTGAGTGTATAAATACCCTGTGAAACCCATAGGGGAAAACCAGATGAGACGTCTTCCAATGTCAAAAGCAGTTCTGTGAAACAATAAATATGCTGAAAGGTTTTTCAACTCAGCTTCACATATCAAAATTAAAACGAGGAATTACACCTGTATACAACCCCTGTTTCCAAAAAAGTTGGAATGCAGTTTAAAAATATAAATAGAATTGAATGCCATGATCTGCAAGTCTTTTATGCACATATGTAATATTAAATGTTAGAAATTTTATTTTTATTAAAAGTAGTCTTATTTTCAACTTGATGCCAGCATTTATGACATGAAGTAGTTGACGAAAACTGTTGGCTGCATGTTGAGATTTGATTAAAACATACTGGTTAGGATGTATTAATTTTTGAATCACAAGCTGCAGTTGGCGTGCAAGGACCTTTGCAGGTACCTTGACATTGGTGTTCATCAAGGACAGTGGTCTGTAGTTTAAACAGTCTGTGGAGGCTTTAGTCTGTTTCGGAAGAAGAGAAGAGTTTATTTATTGCAGGATTCCATTTGGAGGTGAAAATGTCGGATTCAAACATTTGGATAGTAGGGGCTGACAACTGCTTCCAAAAAAAACAACAAGAGTTCTAGAAAATAGCTAGGACTAGATCTTCCAGATCTAGCAAAGTGTGTGTGTGTTATATCATAAATTATGTGATTATTATTATTAACCTAGATGGCCTAGTGCAGGGGTAGGCAACGTCGGTCCTGGTGAGCCGTAGTGGCTACAGGTTTTCATTCCAACCCAATTGCTTAATTAGAAACCAATCATTGCCAATCTCAGACCTTATTTAATTTTATGGCTTGTTAGTCTGTGCAATGTAAGGCTCTTATATCGTAGATTTTTTTCCTTTCCAAGGATATCATCCAAATGATATGAAGCCTAAAACAGATCATTTTCAGTCTGTCACATTTTTCTATTAAGTGTTTTATTAAATCAAACTGCATGATGAACACACACAGATGTAATTGGAAAAAAGCTAGCTGGAGAACTGCTGGCTGCTTTGTCTTTTACATCTTATTGTTAATAAGGAGCAATTAAAACACTGAATGCAGCAGTTTAAGATTGAAATAAGCAATTAAGGTTGGAGAACCTTAACAAGCGAGACCACTAAAATGAAGCATCAAAATGTCACTTAAGCAATATGTGCTTCATCAGCAATAATTGAGTTCTCATTAAGGAACTGGGCTGGAACAAAAACCTGCACATACTGCGGCTCACCAGGACCGACGTTGCCTACCCCTGGCCTAGTGTGTTGTTTGTGTATATGTTTAGTGTGCACCTTTGCTGGAGATGAAAGAAAATAAATTGCAGTATTTTGTGTTAAACCAGATGACTCAGTGTTCAGCTGGTGGTGTTTTAGTTGTATAATTCTTTAATTTTTCATCAGTTCAACACTAAAAATTGCCATTTTCTTCTGATGATTTTTTCAGTCTTATTTAGCTAATAATATTTAATAGACTAATGGGTAATAATGAAGAGTATGATCGGTCCAGGCGGCACGGGACGCAGTGGGTAGCGCTGCTGCCTTGCAGTTGGGAGACATGGGGACCTGGGTTCGCTTCCTGGGTCCTCCCTGCATGGTGTTTGCATGTTGTCTGCGTGGGTTTCCTCCGGGCGCTCCGGTTTCCTCCCACAGTCCAAAGACATGCAGGTTAGGTGGATTGGCGATTCTAAATTGGCCTTGGTGTGTGGGTGTGTTTGTGTGTGTGCCCTGAGGTGGGCTGGCACCCTGCCCGGGATTGGTTCCTGCCTTGTGCCCTGTGTTGGCTGGGATTGGCTCCAGCAGACCCCTGTGACCCTGTGTTTGGATTCAGCGAGTTGGAAAATGGATGGATAGATCGTTCCGAGCAGCGTATTCATTTATTTAACATGAACATATAAAATAATAGTTTTTTTCTACATATATGTATTTGGGCTGTTCAACCAATAAATGCCTTTATCTTTGTTATGAAGCCCTGCCCCATACAGACCAACGATCTGCTCACCTCAGTTTTAACCCTAATATAAAATTAGCTCTTGCACTGAGACAAATAATCTGTATACCATACTTTGCTCTGCCAGTGAGCTCAGGCCAAGCTTTCCTGGCCTTATTTATCTTCACATTTAGCAGTTTAACCTAGCAGATGGCTTTTTTAAATATTGCAAGTCTTGCAGCACGTAAGTACAAAGCATTAACAAATACGGTATGTGTGATTCTCTTGCCCAAACAGAAGGCATCATTAGATTATCTACATTAAGCATATGTGAATAGTCCCTGCATTCAGTATTTACTTTGTGACAATGACATGTAAGGATGAATATCATCAAAGCAGCCAGAAGCTCAAAGCTATGTTTGATGACATTTACTATGTTCTGTCTTATGCAAGTCTGCATTTGGACATCTGAAACTGCAAAGCACCATCTGCTTTATTTTAATAGCTCATTGTGCAGACTGAAACACAAAGTGTACTACAAATACTACAACAACAACATTTATTTATATAGTACGTTTTCATACAAATGATGTAGCTCAAAGTGTTTTACAAGATAAAGAAAGAAAAAAGAAAAATATAAAAATAAGATTAGGCAATACTAAGTAACAAAGAATAAAGTAAGGTCTGATGGCCAGAGAGGACAGAAAAAATAAAAAAAAAACTCCAGAGGGCTGGAGAAAGAAACAAAATCTGGAGGGGTTTCAAGGCCACATGACTGCCCAGCCCCCACTGGGCATTCTACCTAACATAAATGATTTAAATCAGTCCTCCTGGTTTTCAGGCTTCACATGGAAGAATTAGATGATGATGGTCATGTGGACATCTGGCCTTCAATCCATCAATGTAAGGACTGCATGGCGCCTTGATCAGGTGGTGGTGGTGGCGCAGATTACCACCACAGAAAATCGGAAAAAGAACAGCAGAGAAAGTAGGGGTTAGTATGGATTGCGGAGCCATAATAAAAATGACAATTAAATGCATATACAGAATATCAGGTTTATACTAAAATAAAGCTTAAAGAAAGCCATATCAAAATAATGAGTTTTTAGCAGTTTTTTAAAATGCTCCAGTGTTACTGAGACAGGCTGTTGCCCCCGTGACATTTAATTCATTTACGTACGCTTGAGAATGTTATTTATATTTTTTATTATTATTCAGATAACTATTTTATAACTTTTCTGTACTGAGAAAGTAATAATAGATGTTATATATTTTTAAAATTGAATTTAAACATGCTTATAGAAACACTTTTAACTATAAAACATGTTAATTGAATAAATGGTTTGTAAATTTATAAAATACAGTGATCCCTCGCTATATCGCGCTTCGCCTTTCGCGGCTTCACTCTATCGCGGATTTTATATGTAAGCATATTTAAATATATATCGCGGATTTTTTGCTGGTTCACGGATTTCTGAGGACAATGGGTCTTTTAATTTCTGGTACATGCTTCCTCAGTTGGTTTGCCCAGTTGATTTCATACAAGGGACGCTATTGGCAGATGGCTGAGAAGCTACCCAACTTACTTTTCTTTCTCTCTTTTGCGCTGACTATCTGTGATCCTGACGTAGGGGGTGTGAGCAGGGGGGCTGTTCGCACACCTAGACGATACGGACGCTCGTCTAAAAATGCTGAAAGATTATCTTCACGTTGCTACCTTCTGTGTGCAGCTGCTTCCTGAAGCGACATGCTGCACGGTGCTTCGCATACTTAAAAGCTCAAAGGGCACGTATTGATTTTCCACTGTTTGTTTTTCTCTGTGTCTCTCTCTCTCTCTCTCTCTCTCTCCCTGCTCCTGACGGAGGGGGTGTGAGCTGCCGCCTTCAACAGCTTTGTACCGCGGTGCTTCGCATACTTAAAAGCCAAACAGCCCTATTGATTTGTTTGCTTTCCTCTCTGTTTCTGACATGCTCTGTTCCTGACACGCACTCCTTTGAAGAGGAAGATATGTTTGCATTCTTTTAATTGTGAGACAGAACTGTCATCTCTGTCTTGTCATGGAGCACAGTTTAAACTTTTGAAAAAGAGACAAATGTTTGTTTGCAGTGTTTGAATAATGTTCCTGTCTCTCTACAACCTCCTGTGTTTCTGTGCAAATCTGTGACCCAAGCATGACAATATAAAAATAACCATATAAACATACGGTTTCTACTTCGCGGATTTTCTTATTTCGCAGGTGGCTCTGGAACGCAACCCCCGCGATGGAGGAGGGATTACTGTATTATGTCAACTAATTTAATAGATTCAATTCTAGGAGTATTTCACTAAAATATCATTGCCAACACATTTGCTTGGCTGTGCCTTTTTTGCAGTGAATGCAAAGTGGTTAGACATGTCATAATGTCACAATACAGCTGGCATTTCATGTGCCATCAAGACAAGAAAGTAATTTATTACCGCTGATAGCTGTAGTATATGCAGTGCAAACCCGGTGAGAACAGTTTATGTTGACAAATAAAGCAGCCTGCTGTTCAGTAGTAACCAAGAAATTTGTTAATGATTTTGACATCCAGAGCCTAATGTTGTATTTCATACAAGACTTCAATTACTGTTTTGCTAATTAACTTAAAGTTATATGCAGTCATTCATCCTACTTAATCCAGTTTTAGGACTGAAACAACATCAGAAACAATTAAAGAAGCTTCCCCGGGAATAGTGCAAGAATTTTAGAGGGCATAGTTGCAGACACACATGGTCAGTAAAGCTAATCCAGAATTTGAATAATGTCTTTCAAAGCCGCAAAGCAACAGTTCTAACCACTGTGTCACCATACTGCCCCAAAGTTATGCTTGGCTGCTTACCTTTCACATTTATCTGCTTGTAGAAAAATGAAAAATGTTTGCTTACACCAGATTTTAAAGAAACAAAGAGTTTTACTGGAAAATGCATCAACTAATCCCATTTGATCACTATGGTAACATATAAATTTGTTACTGTTTGTTTAATCATTGACATGAAAGGATTTTTACAATTGCATAGAAACACTTTAGTGTTTAGAGATCTAGTAAGTTGACTCAAAAGTTCTAAAGATCAATAGACAATGAACAACCCTATGACCTTGGATTAGAATAACATCACCATACCTGTTGTGTAAAGCTAAATGTTACTAAAGGTGGCTGATGTTAGGAAGGGCACCTAGGCATAAAAACGTATACCCCAATACCTAAAAAACTTGTGGGGCAGTCAACCAACCTGGGTGAGCAAAGAAATTAGACAAAGCAACAGAAAGAGTACAAAATGCATGGATGGATTAGTGATGTACGTTTTTGTTATATTTATTTTTTGTCTGCATTCTTAACTAGTCCCTCCAGTTGGTGAGTGGCAAATGATTGTTGGAAATCATTTAGTTTGTCCACATAGCATAGTGACAAATCCTTGTTTTGAATGGTTATGAAAATAATGTGTACATTTTAGTGTGTTTTTGAAAGCTGGAAAATGCTTAAAATAATCCATTTTAACAGCCAAATACTTATGTAATGGCTGTTGTCAGGGTCGAGTGTGACTTGCAGATTAACTGTCCTTTTTCTTCTCCATTTGACTTGCTTATTCTGAATTACTTCTAAAATGTGTTATGCAGCATTATTTCTTTTTATGTTTATTTTTGTCAAAATTTCACTCAGCTGTAGCGAGTTTGAAATGGACAGGACACCCTGTGAAAAGAAGATACCCTTGTAGTCAGAAGATCAATTAAACACTAGAGAAAGAAGAGGTATCCTTTGGTTCATCTAGCTAATATGGCTGTGCTCTTCACTCTGAATCTATTTGCCGAGTTCACATCCAGCAGCTCCAAGTTCTTGCAGTGCCTTAGAGTATGATGCATTTTATTTCAGTCATTTTGTCTGCTTACCTATATATATAAAGGAGAGTTGGGATCCGAGAGACTGTGTTTGTGTGTTTGTGGAGGGATGGAGAGTTAAGGGGGGTGGGGGAGTCACGTGATCATCTCCCCTCCCATTCACCTCATTTCATTCACTTCATTTTGCTCCGAGCTGAGCTCCGCAGCTGACGCGGTCTTGCCGTTCTTGATTTGCTTTTCACATAGCTAACTATACGTTGCATGCTCAAGAGTAAGCTCAGCGCACAGTTTGGTCATATTACAACCGGAGGGGCGAACTGACAACATGGTATACAAAGAGATCCTTAACAAGTAATTATTGCTATATTTTCCCTCAGTTTATTATTTAAAATTTTAAAGCAGTACTTCGCTGCTACAAATTGCAGGTATTTTGTCTATATATATATATATAAAGGAGAGTTGGGATCCAAGAGACTGTGTTTGTGGAGGGACGGAGAGTTAAGGCGGGTGTTGGAGTCACGTGATCATCTCCCCTCCCATTCATCTCATTTCATTCACTTCATTTCGCTCCGAGCTGAGCTCCGCAGCTGGCGTGGTCTTGCCGTTCTTTTCCCTTAGTGTTTAGTCCTTTCTCCTTTACTGATTTACTGTTTAGTAGACGCGGTACTTACTGAATAGTATTTTTTCCTTTAGTGTTTCTACTTAGTGTTTCTTAGTGTTTAGTAGTCCCCGGCGGTGTTGTGGTTTAGTGTTACTTTCTACCTCGTTTTTGTACTTTAGTGTAATAATAAATAATAATAATTCATTACATTTATATAGCGCTTTTCTCAGTACTCAAAGCGCTAAAATAGTGAGTGATACTTAGCTGATAGCAGTGTAGAAGCAGCACAGTACAACAGAGCCGGTAGGACAGGCGGGTGTGGTAGCGTAGGTGAGCGGCGATAGCAAGCAGCAGAAAGCACAGCAGGAGGAGGAAGCAGGATTTGGATGTTCCAATACACAGTCATAAACAGTAACGCTTGGTAATTTCAGGCGTGATCGCCCCGGAACCATAAGCCATAAGCCAGGTTAATATGAACATCAGATCAGTTCCCGGTCGTAGAGTACTGTAAGATGAAACTGGAGCAGATCAGCATAGCGAATATAATAGATAGATAGATAGATACTTTATTAATCCCAATGGGAAATTCACATTATACAGCAGCAGCATACTGATACAATAAATAATATTAAATTAAAGATTGATAATAATAATAATGTAGGTGAAAAACAGACAATAACTTTGTATAATGTTAAATGTTAACGTTTACCCCCCCCCCCCCCCGGGTGGAGTTGAAGAGTCGCATAGTTTGGGGGAGGAACGATCTTCTCAATCTGTCAGTGGAGCAGGACAGTGACAGCAGTCTGTCGCTGAAGCTGCTCCTCTGTCTGGAGATGATGCTATTTAGTGGATGCAGTGGATTCTCCATAATTGATAGGAGCCTGCTGTGCGCCCTTCGCTCCCAACAATAGAGCCTGCCTTCCTCACCAGTTTGTCCAGGCGTGAGGCGTCTTTCTTCTTAATGCTGCCTCCCCAGCACACCACCGCGTAGAAGAGGGCGCTCGCCACAACTGTCTGATAGAACATCTACAGCATCTTATTGCAGATGTTGAAGGATGCCAGCCTTCTAAGGAAGTATAATCGGCTCTGTCCTTTCTTGCACAGAGCATCAGTATTGGCAGTCCAGTCTAATTTATCATCAGTCCGATGTATATAGGCTGAAGAGGACCGGAGAAAGTACAGTCCCTTGTGGCGCTCCTGTGTTGCTGACCACAATGTCAGACGTGCAGTTCCCAAGACGCACATACTGAGGTCTGTCTTTAAGATAGTCCACGATCCATGCCACTAGGTATGAATCTACTCCCATCTCTGTCAGCTTGTCCCTAAGGAGCAGAAGTTGGATTGTGTTGAAGGCGCTAGAGAAGTCTAGAAACATAATTCTTACAGCACCACTGCCTCTGTCTAAGTGGGAGAGGGATCGGTGTAGCATATAGATGATAATAATATAGATAATTATATATCAACTAGTCATTTAGCCTGTTACAATAATGGGCGCTAGAACAGTAGTGCATAAACATTAGTAGGAACTGTCTATATTAAATGGCAAGGGACTTTGACCTCATTCTTTTTGTTGGTCATATTTTTCTTTCTTTCAGCCTTTCTTTTGTTGATGTTTACTTGCTGAGCTGACCGTTCTTCATGGGCTGCCGCCGTGTATTGTGTGTCTTTAATTTTCTGTGACAGTATTTGTACGGCTCTATTCAATAAGGGCGCGCACAAAAAGGCGAGCTTCAAAAGGGCGACCTCAGTTGAGCGCGGCGAATAAAGGCGCTCGTAGATAATTTAGTTCAAATGGCTCTGGAATATGTGAAGAGCAACAAAGGTGCAGATCTTTATTTACGCGCGCCTTTATTCGCTGCGCCCAATTGAGGTCGCCCTTTTAAGGCTCGCCTTATTGTGCGCGCCCTTATTGAAGGATGCCTGTGCGCGCCCTTATTGAAGGATACCATCTTGTACGTCCGTAATATACCTTTAATTTTCTCTGGCGGTAATACAGGCGTGCACGTCGGTAATGCAGTAATCCCTCGCTATATCGCGCTTCGCCTTTCGCGGCTTCACTCCATCGCGGATTTTATATGTAAGCATATTTAAATATATATTGCGGATTTTTCGCTGCTTCGCGGGTTTCTGCGGACAATGGGTCTTTTAATTTCTGGTACATGCTTCCTCAGTTGGTTTGCCCAGTTGATTTCATACAAGGGACACTATTGGCAGATGGCTGAGAAGCTACCCAGCTTACTTTTCTCTTTCTCTTGACGTAGGGGGATTGAGCAGGGGGGCTGTTCGCACACCTAGACGATACGGACGCTTGTCTAAAAATGCTGAAAGATTATCTTCACGTTGCTATCTTTTGTGCAGCTGCTTCCTGAAACGACATGCTGCACGGTGCTTCGCATACTTAAAAGCTCGAAGGGCACGTATTGATTTTTGCTTGCTTGTTTTTCTCTGTCTCTCTCTCTCTCTCTCTTTCTGTGCTCTTGACGGAGGGGGTGTGAGCTTCCGCCTTCAACAGCTTTGTGCCGCGGTGCTTCGCATACTTAAAAGCCAAACAGCCCTATTGATTTTCCTCTGCCTTTATGACAGTCTCTGCTCCTGACTCCTTTGAAGAGGAAGATATGTTTGCATTCTTTTAATTGTGAGATGGAACTGTCATCTCTGTCTTGTCATGGAGCACAGTTTAAACTTTTGAAAAAGAGACAAATGTTTGTTTGCAGTGTTTGAATAACGTTCCTGTCTCTCTACAACCTCCTGTGTTTCTGCGCAAATCTGTGACCCAAGCATGACAATATAAAAATAACCATATAAACATATGGTTTCTACTTCGCGGATTTTCTTATTTCGCGGGTGGCTCTGGAACGCAACCCCAGCAATGGAGGAGGGATTACTGTATGCCTTTAATCTCCTCTGGCAGTAATACTGGCTTGTATGTGGCTGTAATATGCGTCACTGTATTGTGTACCTTTAATTTCCTCTCGCAGTAATACTGGTTTGTATTTCCGTAAAACGCCTCTAACTTTCGCTGAGAGTAATATCGCGCATCGCACCGTGCCCCGCGCATGCGCACTTCATCAGAAGACACCCACACACGGACACCTGGACACACATAGGGATTTTATATATATAGATTATTATATATTAATATCCATCCATCCATCCATTTTCCAACCCGCTGAATCCGAACACAGGGTCACGGGGGTCTGCTGGAGCCAATCCCAGCCAACACAGGGCACAAGGCAGGGAACCAATCCCGGGCAGGGTGCCAACCCACCGCAGGACACACACAAACACACCCACACACCAAGCACACACTAGGGCCAATTTAGAATCGCCAGTCCACCTAACCTGCATGTCTTTGGAATGTGGGAGGAAATATATTAATATAATATTAATATTATTATATATTAGATAATAATATAATTATCATATAGATGATAATCACGGAGACAGATCATCCCGAGGTGCTAGATCGCCAGGTACAAAGAAATGTTCGTAGATCTCGTCCCATGATCCACAGACTCAGCTGTTCCCAGTAAAGTGGAGTCCATAAAATCTGTAAATATTAAGCCAAATCCATGCAATTCGAGTCAGCTGTATCCACGAACTATACACAACTATTAAACAAAATAAAACAAGCGTAAGAAAGTGCAGAATTAAGGCAAATTTTGCGAAAAGTGTTGTTAACATGGAGGAGCGGTAACAACAAGCGTGCGCCAGCATCCCCTCACCTGCTATAATAAAGCAGTTATAATAAAGAAGTTTAGTAGACTTTTACTTTATCTCATTTAGTGTTCTTCCTGGCAGTGTTGCCGTTTTTTAGTGTTAGTGTCTACTTAGTGTTTGTGTTTAGTGTTGTGGAAGGAGTGATCTTACCACTGTCAGATTTTGCAATGAATGAGTTGGTAAATAATGATTATTTATCAACAGATCACACGGCTACTTTCGACAGGGAATGGAAGCAATTGTCGAGTAACAAAAATTAATTGTAAGTGATTTCGTATTGAAGAAATAGTAAAAACTTGATCACTTGGGTCAATACCTAAAGAAATACACACAGCAAATGCAATTGAGAATACACCAGAATCTGTATGATTTAATTGTTGCTGTGCGTCTTCATAAACTATGGGAAGTTTGTAAGGAAACAAAACATGAAGGAAACGAAGCTGCTCTTCGGTGAGGTTGAATTTTTTATCAGCGTTTAAACTGTCATAGACATGAATTAACAGCACCATCATAATAGGTACACACCCAGTGAGTCACTCGTTCAGTAGCTGCAGAAGGTAATATTTGAATATGTTTTGCATTTTGTGGAATGGGCATTATAGGTATGTCAGGAGTCCACATTAGCAAAACCTCTTGAGGTTGGAAAATTGTATGCGCAGCTAAAATTTCGTTGAATTTGCTCATGTGATCTGTTGATAAATAATCATTATTTACCAACTCATTCATTGCAAAATCTGACAGTGGTAAGATTACTCCTTCCATAACACTAAACACAAACACTAAGTAGACACTAACACTAAAAAACGGCAACACCGCCGGGAAGAACACTAAATTAGATAAAGTAAAAGTCTACTAAACTTCTTTATTATAACTGCTTTATTATAGCAGGTGAGGGGATGCTGGTGCATGCTTGTTGTTGCCGCTCCTCCATGTTAACAACACTTTTCGCAAAATTTGCCTTAATTCTGCACTTTCTTACGCTTGTTATATTTTGTTTATTGTACGTATAGTTCGTGGATACAGCTGACTCGAATTGCATGGATTTGGCTTAATATTTACAGATTTTATCGACTCCACTTTACTGGGAACAGCTGAATCTATGTATCACGGGACGAGATCTACGAACATTTCTTTGTATCTGGCGATCTAGCACCTCGGGATGATCGGTCTCCGTGATTATATTCGCTATGCTGATCTGCTCCCATTTCATCTTACAGTACTCTACGACCGGGAACTGATCTGATGTTCATACTAACATGGCTTATGGCTTCGGGGCGATCACGCCTGAAATTACCAAGCGTTACTGTTTATGGCTGTGCATTGGAACATCCAAATCCTGCTTCCTACTCCTGCTGTGCTTTCTGCTGCTTGCTATCGCCGCTCACCTACGCTACCACACCCGCCTGTCCTACCGGCTCCGTTGTGCTGTGCTGCTTCTACACTGCTATCAGCTAAGTATCACTCACTATTTTAGCGCTTTGAGTACTGAGAAAAGCGCTATATAAATGTAATGAATTATTATTATTTATTATTAAACACTAAAGTACAAAAACGAATTAGAAAGTAACACTAAACCGCAACACCGCCGGGAACACTGGCACACTGCGTCTACTAAACACTAAGAAACACTAAGCAGAAACACTAAAGGAAAAAAATACTATTCAGTAAGTAGCGCGTCTACTAAACAGTAAATCAGTAAAGGAGAAAGGACTTTAAACACTAAGGGAAAAGAATGGCAAGACCGCGCCAGCTGCGGAGCTCAGCTCGGAGCGAAATGAAGTGAATGAAATGAGGTGAATGGGAGGGGAGATGATCACGTGACTCCAACACCCGCCTTAACTCTCCATCCCTCCACAAACACACAAACATAGTCTCTCGGATCCCAACTCTCCTTTCGCACAACGCGTCTACTAAACACTAAGAAACACTAAGTAGAAACACTAAAGGAAAACTCTCCTTTATATATATACTGTATATATAAATACTGTATTTTTTTTTACTGAAAATACATTGGAATATTTAAGTAATGTCATGGAAATCTATTGTTTAATTCTATTTCTGTTATTTGGAGTGTTTTAAATTAATTCGCATACACTCTATGCAAAACATTTTTTGGATTTCAAAAAATAGAGTGGTGTTGCATGTAGGCCAGACATGCAAGTAAGAATTTCGCTTTACTGTGAATATGTGCCAATATTATTTCTACTACCAAAAAATATAACATTTTAAATATTCAAATACTCATTTTTTACACAGTAAAAATGAAAACAACAGCAATGGTTGCGGATATTTTAAAACTAATGTAAAGTTTCAAAATAATATTTTATATGTAATTGGAGGACATGTGGTTGGCTTAGCCTTCCAATTTTCTTGTAGGCCAGATTTTCTATCAATGAGAGGAAGAGAAGACTTTGATATTCCTTCTACCATTCACATGCTGAATTAATTGTTAAAAAACTGAGTACACAAAAATCTTGTAAAAATATTCAGTGTGTGAAGGCAGTTACAGTCATTATACTGCAGTAGAAAAAATGTTTGACATTGATTCAAATTTTTGTGAAAGGGATGCTTTGAGCAAGGTCAAGATAAGTGCTAACTATGATCCTGCTGCTTTTGAGCATTCACTTTGAAGTTCTGGCCAGTGTAAGGAGGATTTTCCTAAGCTTTTGACAGACTACTGCAGAACAAGTAGCTGCCAGCCATGAGTACAGATATAGTCAACCTCACTGTGGAAGTGTATGCTGCTTGGGCAAATATGGTTCTAAAGCAATGTTACACTATAATTGGAATGGGGTGTTTGCTATCCAGAATTTTAAAGAGCAACCTTGCACACACTCACCTGTAGCAAAGTAGTTGTCAATTGAAGCATTCTTCAACTGATTAGTTTGTCCCTTGGAACTGTGCAAGGTATGGCTATAAAGTTGTGAGTACTGAATTTTGTTGTTAATAATCAATACAAGTTGATTTATTCTTGTATAGCACTCTTCGGGGAGTACATAATCAGGCACTCTTAATAATTTTCTAGAATTTACATGATGCACAAGTAAAATAATACAGATTAGGATAAACACAGTTAAAACAGAGCAATTTAAAATTACATGATGCACAAGTAAACATACACATGAAATGCATGTGATCCAAGTAACAATCTATTATTTCCACTCTAAAACTCCAGCACTTCACAGATTAGCATAAACATACAGTTAAAACAGAGCAATTTAAAATTGACAGTAGAGGTCTGTTAATACAATAGTTGGGGTATAGACAGATGACAGCAGAGGAGAAAAAATAAAAACATAATTTGTGGAGAGAATAAAATTATAATTATATAGATACTGACTGACAGAGGTGCAGTTTTGGATACTGAGGATAAATGACTGCCTTACCCATCCTTACTTTTCACAGTATTATATAATTTGAGCTAGGCAGTCTAATTTTAATACTGAACATTTTCATCCTTGGATACCAAGGCTCCCAGTACCTCTGGTGTTTCTTGAATGAACAGGAGTAACAGCTTAATAGTATCACACAGTGACAGGAACAGAGAGTGAAAGCACAGATGTAGCAGTGGAATGTTATATGTACAGTAGGATTGTTTCTGTTATCATGTGTTACAGTAATTATATGAATTTTAATATGGCAAATAGCTATTTCAAAACAAAATTATGTGATTAAACCTTGGTTTGATTTTCAATAGTCCTTTTAGACACTGTTATTATAAAAAGCAGAAACTTGCTCAGATTTGTTTTTACCACACTGACAAAACAATAAGTGTAATTACAGCTTGTATATTTATATACAAAAACAGAATGTGTAATAAAGGAGGCAAATACTTTTTCCCAGCACTGTATATAATTATGAATAACTTGAGGCATCAATATAAAACACGGACCTTAGTGACCATCCACTTTAGCATTTATTAAAATTTTGAGGGTATAACATTATTAAATGATAACATAAATATAATATTAAAACTTTTTGTGTTTTTGTTTAATTTTATATAATATTAACAGGTTTCATTCAAAGTGATTTTTTACTCTCTCTAAGAGTGTTTCTTTATATATTTTTATTTCAGATTGCCCAGAAAGACTACAATGTCAGAACAGCAGAGGCAGCGATCTCTATCCACTTCTGGAGAAACATTATATCATGTACTGGGGGTTGACAAAAATGCATCTGTGGATGACATTAAAAAATCATATAGGTATGTGACATACAGATGGAATTTTAAACAATTTTGTGTTGTTTTATTTGCTTTTGAGTTTTAAATATAATATTAAAACATGTATCTTTTGTAGTGATAAGGCATGTATTTATAAAAACTTTCACTAGTCAGAAGAAGTAGGGTGTTGTACTGTGCTAATTAGCCATTATGGATGCAGTGAGATGTCCAGCAAAATTACACCTTTTATTTGCTAACTAAAAAGATTACAATATGTAAGCTTTCAAGGCAGCTCAGGCCCCTTCTTCAGACAAGATGTAAATCATCTTGACTTTGCTTGCTATACACGTAATAGAAGTACAGGTTTTTGAAAAACAGGAAACTTGATGATAGGCTCTGATGTTATTGTCAAAATATTATAAAGCAGTACTATGATTGATATGTCAAGGACTGTAAATTAATCAGCTAACCTTCACCATCATCAAAATTCTTACCTGCCAACAAAGAGATTTCTTAATCTTACATTCTTTCCATTTTAAAAGCTACATTCAAAATCCTTATTACATGTGTAGTTCTGGGGGAATCAGTTTAGACTGGTCAGTAAGAGATAGTTTTCAACATGTACAATATAAATTTGTTTAGGTTTACCAGTAAAATCACTTAAACTGTTTATTGCAGTCTTTGTAGAAGCCCAGAAGGGGGCAACAGATGCATGGATTAAGTTTAATTCTTGAACTCGTGCGTTTCTTTTGGTTTACTTATGTTACTGTATTTCATAATAACACTTATTATCTCATGTGATTTTGTTTGTTTATTTATTGGTTGTAACATATTCTGTACTATTTACTGATCTTTTATTATTCCCTTCTTTTAATCTCTGCATGAAATTAAGTCATTAATTAATATGTTACTGTTATGTACTTAAATGATCTCATATTGTTAATTTCAGAATAACATGTAAGAAAATTTTAGTGATAGTAATCTATGCGTAATAAAAAAATCAAGGTCTGAAATTATATGAAATTGTATTGCTTAACAGAAAAATGGTTACAGTATTTTATAATTTCATCATATGACTTTGCAGGTTTTAAACAACATTAACCTTTTGCAGTTTTTTACAGTAACCAGTGAGAGTAATAGCTTGCAAGATAATTTTAAAAAAAATTTTATTATTTGAAGAAAACAAAATTCCATTCAATTATGTCAAACTTAACAAACCTTAATTCAAACCCTGCCTAACAGAAAGAGAGAAGAGACTGCAACGTGAGCAAATCTTGCTTGTTTTAAAAAAAACAAAGAGAGGAGAATGTCCTTTTCCCTGATATTAGTGCTTATTCTAAGGTTTGATTAATTAGATCTTGCCATATTTTTAAAATGTTTTGAAAAGATCTTCTAAGTGATTTTTTTTCCAATTTCAAATAATATAAAACATCAGTTGCCCACTGACTTATAACAGGTGGGCTGGGATTCTTCAGGTGAGCAAGATAAGTCTACCTGCTAGTAGAGTGGTATAAGAGATTACAAACAATTTGTCCTTCTCCACTTTAAGCCCATCTGGGAGTACACTGGACACGTCTGTCAGTGGGTGAGGAGTGATTGTGACACCAAGGCTGTCTGATAGGCATTCAAAGATTTTTGTCCACAAAATTGTTACTTTGGTGGATACCCAAAACATGGTGCCTGGTGAGGCTGGAGCTAGATTGCAACATTCACATGTTGAATGTAGCCCTGGAAACATTTTGGACAATTTTAGATCCTTTCCCCTTCGTAATCTGGGATCTTTGAAAGGAAGAGACTAAGGTGTTTTTATATATTGCAGTCTGAGTCTGGAATAGAAATGGGTGGGAGGTGAGGAAAATTGAGCAGGTTTCTTTTAGTGAAGTTTCTGATTTGAAAGTAGTGGAAAAATTGTGTTGATGGGAAGTTACATTTGAAGTGTAGTTGTTCATAAAATGCAAAGATATATTATCCTTCTACAGATTTCGAAGTGTTTTAATCCCAAATGGTTTCCAAACGTTGAATACTAATGTAGGTTTGAGAGGGTAGATAAAGATGATTATCATGTAAAGGTGCAACAAATAAAAGCTTCTCAGTCTTAAAGTGCTTCCTGCATTGGTTTGATATTCTGAGTGAGTGATAGATAATTAGATTATCAGTATATTGATGATAATTTGTACTTACTGTGGCACAAAGCAGGGCATATAAAGAAGTACAGCAAGAGTTTATTTCTATTGCAGACCAGGGGGGTATTTTTCGTACGTGGATTACTCGTTTAGCCGGATGTAATTGTTGACGATCTGGCATGATCCTGGATCTGTTGGTTTTTCGAAACTCTTGCTGGATGTGTTGTCATAGCAACACATCCTAATCCTCAAACCTGCTCAGAGCAGGTTTATTCTATGTAAACAAGGATTAGCTCACACACTTAATCAGTGTCCGTGCATGGAATTCATTCAGTCATGACTTCGCCGTTCATGAATGAGCGACCAATTGATATATCGGTACGCAAATTATAAGAAGAGAATTTCATATAGAGAGGATTTTTCGCGATCGGCAAGATCCTTTATTGCTCCCGGAGGAATTTTTTTTCGAAAGATACCGCTTTAGCCGAGGGGGAATATTGTACCTCAAAAATTTATTAGGACCTTATATTCAAAGTCAAACTTGGCGAAGTTGGGCTCTCACAACCACACAGACAGTATGCATTGCTTTGAGGTTTTTTGCAAGCGGCACTTTTTTAATATACTGTAGGCGATGCAGAAAATCTATCTAAAAGTGCAGTTTGCCAGGCAATTCGTAAAGTCGGTTTGGCTCTGAAATATTTCCTTAGGGTTTTCATTGTGTTTCCTGGACACCTGCGTGTGCAGACAAAAGAGGCATTTCATGCCATTGCAGGTAGGTAATACACAGGTAAAAACACCCACAGTTCCATAAAGAATCTCACAATCAGCCTAACATTCTCATTACCCAGGCTTTCCAAATATGATTGGGGCACATGGGACTGATCACAGTGGAGTTTGATCAAACATTATTTGTAAAATGTACCTTTCCTCCTGATGAATAATCAGACACAGTGTCTTCATCAAATATTTGACCTTTGTCAATATCTCATTGGTCAGACACAGGTTCTAGGGATAGACATTCCCTGCAACTGACCCAACAAAAAAGAGGGCTATATGGAACATATCTATGGCACACATTGAGGACAAATATATGCAATGATCATCCTTTACCTGAAATGAAGTGACCACTGCATCCTGCCACTGGTTCTGAGGAGGAGCTTCCCCGTGGAATGCCCTCAGAAACAGGGCGAGGGGCATTTTGCTGGAGAGCCAAGTCTTCTGCAGGGGTTAGGTCTGGACCGCGTGGACCTTCACCTGTTTTTTGCTTGTCTGCCTTCTTATTAGCTTTAAAATTAATGTTCTTTACATTATATATGATTCTTTATGTCAACAATTCTTTAAATAGTTATATACCAATATTTACCAGTTTGAAATATATTCTTGTACTTTACTTTAACCTGTTCCCGTGTTCTCCTTGTGCTCACGTTTGATCTGGAATTATGACATATTAAATAATAATTAATCTGACACATAGGAAATGAAACGTTGCTTTCAGTAAGTACAATGCACACACATTTAATTTGTCTGCCACTTTTTGCAGGCCGTCTTTTCTGGTTTGGGCTGCTTTTGCAGTGTTACCCCTTGTGCATATTAAATCTTGAAATTCTTCATGTCCTTCGAATGAAAGGTCTTGCTCCGCTTGTGTGAAAAAAAAATGCGCCCGTTCTTTCGTCATTTTGTTACAGCCTATCAAAGACTTGCTGATCATATTTTCTAGACTCAATATATATGGGCTTTTCAATCAGTGCAGGCGCGCACATTCATCTTGGTTGATTAGATCCAGCTAGACTAATCTACTACGCAGCTGCATTTGAAAACCGACTTATCCCTGATGAGTTTCACCGGCATTAACTCATCCAAGATCTGGCATCTGATCTCGGATGATTTAAGCGATGTATGGAAAATACCCCCCTGGCATGTGTATATTCGTCAATTTGTGTTGATTTCCAGGTCTTTATAGCTTGTATATTTGCCAGCCAGTAATAAAATTGAAAGCTAGGTAGTGCCATGCCACCTTCTGTTTTAGGTCATTGTAGAGTCGCCCTTTGCATGCGTGGATGTTTCAAATTCTATATAAATGAGGTTATCATTTAATCTAATTTCTTAAAGAACTATTTGATAATGTATATGGGGATGCTCTGATATAGAAACAGAAGATGTTCAGCTTGACAGTATTAATTCTCCCTGCTAATGTGAGATTAAGGATAGACCCATCTTTTCACATCTTGTTTAATTTTTTCCATGCAGATAGCAAAGTTTTGTTGAAAAAAGATTTTTATATTTACTTGTGATGTTTACCACTAGATATTGAAATTAACTTCTAAAATAAATGGGAAGGTGAGTAGTCTAATATTGTGTGCTAGAAAGGTCACTGGAAAAAGTACACTTTTATTCAAATTAATTTTGGGTGCATTTATGTTTTGAAATTCTGCTAGTGCATTGAGGACAGCTGGTACAGTGGGTAGTGGGTCTGATATATACAGTACCATATCATCTGCATAAAGTGATATTTTCTGTTCAAGCCCTTCTCTAGTAATCACCGTTTACTGTTAACCTCTGATACATTTCGAAAGTGAATGGCCAGTCGCTCAGTGACAATTTTAAAGAGCAATAGTGATAGGGGGCATCCTTGTTGAGTACCACATTCTAGTTTAAAGTAGTTTGAAATAATGTTGTTAATACAAACAGAGGCTTCTGGTTTGGTGTAGAGTAGCCTTATCCATGCACATATACAGTACTTGGGCCAAATATAAATTTGTGCAGTGTGGTGAAAAGGTAGTCCCATTCAACCATGTCAAATGCTTTTTCTGCATCCAAAGTTAATAAGATCTCTGGTGTGTTAGATTTTATGGGTGAGTATATTATTTTAAACAAACGTCGAAGATTTGAAACTATGTCTGCCTTTAATAAATCCGGTTTGGTCTTGTGATATTACAGAGAGAAGCATGTTCTCAATCCTTCTACTTAGAACTTTGGAGAGTTTCTTAACATTCAGAATTGAAACTGGTCTGTATGATTCATGCACATTGTAACAAGTCCTTATTTTTGATTGGATAGATGGTAATTAATGCTTGCTGAAAAGTTTGAGGTAGATTTTTGTTGTCTGTAGATTCTATAAATGTTGCTAATAGTAGTGGAGCTAACTTATTTGAATTTTTTTTAATAAAATTTCACTGGCTACCCATCAGGGCCTGCTGCTTTCCCACACTGGAGTGAGTTTATAGCATCTAGTAATTCTGAAAGTGAAAAGTGAAGGTTTATCCAGTTCCTCAGCACAAAGAGTATTTGTAATGCATCAAAAAACTCATTAGATTGTGTCTTATCGTCTTTAAGATGGGTAGAATATAAAGACTAATAGTACTCTCTAAATGTGTAAGTTATTTTTTATGGTCAATGATTTTGTCTCCCATTTTGGTAATTTCTGTTATTGTGTTGTGAACTTCCTGCTTGTGGATTTCTTGAGCAGAGATCTTATTAGCCATCTCTCCATGTTCATCATATTGATGTCACTATTTAATGATGACCTGTTCTGTTTATTTTTTGTTAAGAGATTAAATTCTGATTGTAAGACCCGTCTTTTTCTATAAAATGCCTCATTTGGACAGGCATATTCTTGATCTATTCAGGTAATTTAATTGATTAGCTCTGACACCGTCTTAGTTTCCAATTTATTTTTGTGGGAAAGATATGAAATAATCTGTCCTCTTAAAAAAAAAAAAGCCTTCTGAGTTTCCCAGAGTATTCCTCCAGAGACCTCTGAGGATGTACTTGTCCCTAAAAATAATCAGATTGCCTGGAGATTAATTTTGTAAAGTTCTCATCAGTTAATGACAGGGTTTAAGATGTCAGCTACAAGATGAATGTGTAGGTCATAGTGATTTAAGCTCCATGATCAGAGGGGCATTGTCAAAGATAACAATAGTATTATACTTGCAAGATTTGATAGTGGGTAATAAATTATTATCAATAAAAATGTAATCAATTTTTGAGTAACTGTCATGTACTGGTGAGAAGAAGGAATATGCTTTTGAGATTGAATTTAAAAATTTCCATGGGTTTGATAAATTATGATCCATTACAAACTATGTGGTTATTTTTGCAGTGTTAGAGGTTATCACCACTGTAGATGAAGATCTATCCATATTAGGGTTTAAAATACAATTAATGTCTCCAGCCATTATAATTTTGTGAGTGTTCACATTAGGAATACATGTAAATACATTTAGGATTAAATCTCTATAATCTACATTAGGTGCATATATATTTATCAAAATTACTTTAGATTGAAATAAATTACCCATCAACATGACATATTGCCCTTCAGGATCAGATATTACATCTGATACTACAAATGGGATTGTTTTGTGTATTAAGATTTGCACGCCTCTAATTTCCTTTGTGTATCTGGAGTGAAAGATTTGGCAAATCCAGCCTCTTTGCAACCAAAACTGGTCCTTATTTATCAAGTGAGGTTCCTGTAAAAATACTACCTTGATATTTAGACCTGTTAGTTGAGAAAATTCTTTTTTCTCTTTAGATCATGATTGAGACCTTTGACATTCCAGCTCACAGATTTCACTGTTTGGTCAGAGAGACACTGCTTCTGAACTTTTGAGGACATTTTGTAAACCTAAGTAAAAGTAGTATGTTGCTTCATACCATAATTTTAACCTTGATTTCATATTGTTGCCGAGTATTGTGGCTATTGTGGCCTGTTTTCATGTTGGGGTAAAAAGGATAAATGAGAAGTAACTTGTGCTCTTTCTCCTCCACCCCAGCACTTCCCCATATTGCCTCCCCAAGTCAGGCTAGACCACACTTTGCAAAGTCCCAGGTCCCAGCTCACTGACATGCTAAGAGATAGAGCACGTTGAAAACAAGCAGCGGTGTAGTGAAGATTAAAATTGAGATATCTTATGATAGTACAGTCTAGATGCAATAAACCTTGGGTATGAAGTTAAGTAGTCTCCTTGGGAATTGAGATAAATTATGATAGTGTAGTCCAGATAAAATAAATCTAGGGTATGATTTTAAACAATCCCTTTAGGCGAAAAGAAAAAGGAAAAAAAAAGTCTAATAACACTGTAAATAACTAGTTAGTGGTTAATTAGTTAGTGGCAAATTACCAGTTAGGTAGTGGTTACCAAAATATACATGTATTTAATAGAAAAAAAATTAAACATTATGATTCAGAATTTTAAAAAAGTGGCCAAAAAGGAAGTAGAATGTACAGTTACAGCAAAAGTCGTATTACAAATACACCCCGCTGCAAGCAGAATCTCAGGACACAATATGACTTATGACCATATTTTAAATGATGTCTTTTTAGCTCTTTTTCTGCTTCTTTAGGAGAATCGAAAATGTAGAATTTGTAATCAAAAATCACTTGTTTATCAGCTGTTGAAGGGGAGAAATCTGGGAAAATACGAATGCAGTTATTTTCAAATATAATCATCTCTTTCTGTTTGAGAATCGACATCAACTTTTCTTTAACCCGTAGTTTGGCGAAATAGACAAAGCTTCTTGGTTTTGAGGCCTTCAATTCACATATTTGGTAAGCAACTAAGAGCTCAGTGTCCAATTTAAAGTCCTCTCTAATTACTTTAGAGAATAGTCAGCTATGCATTTCACTGGGTTTGGACTTTCA
This sequence comes from Erpetoichthys calabaricus, assembly GCF_900747795.2. Classification (NCBI taxonomy): domain Eukaryota; kingdom Metazoa; phylum Chordata; class Cladistia; order Polypteriformes; family Polypteridae; genus Erpetoichthys; species Erpetoichthys calabaricus. The sequence goes on along the minus strand of NC_041403.2, from coordinate 95,799,094 downwards.
CAGTTTTCAGGGAGACATTTGATTTGTAAGACCAATGTTAAACTAAAAGTAACTCAAAGCACTATATGTATGGAAAATTATTTAAACCATTCCTTTCATAAAATTGGTTTACATGTGCTCTTTAGCAAATATAGATCTGGTTCTTTAACAGAAAATCATCTAAACATAGTCTGTTAAAAAGTTAAACTAGATGTTTATGTACATTGCACCTTATTATGGATCCAAATGATTATAACTTCTATGTCAAGAATAGCTGTCCAAATTCAAAGTTCTATGTTTAACATGGTTTTAAGAAGAATGTTAATTTTATGATGACACTTCAAACAACTACACTGGTTCATTAAAGTTTATATATTTTATTTTAGTTGAAGAAAAGGTTTACTCAAGGTTACACCTGTGCTAGCATTAATCCAACAGTAGGATATGTGCTTTCAGATAGCAAAGTCTGATGTCTTTTTTAATTAATACGGTAACAAGACCCAGAACGTAATATTCAGGCAGCAAATCTAGTGATGCGTTTGGTTATTTATTTTTAATACCAACTCTGAACTAGAAAATGTGGGTTAGAGAGCGCAGTAATGGACAGGGAGTAATAAATACATAATGTATACATTTCAGAATACTGCCTTCTAAATTTCAGCAATATGTTTTTAAAAGTTGTTTGAAAAAATATTATATATATTTAGTTGTAAATGATAATTATGTTAAATACTTCTGTTTGACTCAGAACATTGTGTCATCTGTATAATTATGCAGTCTTAGGATTTTAAATGCTACTTGAAGAAATGTAACGTTTGCACTGTATCTTCCATTTCATGTACTCTGGGCCTGGAGTGTCAAAGTGACTGCATATTTCATTCTATGCAGTTTATTTAATTACAGTCCAGCTTATGTTGTTAATGTCTAGTGTGTGTTTTTTTCTGTTTTAGAAGATATTCTGTGGGCCAAAGTGGATTAGTAGATACGTATATGTCCTAAAAAATTTCTCCTCTTGTGTATTTTTAAATAATTTATTAGTTCATGAGAAACACTCTTAGGTGTAAATGGCCCTGGATTTGCATCTGCACATTGTTTTTAATTGCCTGTTGATTTAAAAACAAAAAAAAAAAGTAAATCTCAAAGTTCTATCAGGAAAGTGAGCTAAAATGAGGAAAAAAATTTGGAGAATTAAAATAGTTTGGTTCACTAAATGGTATGAAAGCAATATTCAGAAAAATTAAAGTAACAATAATGATCATTTCCAACACTGCAGGATGAAAGAGACAAGCTTTCCACTTAAACAGCATGCATTGCTTTATGTCTGTAATGTATACTCTTAGTGCCCACTCTTAGTCTAATAATTATTGTTTTCCTCATGGCCCCTGCATGTAAACCAGATATATAGGTAGGTAGCTATAGTTAACCATATCAGAATTAATTTGTAATGTTTGAAGTTGTGTAAAACAAGACAGATATTAAGTGATTATAAAAAGCCATCTCTTGTATGAAAAATACAAATTTATAATTTAAAAAACCCTTTCTGCCCCTTTAAACTTTTCAAGAGTTTACCTTGTGACTAACTTAAACTATTATATGAGGAATATAATTTCTAAGATTTTGTTCTGATTTTCCTTTCTTTTTATTTTTGGAACAGGAAACTTGCACTGAAATATCACCCTGACAAAAACCCTGATAATCCAGAAGCTGCAGATAAATTTAAAGAGATCAACAATGCCCATGCAATTCTAAATGACCCCACAAAGCGTAATATTTATGATAAATATGGCTCTCTGGGACTATATGTTGCTGAACAGTTTGGTGAAGAGAATGTAAACACATACTTCGTCCTTTCTAGCTGGTGGGCAAAGGTAAAAAACAGATACCTTCAAGTGTGTTTATGTATTTTTGCCTAAAGGAAACAAATGTTTATTATATTATAAAATCATTGTTTCCTGTGACCTTATTTATAGCAATACATTTTATGGAACCTCTTAATCTTAATATGAAAAACTAAGGTATAGGGAATTTCATATTGCAAGTTTTTCAAAGATGTTTAACAACATTTTACATACCCCTTTTAATTGGGTCACCAATTCTATTACAGTTTTTCAGACACATCTTTTATTGATTTTACACTGAGCTGAACTGTCCTCCAGTGTTGCCGTCAGTGACTATAAAATGATGTACATACATAAGAATGCAGTATATGCTATTCATTATACTTGAATGCTTTTGGCTTTTATTAGAAGTTGATACTGTGTTGTTATTGCCCTGCAAACTAAAATGTTATTTAAAATATACATAAAAACCTTGTTTTTGTAATTTTTGTAGGTATTCTTTTGAGTATAACGTGAAATGAAAAGTATTGTGATAAACACTGCTTTTATCAGAGGATACCTTCATGTTTTTTAACATATGTAGTTTTTTAACATGCAGTCACTTTTCCTCATGAACAAATAATCTTTTGTGCTCCTATCAGAAGGTTAGATACTACATTTCTTTCTACCATTTTAAAACAGAGTGTACCACACAGTCATTGTTTTAGCATCACAAACCTCTGGAATGCTCTCATTTTCAAATTTTCTCATATTAAAGATAATAATACCCATGATTAGTACATTCAGCATGATCTCCCTATTGGCATCTAAAACATTGCCTCACCACTCAGACAAATTAGTCATCATCATCATTAAATAATAACATCTTGCCCTCAAATAATTTTTCTCTTGTCCTCTGCCAACCTATAGGGCAAATGCTGGTTCTTTGTCATTTTTTAAGCTACAACACACACACCATGTCAACCTAAAATACTTCCATTACCCATTTTTCTGTTATAGGCATGCCAGTCATCCAATTTCCTTCACTTTTTCCATACCAGAAAAACTTGTACCTTCCACCATTGTAGCTAAACCTTTTTCCATCTTTTTTTATCAGAAACATTTCACACTTGTAACATATTGTATCACCTTGTGTTTAACACTTCTTAATGCTTCAACCAATTTTTGTGTCCTTTAGGATGATCCTATCCTATACTACTTATCTTACTTGTTCTTAATTTCCTTTCCATGCAAAGCAACCTCCCCAAAAATCCTTCAAGTCCATGACCAACACTGTTGGGTTTACTGTTACTATTGTTACTACATTTAAAATGTTCTATTTTGAGCTTTGAAATATATATATATTATTTACATTTATGCAAGGAACCAACTTTATGAAAAAAAATGTGCTTGGTCAAGTTGATTTATTGAATGTAAATGATTCTCATATCTCATTTAGACAGGATAAAAATGAATAATTATGACAGAGGTAGCGTGTATGATTTTGCATGTAAAGTATATGTAAAGAAACACAGTGTAAATATAAGCTGCTTATATGAGTATTTTAAAAATATGCTATAGTATAAGTCCACATAGAACAAGACCATTCAATCCATATGACCAATTTAATTACCTAATGGCAAAGATGTCTAGTCAGTCCTTGAAAAGTTCAAGAGTAACTTAGTTGAGGGCAGGCCCAGGGGATTAACATCAGAATTCTGTTGCCTTCTACGATTACTAAAAGTTAAGGTAAATTTAATATTGGCTTTCTTGTTACAATGAAGTCAGAGACTGATGAGAAGTATTAAAATATTTCCTAAGAATGTTGATTTATGTGCCTCTCCAGGCTCTCTTTGTGTTCTGTGGCCTAATAACAGGCTGCTACTTCTGCTGCTGTCTCTGCTGTTGTTGTAACTGCTGCTGTGGAAAGTGTAAACCCAAACCACCTGAGGGAGAGGAACATGAATTCTATGTCTCCCCTGAAGATCTGGAGGCACAGTTACAGTCTGATGAAAGAGGTCAGTGAATCAGGAAGTGGGAGTTTTCTTTTGGGATGTACCATTACTGCCAGTCTATTGTGTTCTTTCATTTTGTATGTTTTCACTGTAGCTGATGACATTTGTAATCTGCAAACATTTTAGGAAGTGAATATTTAATGAAAATAATTATGAATTTAATTTTTATGACTATATGCTTTATATTACTAAGGACTGTGGCTATTGTTTGTTAGGTGTTGAAATATACTATAGTTACTTGAGTGCTTAGTATTGTCAATTTTGTAATGAACTAACTTGTAGCTTTCATTTTAAATCAAATGAATTAATAGAAAATTCTTAATTATTGGATGGATATATTGCATTTCAGCAATGTTGAACTGAGAGTAGCTTGCTTTTAAAGGTGATGAGAAGACAAGTGAATATAAGCGTGAAGTTTAAAAACTTTTATTGTCAAGAATATTGCAAAGAAATCAGTTTCTTCAAAGAAGCAATTAAGGGACAAATACTGCAACTAGCTCATCAACCACATTCATGGTTTAAATTGTGACAGGTGACATTTGTATTAGAGACTAAAAAACATATAATGCAGGTGAAAATAAAAACAGAAGCTTCAGCTCTTTAATGTGCATTCAGCAAGACAACTGTAATTAAAAAATAATATTCCTGAATACTTTTTTTCTTTTGCAAATGAGTACTGACTCACTCCAACTAAAAATTCATTGTAATTTTAATGAATATTTATTTTCCTCAGTAAACCTTTAAAATATAGAAAAAAATAACATCTTCAGGATATGCAAGACTGCAACAAACCACAGTAAGATTAAGTGAGTACGTAATAATATTGTTGAAAGGAATTGTGTTTTTTAAATTTTTTTTGCTTGTACAATTACACAACATACACATTTTTTCTAATTTCAGGGAGTGGGTTCTGGTCACAAGAGTTTGTCATTTCACAATGCCAAGTGTACTTATTTACTATAAGCTTAATATTAAACATAGTTATACAATTTGTCCTGTAACTTTCAAGTTTTGGCTGAATTATGCCTTCATTATTTTTTAAGTTTCTTTTTGCAGGCTTGTTTCTTAAGTCCCTTTTAACATGATTGTTTTGTTTATATGAGACATTTTATACTAGTCAGAAGCTCTGCTTTTATTGGGTTCTGTAATCATTCAGAATAGTTAATCTAGATGTTAAATTTGCTTCTGTGGAAAGACAGCTGAAGATATAAAAAACATAACAAAAATCAATGCAATAATTGTAAATTGATAGATCAGCCAGAATTTGACATTAGTTGATATATTTGCTGCATAGAAAGCAAGCCAAAAACACTGCTATGTCAGGTCAGGTCAGGATGGGGTGCATGCACTGCTACAGCACACTGCCGTACACACCATATGACGAAACAGCTTAGGATCCTGGTTGGCAACCCCCCAGGCAGACCCGTGGTCCAGTCCCACCCTCCGTGTTTCTGCTGCAGCCAGGTGTTACATGGGTGTCCCCTTGGCCTGGTCCAGCCACTCAGGTTCTCGCCAATGAGAATCCTGCGAGCTGGATCACCCTCGGGGAATCACACCACATGGCCGTAGTGCCATAACTGATGCTCCCTCACAATGCAGGTAATGTGCCTCATTTGGGACACCAAGAGCAAACTGCTCATTTGACACAAAGTCAAAGCAGCGGTACACAAGGATTCTCCGAAGAGTACCAAAGGAGTCCAGTCTTCATCTCAGGTCACTGGATAGCATCCATGTCTTACAACCGTACAGCAAGACAGGAAGCACCAGGACTCTAAAGACTTGGACCTTTGTCCTTTTGCATAGATATTGGGAGCACCACACACCCCTTTCCAGCGACCTCATGACCCCCCCATGCTCTCCCAATCCGTCTACTGACTTCATAGGAAGAGTTACCAGAGACATGAATGTCACTGTCGAGGTAAGTAAATGTCTCAACAAGGTCGACACTCTTTCCGCAGACACTGCTGATGGCTGTGCCTAAGAGGTCATTAAAGGCCTGGATCTTGGTTTTTATCTAGGACACTCGCAAGCCCAGACACTCGGACTCCTCGCTTAGTCTCTTGAGAGGTTAGCTATTCAATGCATAAATTGTTTTGAATTAACAACATCAATGAAAACTTGAATAGATTGTTCAAAATATAAATATGAATAATACCTGATATGTTTTAAAATAATTAATATGGAATCATAAACCACATGTAGTTAATGAAGTGCATTGGCCCATTTTGAGTTGTTACATTTATGTCTATGTTCAAGAAAGGTTACCAGGACATTATGAAAGTTTGTTGTAGTTAAGTCCAAATGTCTGCAAAGGAAGCATATGCAGTGCAAAGTAAGCTATAAGCTATACCTTAACAAAGAAAGTTATGCTTAAGCTTGAAGGCTTTGTTTAGTTTGCAAAATATCACACTTTGCTTCAACATTTTTTTTTCATTCATAATGATGGCTAGCTTACTGCTTATGCAAAGAACTAATCAACTACCTGGCAAACATTTAGGTGCACTGTTAATAGATATTTATGTGACATTTCTTAAAGCCCCCTCCTTTAACTGCCACCTTATCGTGGTGGAGGGGTTTGCGTGTCCCACTGATCCTAGGAGCTCTGTTGTCCGGGGCTTTATGCCCCTGGTAGGGTCACCCAAAGCAAACTGGTCCTAGGTGAGGGATGAGACAAAGTGCGGTTCAAACCTCCTATGATGAAAGAAAACTTTGGACGGCATTTTCCCTTGCCCGGATGCGGGTCACCGGGGCCCCCCTCTGGAGCCAGGCCTGGAGGTGGGGCTCGATGGCGAGTGCCTGGTGGCCGGGCCTGCACCCATGGGGCTCGGCCGGGCACAGCCCGAAGAGGCAGCGTGGGTCCCCCTTCCCAAGGGGCTCACCACCTATGAGAGGGGCCAAGGAGGTCGGGTGCAGTGTGAGTTGGGTGGTGGCCGAAGGCGGGGACCTTGGCGGTCCGATCCTCGGCTACAGAAGCTAGCTCTTGGGATGTGGAATGTCACCTCTCTGAAGGGGAAGGAGCCTGAGCTAGTGCGCGAGGTTGAGAGGTTCCAGCTAGATATAGTCGGACTCACCTCGACACACAGCTTGGACTCTGGAACCAATCTCCTTGAGAGGGGCTGGACTCTCTACCACTCTGGAGTTGCCCCCGGTGAGAGGCGCCGAGCGGGTGTGGGTGTACTTATTGCCCCCCGACTTGGAGCCTGTTCATTGGGTAGACGAGAGGGTAGCCTCCCTCCGCCTTCGGGTGGGGGGACGGGTCCTAACTGTTGTTTGTGCATATGCACCGAACAGCAGTTCGGAGTACCCATCGTTTTTGGGGTGCTTGAGGGCATACCTTCTGGGGACTCCCTCGTTCTGCTGGGAGACTTCAATGCTCACGTGGGCAATGACAGTGAGACTTGGAACGGCGTGATTGGGAGGAATGGCCCCCTGATCTGAACCCGAGCGGTGTTTAGTTATTGGACTTCTGTGCTCATCACGGATTGTCCATAACGAACACCATGTTCAAGCATAGGGGTGTTCATATGTGCACTTGGCACCAGGACACCCTAGGCCTCAGTTCGATGATTGACTTTGTGGTCGTGTCATCGGACTTGCGGCCTCATGTCTTGGCCACTCGGGTGAAGAGAGGGGCGGAGCTGTCAACTGATCACCACCTGGTGGTGAGTTGGCTTCGATGGTGGGGGAGGATGCCAGTCAGGCCTGGTAGGCCCAAACGTGTTGTGAGGGTCTGCTGGGAACGTCTGGCAGAGCCCCCTGTCAGAAGTAGCTTCAACTCCCACCTCCGGCAGAACTTCGACCACATCCCGAGGGAGGTGGGGGACATTGAGTCCGAATGGGCCATGTTCCGTGCCTCTATTGTTGAGGCAGCTGACCGGAGCTGTGGCCGTAAGGTGGTCGGTGCCTGTCGTGGCGGCAATCCCCGAACCCATTGGTGGACACCGGCGGTGAGGGATGCCATCAAGCTGAAGAAGGAGTCCTACAGGACCCTTTTGTCCTGTGGGACTCTGGAGGCAGCTGATAGGTACCGGCAGGCCAAGCGGAATGCGGCTTTGGTGGTTGCTGAGGCAAAAACTCGGGCGTGGGAGGAGTTTGGGGAGGACATGGAGAACGACTTTCGGACGGCTTCAAGGAGATTCTGGTCCACCGTCCGGCGTCTCAGGAGGGGGAAGCAGTGCAGTGTCAACACTGTATATGGTGGTGATGGTGCGCTGCTGACCTCGACTCGGGACGTTGTGGGTCGGTGGGGGGAGTACTTCGAAGACCTCCTCAATCCCACTAACATGCCTTCCAATGTGGAAGCAGAGCCTGGGGACTCAGAGGTGGGCTTCCCCATCTCTGGGACTGAGGTCACCGAGGTGGTCAAAAAACTACTTGGTGGCAGGGCCCCGGGGGTGGATGAGATACGCCCGGAGTTCCTCAAGGCTCTGGATGTTGTAGGACTGTCTTGGTTGACACGCCTCTGCAACATCGCATGGATATCAGGGACAGTGCCTCTGGATTGGCAGACCGGGGTGGTGGTCCCCCTCTTTAAGAAAGGGGACCGGAGGGTGTGTTCCAACTACAGAGGGTTCACACTCCTCAGCCTCCCTGGAAAAGTCTATTTGATGGTCCTGGAGTGGAGGGTCCATCGGATAGTCGAGCCTCGGATTCAGGAGGAACAGTGTGGTTTTCGTCCTGGTCGCGGAACAGTGGACCAGCTCTACACCCTTAGCAGGGTCCTAGAGGGTGCATGGGAGTTTGCCCAACCAGTCTACATGTGTTTTGTGGACTTGGAAAAGGCATTCGACCGTGTCCCTCGGGGAATCCTGTGGGGGGTACTCCGAGAGTATGGGGTACCGGACCCCCTGATAAGGGCTGTTCGGTCCCTGTACGATCGGTGCCAGAGCTTGGTCCGCATTGCCGGCAGTAAGTCGAACCCGTTTCCAGTGAGAGTTGGACTCCGCCAGGGCTGCCCTTTGTCACCGATTCTGTTCATAACTTTTATGGACAGAATTTCTAGGCGCAGCCAGGGCATTGAGGCGGTCCGGTTTGGTGGACTCAGGATTGGGTCACTGCTTTTTGCAGATGATGTTGTCCTGTTTGCTTCATCAGGCCGTGATCTTCAGCTCTCTCTGGATCGGTTTGCAGCCGAGTGTGAAGCGGCTGGGATGGAAATCAGTACCTCCAAATCCGAGACCATGGTCCTCAGCCGGAAAAGGGTGGAGTGCCCTCTCAGGGTTGGTGGCGAGATCCTGCCCCAAGTGGAGGAGTTCAAGTACCTCGGGGTCTTGTTCACGAGTGAGGGAAAAATGGAGCGTGAGATCGACAGGCTCTGCATCGGTCTGTTGTGGTGAAAAAGGAGCTGAGCCGCAAGGCGAAGCTCTCAATTTACCAGTTGATCTATGTTCCTACCCTCACTTATGGTCATGAGCTATGGGTAGTGACCGAAAGAACGAGATCGCGTATACAAGCGGCTGAAATGAGTTTCCTCCGCAGGGTGTCTGGGCTTTCTTTTAAAGATAGGGTGAGAAGCTCAGTCATCCGGGAGGGGCTCAGAGTAGAGCCGCTGCTCCTCCGCATCGAGAGGAGTCAGATGAGGTGGCTTGGGCATCTGATCAGGATGCCTCCTGGACGCCTCCCTGGTGCTGCCCCCGCGACCCGATCTCGGATAAGCGGAAGAGGATGGATGGATGGATTTCTTAAAGCAATCTTAGCTCATTATATTTATTGTTTCTGTTTTCGGGAGCAGTGAAATTATTGAAAATGTCAAGTAACTCTTTTTTTTGTTAGTATCTTTCCACTATTTAATAAAATTTGGTTAACTGAGACAGAGGATTTTGCTGCATTCCATTTACCATGGAAATAGGATGTCGGAGCTGCTAAAGTCATCACACCCAAGTTGACTGTGTTCCAATAAAGCATTAGGGAAACCAGTATGGATGCCTGTAGGAAAACCTTTGCTGTGCTTGCTTTTTCATAATAAATACTAGTTGATAATAAACACATTAGATAGATAGATAGATAGGTAGATAGATACTTTATTAATCCCGATGGGAAATGCACATTCTTCAGCAGCAGCATACTGATACAATAAATAATATTAAATTCAATAAATAAAAATAGAAAAATGAAAGTAGAAAAGTACACATACATATACAGTCATACACGGAGCTGCTGAAAAGGCTGCCACTCACGGCGGCGCCGGATGCTACAATCTACGCAGTATTTTGCGCTGCCAAACACATTAGCAACATGTCCTCCGGTAGAATTTGGACAATACTGTGTGTACAACTAATTTAATGCGACATAAATAGTCAGAAGTGCTAATAAACAACATAATACTACAACTTCACTAAAGCTTGCAGTGTATGTTGCTATTTTGGATGGACGTTATAATTTGAAATTGGACAAACTCAGACTTGACAGACCTGACACAACTTTCTTATAAGGAAATCCGACTTGTGAGGGTGCTCCAGTTGAAAATTCCAACTTGGAACTCAAGTCTGGGAAATTCAGACTTCCCAGTTCAAATGGAACACAGCATTAGATCTGATACCAAGTTTATATCATTCTATTCCAGTGTCTTTCATTAAAAGTTGTAAAAGGCAGTGTTTAAACCAGCTATTCAATTACAAATTTCATTGGACCAGATTTTCAAACCAAGAAATTAAGCTAAATAATGAAATTATGCTAAATACATTTTAAACTAACACAAATGAATATATTGAAAAGCAAGTAATGTTTATTCATTTGGGGCACATCTGACACAGGCACATCAAAAAAGTGCATTTAAAAACAATAAAAAAGCAATAACTGAACAGAATCTGAGGTAGCAGCAATACTTTTTTTCCACTTTTGAAATTAAAAAAAAAAAACAAAACATTTTGGTCATACCTGACCTAGGCACATCTCATAGTGCATAATAATAAAATAGTGTATTGTAACAGTATTAGCAATAACATTTGTTTCACTTTTGAAATAAAATAAATATTTTGGTCATATATGACCCAGGTACATCACAAAGTGTGTTTAAAAAAATAAAAAAGAACTATTAATGCTATCAAAGCTTACAGTGCACAAACCCATAACAAGTGATAACAGTAACTGACACAATTGAATACAACATCTACAGAACACTGTGGGAACACAGGTTCATTTTAAATCAATGTGTGATTAGCAGTGCCTTTTTTGTAAACAAAATGTTATAATACATTGCGTTTGGATCAAGCTTGAGGTACTATGAAGGTATATAGAGGCAGAAATTCCTAGTGCTACATGTTTTGTTTATTTGGTGAAAAAATGTAACGTTTAAAATTTTAAATTGACAAATCATCAAATATAATAATAATAATTCTTTATATTTATGTAGCACGTTAGTCACTACTCAGATTGCTTTGCAAACACCACATAAGGAGGACCCAGGACATGAACCCATGATCTTCTTATTGCAAGGCAGTGGCGCTGCCATTACTCTACCTGCACAGGTGCACTGCAATGCATAATATTGTGCTTGATAGTTTAAAATTACAAACACAGAATTTTGGAAATGGAAGAATATTAACTGCAAGTTAATAACGAGCTCTACATTCTACAAAAAAGTTATGTAGTCCTACAAAGCAATCAGTTTTAAATAAATTCCAAACTTTTTGCACGTGTTCAGCAAATGCAGTCTTTCTAATTTATTCTTTGCTTTGAGCGTCAATGGCTGATCGTTGTCCTTGTTATAGTCATGAATCAGCAGGATCGAAGTGTGTGAGCGGAGTGAAGAGAAGTGCGGAGACAGTGCTTGTCAGTAATGAAGCTCTCATTGGAGTAACAGATTAATTTGCAAAAACCCACATTCATACTCACTTGATGAAAATGGAATACAATTAAGAGTCAGCACACAATTAATTATAGAATCATTTATATGTATACAATGTACCGGCACGTACAATCACAAATAAAATCACTTTATCATAGACTACTACCACCACTTGTAGACACACAAAAACTTGCCCATTGTGGGTTGAATATTGCTAGGCAATGCGGAGTGTTGCATTCATGGTCTGTACTGTAGTAGGAATTTATGTAGGAATTTCTGAAGGCTTGTGAAGTGTGTTTTTCTTGGTTTTTCTCTGATTTTCTGGTGGGACCATGGGCTGGGTCACTCTGAAGTTGCTTCTGGGCTGCCATTTGAATAGGCTGGGTTTAAACCAAATATTTTTATACTGAAGTTTAGTTTACTTATCACGATGATTTTATGGTACTTACTACAATTTTTTACATCAAAATAACTAAAAATATTTGAGATTGAAAAACAACCCCTTTTTTTATACAGTACAAGTATTTAATTTGACCTGCTTTATATTTTCCAAATCATAAATACTAAGCATCCACAGTTAAGTAAAGCTTGTTTTTGGATCTGTTCACTCTTTCACTTAGTGATTGTCAAACAACACATCTTGAATTTTGTATGAGATATCCTGGTAATATTTGAAGACTAAAGGAACTTTCCAAGTCTGCATATACAGCAACATGTTTTTAATTTCTTATATTATTCCGGATCTTTTTCTGTTTCTGCTTTTTGTTGCCTGTAACTTTACAGATCAGTCTGTTAATTTAAAACAATTTTGAATTTTGTCACTTCTTTTTTATATACTTTATGACTGCCTTTGTTGAGTGTTTCACATTTAAATGTGTAACTGGAAGAATGAGGTGTATTGTTGCTTTTGTTTAATTAATTTGCTAGGAACATTGCACACGGATTTTACAAAAAACAATGTGCCTGCAGATTCTCCTGACAGTGTAACAGCACTTTATAATGCAACCTATTTTATCCAACTGGCGTCCATACGTCTACCCCAGCAGCATGGGGACACTCCCTCTCATGGCCAATTTCCATTTAAACTAACATATATTTCCTTGTGTTGTGGGGGGAAAACCAGAGTGCCTGAAGAAATTTTCACATCTGTGAGGAGAACATGAAACCGGACAAAGACAATGACAAGATGTGGGGTTAAGACACAGGATACTGAATCCATGAAACAGCTGTACTAACGACTATATGCATAATTGCCTATAAGCAACCACATTGTGCAAATTGCTTAGTTATTATACCACAGTGGTGGATGAAATTAAAACAAAAACTAAGAAACATACAAAAACTTGCTATCATCTAGGGCCTAGATTCTAGGCAATGTGGCCATCCAGAAGTTGTCTGGTCAATCTTAACATATCAGATTCAGGCACTTTATAGTCAGATCTGTTATGATGATGCTAATACCAAATGAAAGGTATCATTTAATGCAGGCATGTGCAACCTACGGCCCGCAGGCCAAATCCGGCCCGCGTACTGATTTTATACGGCCCGCGACGACTTTTCCAAATATCATTGAATCTGGCCCATTAACCCTCTTGGTGATGCCTGTTTGTTCTTGTGGTATTGTTGGATTATTTTTGATAGTATGATGCGGCCAGTGCTTTCTGAAGTACAGTCGACCCTTGATATACAACCGGCTTGACATGCGAACAACTTGATTTACGACCAAAATTTTTATTTTGATTTACGACCAACATCTTGCGTTACGACCTGAATGCGGTCACGTGTATCCGCTTGCGCGATTGTAAACAAACAGAAACATTCCTATTAATGCGGCACTCATTCAATAAAATGTCAGGTTTGTAAACTCTCTTGGGACCTCCCCCAACTAGAAGACATGCCAAAGTCCAAACTCCGTATGGAAGACTGTTTATCTGTTGCTGGGGCAACAGCCGGCTTAAAGCTGTGCTGAGTCTCTCAGCCAAAGCAAACAGAAAAGATATCGATGGGTGATATGCATGTGATATCCCTGCCCGGCAATGGACAAGCAAGCTTCCACAGTCGCGGCAATCGCGCTTCAGGACGCACTTCAGCATGTCGTTCCCATTGAGTGGGGAGTGGGGGTGGGGGGGGGGGGTGTCTCAGAAGAGTTCAGAAACAGTTCCTTGTATCATCGCAAGGAAATGCTGAGAAAAATTCTCGTCAGAATAACTTGTAGGCAGGAGGAGATTAAAATTAACGCAAAAGAAGCTATTGAAATGATTGCAAATGCCTGAGCGCAAGTTAAAGAAAGCCTTTAAAAAGCCTTCAGTTTCATTATCATCCTCCTCCCTTCCTGCAGCCCAAAGATGTCAAATTAAATGGTGAGTACAGTATGAAATTGTTGTTTCTGGTAGGCTAGGCACTTTTTATTACTTTTTGGTTAGTACATTAGAAAAATTATTGGTGTTTTGGTAAATTATGCACATTATACAACCCTTTTTTTATTATGAAAAGGTTAAGTAAGTGTTGCAGTGGGAGGTTCGGACCGCATTATGGGTATTTCCATTATTTCTTATGGGAAAAATAGTCTTGACTTACAACCAACTGGAGTTACAACCAGCCCTCGCGAACGAATTGAGTTCGTAAGTCAAGGGTCCACTGTACTTTATATTGTGCTTCCCCCTCTTTTACGGCACGTCCGGAACTGTCGCACGTTTAAAGTGTGCAAGAGCTCGTAGTCACGTAGTCGTTGACTCTGCTGCATCTCTCTGCTCTGCTGTCGTGTGTAGCATAGCGCAGTCTTTTCATGGTTTTTGCTAGTGCTGTACCTATCTGCATGTTGTTTCGAGTTTCACGCTATATCGGCCTACATTTCAATACTTACAAATACTTGTGAATTTTTGATCAAACCCTAATTAAGATGGCTTCAACAAAGAAGAGAAAAGTGGACGCTGAGAGTCGTACATTTCAAGAGAAATGGACTGACGATTATTTTTTTATAATGCAGAAAGAAAAACCTCTTTGTTTGATATGCTTGGAAAGTATTTCAGTTTTAAAGGAATACAATTTAAAAGACACTACAATACAAAACACGCTAATTACAACAGTTACAAAGGTAAACTAAGAACAGATAAGATACAAAATTTGAAAAAATGTGTATCGGCACAACAGATGTTATTCCGCAAACATACTGATGTAGCTGACAATATTGTTCGTGCAAGTTTTATTGTTAGCGAAAAAATTGCGAAGCACTCAAAACCATATTCTGAAGGCGAGTTTGTCAAGGAATGCCTTACTGCAGTCACGAATGTTCTGTGTCCAGAGAAAAGCCATGAAATGGAAAAGATAAGTCTTTCTCGTTGGACAATAACCCGACGAATCGACGAAATGGCCAGTGACATAAAATTAAGCATTAAAAATATTGCATCAAAATTTGAAGCATTTTCCATTGCTCTTGATGAGAGTACAGACTCCAACGATACCGCTCAATTGGCTATATTTATTCGCGGAGTTGACGCTAGCTTCAATTGTACGGAAGAATTGCTTGCTCTCCAACCAATGAAGAATACAACAAGGGGTGAAGACATTTTCCAGGAAGTAAAAACTGTTTTTACTGTATTTGATTTAAAGTGGGAAAAGTTATGCGGAATATCCACCGATGGAGCTCCATCGATGATTGGACCAAACATCGGAGTTGTTGCCCAAATAAAAACCGAATTATCAAGTAACAAAATCAGTACCGAAGATTTGTCGGTATTGCATTGCATTATACACCAGCAAAACTTATGTGCAAAATCAGTTAAATTTGCACATGTGATGGGCACAATAACTGCATGTATAAACTTCATTAAATCCAGGGCGCTAAATCACCGCCAATTTCAAGAATTTCTGGCTGATGTTCTTTCTGATCATGAAGATCTTACATTTTATTGTGAAGTGCGTTGGCTTAGCAAGGGAAAAATGTTGAAACGTTTTTATGATTTGAGAAATGAGGTATCTCTTTTCATGGACATGAAAGGAAAACCTATTCCTGAGCTAGAAAACAAACCCTGGCTGTGTGATCTTGCATTTCTTGTCGACCTAACAACACATCTAAATGAACTTAATGCTAAATTACAAACTCAGGGACAAATGATTCATGAGCTTTATGGACACATAAAATCATTTCAAAATAAGCTTCGACTCTGGGAAAGCCAATTAAAGGAAGGCAATACTTATCATTTTCCCACACTTGCGAACCACGAAGATTTTGATTGTGAATCGTTTGCGAATGAATTAAATTCATTGAGTGGAGAATTCAACACTAGGTTCCGTGATTTTAAAAATCAAGAAGCAAACTTGCAAATTTTCTCTTGTCCATTTGATGTTGATGTCGAACTAGCTCCACTTTCATTGCAAATGGAATTAATTGAACTACAAGAGAACCTTGTCCTGAAATCAAAATTCAATGATATTGAATTACTTGACTTTTATAAAAACTATTTCCCACGTGACAAGTTTCCAAAGCTCACAGCTTTTGCTCAGAAAAGAATGACTCTATTTGGCAGCACCTATAAATGCGAGCAACTTTTTTCAAGGATGAACTTCGTAAAATCCAAAACCAGGACGCGAATTACTGATGAGCACCTAGAAAACACGTTGCGAGTTTCCACGTCCACAATATCTCCTAATATTGATAAGCTTGTGACCACCATGCAATCTCAATCGTCGCATTAATAAAGAGTTTTTATTAAATAATATATTAATAAATATTTGTTGTTTTTTTTTTGGCCTTCTTGCATTTTCGATTTTCAGAAATACATATATATCCTGAAGTACTCCGGCCCGCGTAATCTTTCTACTTTCTAATCCGGCCCATAGTCCTGTCAAGGTTGCACATGCCTGATTTAATGTATAGTACAGTGTATAACATGTTTTGTATTGTGCTCAATGTCAGCTTTTTTATATAGTAGAAACAATATCCAAAGCTTTGATAAATGTACACTGTGCATTTGTACCCTGGAGTAGTTTTAGTTGCACGAAAGAGAAGAGATGTTTTTGGTCTAAGGCTCTATTCTTTTATTTACATGTTAATTAATATGTTTTCCCTGCTGACTTGTCAAATAAATTAAATATGTTTATTTTCCACAAGAGCAGATCTCATCATCATTAAAGAAGCAAGCGCTGCACCTTTTTTGCCATCTTGCATCTGTTGTGTTGTAGCAGAAAGTTACAGAACAATTTAACTATATACACATCATTGAGTACTGTGTCCAGGGAATAATAATACCCAACAAATATTTTTTTTTCTTTTTTATTGTCTTTAATTATAAGATATGTTTACAGTAATTTATTTAAGTCCCCAACGTCAAAATTCAATCCAACACTAATGGCGGTGTGAATTTTGAGGAAATGTTAAATGTTAAAAGTTATTGTTTTCAATTTAAGCAAAGAGAACATTAAGGAGTCCATTATACTTCACACACAGAAAATTATATTACTGTAGTGATTTAAAAATGTAGCTTGAAAGTGGTAACTTTTGCCAGGCTTATAGAAACTATGCAACAGAAAATATATTTATGACAAATAATGGACTAGCAACCTATCTAATACTTGTTCTGGCCTTCTTCCGCATACTGCTTGGATAGGCTTAGGCTTCCCCTTCAACATAAATGGGGATAAGTAGGCTCCAGAATGTTATGTTATGTTAAATAGTGGAGTAAAATGGATTTATATGCTATTGTTAACAAATGAGAAACATTATATTTGTTTTACTTTTTTTTTTTTTTTTTTTTTAAACAAAATTCAGGGCCCAATATATTGTAAAAGCATATTAGATGTATATTGTTTAGGAAAACCTTTTTAATCCCTTACTCACTCACTGTTTATGCCTGAAATGGTCAAATTATTTAGGAATTATATTTTTATGGTTTCATGTGCAGGTATGGTACTTTATCTGCAACTTTCAACAATATTCTTTCTCTCTTTCCTACAGAGGGGGACACGCCAATTATAATGCAGCCATCATCAGCCACAGAAACGACCCAGCTGACAGCCGACAGCCACCCCAGCTACCATACTGACACAGGATTTAACTAGGTCTTCCAGTTCTACACTGTAACTTCACACCACACAGTTTTAAGGGAAACAAAGAAAAAATAGTAATTTTAATCACTGGATAAACAATACCCAAATGAGGGAACAGGGGAGATAAAAATGAACATTTACGAAAATATGTACTGCTGTCATAGCAGACCAATTTAAAAGCTTGGTACAATTTTTTTTTGCCTTCAATTTCCATTTTTCCATATCTTTTCCACATCATTAATGTTCTGTAGCATGTCTTATTAAATACAGTTAGTTATATTTCAATTTTAAGCATTCATGTATTCATCACCCTCATCTGATTTAATTAAAAAAACCCTGTGGTGTCAGTCAAAGTTTTACCCATCTATGCACTGGACATTCTGTATGTCATTTTTCATCATGCTTTAGAAAGATTTGAATTGATGGTCATCCAGCAGGGTTTGTTTTTTACCCCTTTGCTAAATCATATTTTTTCACGTTAAAATATGTTTCAAAGTGTTTACGTATCCCCTGACATCCTTACTCTTTGTCATGTTTTATGTGTGAATCTGAGTTATTGTTGAATTTGTGAGAAACACCAAGGATTGCAACAACAGCAAAAAATAACCCTTGGCTAAACACTGTACAATCTGTTACTTATCCCTTAGCTCTGTACAATCCAAATGTTTAAATATTCCAAACAAATCAAACAGTGCTTCTGAGTGATAATATGCAGTTTTAGGTTGGGAATGTCAAATTTCTACTCACAGCAGGAAAATAATTGTTTTTGCTGTCATTATGAATAACGTACTTTGTACAAATTGTGCCATGCAGCCTTTGAGGATGTGGCTGTGCTGTACCTTTTGACTTCATGGTGTTTCTGTAGAATGCAATGTTGATTTTCTGTGTATTATTTTAAGATGCTAGTACAGTAGATTGCTTGTATGATGTTGAACTGTCCTCTGTTCATACAGGTACTAAATTTTGGCATGTCAATGGTACAGGTAGATTTTTTTCTTCTCATTCTTAATCCTAAACAACATAAAGCCACTATGTGACAAAAGCTGCCAGCTCAATACCAGTGTGGGCATCATTCAGAAGAACACTAGCAGTGGATTAAGCACCACAGAAAGAAGCTATTTTTAAATTTTTGTCCAGCTACATTATGCTGCTACACAGATTGGAAAACTCTTAGAGTACTACAGAAATTATTTTGCCGTGTGGATATATAGTTTAAGCCAATGTATTTTATATTCTCTTCTAAAAGTTCTCCTCATTTTCTTTTGTGGGCCAGAAAATGTTTTTTAAAATGGTTATCTATTAAGATGTTTAAATGTGTTATTGAATTTTAAGTATGTGTATCACATATTGCAGAGTGACCCAAAAAAATATGTTAAAATTGAAAAAATATTGGAAAATGCATTAAAGTGTTTACAGTGAAGCTAGAGTAGACTTGGTAAGTTCACTGTAGAATAAAAAACCTAGCCCCCAGCTTATAAACATGTCAGTAAATTATTTAAATGTCTACAAAATGCACATTTATAAAACAGTTACAAATTGAATCCTTTCATTACGCAGTTATATTTTTAATTACGTCAGAATTATATCAGTATGAATCATAAAAAAGTTGATCAAAACATTATTTCACTCAATTCTCAATTTGAGCAGTTGTGTGTTTGGGTACAGTAGACCCTGTCTTTAGCATAGTTTAGGGTCTTTGTGCCCTTTAAGGTGGCCAGCTACATAACATGCATATTACTTGCTAAACCTTGTCAGCATGTGCCCTATATAATATATGCTTTTGAAATTATCTGTCCTCCCATAATACAGGGGCATTTCAAATGCTTGAAACTGTAGTGGAGATAAGGAAAAATCACAGCACACTTCCTAAATAAATAAACCTACCAGAAGGAATTTTCCCTTCTTCCTGCAGTTTCAACTATTGAGAAAAAGAAGCTGAATCACTTGATTCATTTTTGGTGACTAGAACTTAATTAGATTGTAAAAACAAAGGGCAATTAAACACAGAAAGAGTCCATTCTGGAGCAGCAAATGCAAAGTTGGAACATAGACAAAGGCAGGGTAAATGAAAGGCTGCTCTTTGTTTACAAAAGGTGACAAAGGTTCTGCCATCTGTCTTAACTGTACAGTTTTTTAGAGCCACTGTTAGTTGTAAAGCCCTTTTCCATTTTATTTTATATATATTTTTTGTTTTGAGGGGTTGACCCAAAAGTAAACAAGCACAGAAGTGAAATGTGCCAATGTTAAGGGTCCACTATACTTTAATTTCAGTTGCATTATAATATTTTAAGTAAATTCCATCTAATTGGATTCTTTTGTTTTTTGTTATTAGTAACTATTCCATTTTAGTAAATTGTAATGATTGATGAGGATGAGGATTTTTTTTTATTTTAAATTTCTTTAAGAACTATTATAGCATGCTTACAGTAAGTAAATCTAATTAAAGAAGCTGTGAAATGGATGAGAAGGCAGTATGCACAGTTTATATTTTGGAATGTTAGAAGAGCCCTTTTAATGATGTGAACACATTTTAATTGATTTAATATTTTTATTTTTTCTTAATATGACGACACAGTTATCTTAGTATTTTCTATGGGACCGAGTCCTGTTTAATGTCATGCATGGGTTATCCTTTTTTATTTTATGGTAGCTTAAAATTGTGAGCACTCCCTGTACTATGTAATGTAAGATGTACTTGGGTAGACCTTTGTCTTCAACTAGGAACAATTAATACTTGAAAGTTATTACAAGTGCACGACTCCCTGAAAATATGGTTTCATTACATTGATATAATATTAGGTGTAAAAAATAATAAAATCACATTTCCAAAGTTTACTTAAAAATACATTTTACTTTTTTTAAGTGGAACATAGTGTGATGATTCTCATATAAACACTACTGTTTAAATTTAGATTCACTTTTCTCTACAAAAACACCATATGTTTTTTTCACCATTGTTCTCTAACAACAAAATTCCTACTACCATAGGAAATACCTACTACAGAGAATGTCAGCTTACAGTTTTATAAAGTAATAGGTGAATTTGACTCTTATGTAGGTCAAAACAATTTTTTTTTTTGTTTGAAGTGGGAGCACAGTTCATATGTTGTCTATATTTATTTTTTAAATTAAACTTTGAGTTTACAGCATTGAGCAAAATAATGTGCTAATTAATATTGTTGTGCCAGTACGCTGATATATTGTATTATTTTTTTAATGCAGAAGCCGTCCTGTGAAGATATCTGGAGCAGATCTTATGCATCAGCATAATGAAATTAAAGTATAAATTCCAATGCCTGCTAAATCTAATTATTTGGTTAAATAAACACCTAGTACAAGCAGCTTAGATATCATTACCTTGCACAATTTACATTTTTTTGGTTAACGTTTGCTCTGTCACATTTCTGTAGTTTAGAATTTAGGAATTCTAAATAACTGGAAGGGGTGTTTTTCAGCTAGGTACATCGCAGTAGAACAAAAAGGATTTGGAACTAAGTTCTCTGGTTTTACTTGCAAGCCTGATAATTTAAACATTTCTGACTTTATTAAAAACTTAGGGTGCTTCGCCCCCTGCTTGCTTTGCTTGCCAACCCGTCTGTGGATTTCACTTTCACCAAACAACAAATCTTTTCATTCTTGCGTATATACCTCTTCATTGGGAAGAAAGACTACTTTTCCCTGATGGCAACACGAATTAGACGATCTACAAATCTCTGACTTAAAGTTAAATCCGAACAATATCTACATACTTCTGTCATATCACCTATGTCCATATATTCAATCTCTTTTCGCTGTTCCGTTATTTCACCAAGTAATAATTTCTGTTTGTTTGCACTAATGCGATCTTTACACTCATTTTTTTTAAGACTTTCAAATTTTAGTACTTTCATTATCTCTAACCTGCTCTGCATGTGTGTTGCACCAACGTTTTTGAACCTCTTTATGACGTTCTACTCTGTCATCTACTCTGTCTTTTATTTATGGCCAGAGATAAGGCCTTCTTCTTTTTCTCTTTTTTAACTTGTTTTGAAAACATAGATGAACATGAAGACTTTATGAGGCATTTTTAAAAAGTAATTTTTCCCAGATATAGTTCATATACTTGTTTATTAAACTCAAAAAAATAATTAACTTTCTGCAAAAGTAGTTGGGTAGAACGACAAGACCACATAGGCCACTCAACACTGATTATTCCAAGATTCTGGAACACACCAAACATTGGAGGAATACACCACATAATTTCATATAGTTTATTTGTATTTCATATTTTACAGTTGTGGTGTGCAGAACAATCTGCAGTAGTCTTACAGTAAGGTAAGACGGGGTGGTTTGTTTCTCTGTTTTCCAGTGTTCCATGAAGGAGTCACACCCTGCTTGGAAGGTGAGCTAATAAGCAGTATAGGCTGAATCTTTTAAAAGGGGACACTGAATTTTGTCAGAATTGGATGACTCTAATGTCCTGATTCAAATATATAGAAATATGGGAGAAGAAAATAACATTTTTCACCACATCAGTTCTTACCCAGTCATATTTTTCAGTACAGTTCGTATCTACTAATTAGTAATTATGTGAAAAGATATAAAACATTTTTAAACTCAAAACTGATGATCTGTCCTAGGTGCTGATTAGATGTGTTTATGTATTTTTTTTCTGTTCGAGTCTTCCTTAACTATAATGTTTTTTTCTTATATTTTAAAGAAGAGAATAGTATTTAAAGTTTTCCTATTATTTGGACCTCGCTAATTTCTAATGATTATCTACATGAGAAAAGCAGTTACAAGTTCTGTGATTATAGTAAACATTTTCTCTGGCAGATTTTTTTTCTTTTTTCTAATGCATAGATCTGCTTCAGATATGTCTTTTGGAAATAGTTTTGTGAACAAGTACATACTGAAAGGAGGACTCAAGCTTTAAAAAGAAATCACTCCTTCATGATAGATACTGTAGTTCAACATGTATATTTTATTTGTGAGTGTGTTTAATGTGAACATGATGCATTTAATGTACATTTCTTTGTTGCTTTAATTTATTTTTTCAGTACCTTATTTTAATGTGCTGAATGTGTTGACAAGGAAGAATTCTGATTTTGATTTTGAAAAAGCAGAATTATTTTTATAGCAGTGTGTCATAATTCTGTAGATATATTATTAATAGTATTGATATATGTTAAAATTTTTTGGGTTTTATTTCTAATTTACAATTGCAAACAGTTTACAGGTTAATTTAGTATTAGTGCTAAAAGTGAAGTAAGAGAATATAAGTTCTTACACAAAGTCTCTCTCTGCGCAAAATGTTCTGTCTGCATTAAGCAAGTTATAACCTAATGTTATTTACTAAGGCACAATTCTTTACATGGCCTACCTGACATTGATATTGACAAATGAAAATAGACTGTCAAAATCCATTTTTAGCAAATAAGTACTATAGTATAAGAAAGTGTGTGGTTTTATTAATTCGTAAAGGGAATAGAATATTGCTGACAAACATTAACTAAACAACAAAAGGAGGAATTTCAAAATTAACTATATTTTAGCAAACATATTTTAAATTTTGTCATAGCAAGGAATCCAGAATTTTAATTTTGTCTGTATCTTCTTTTATCGCTTTCCTTTTTCTAACTAACCTAACTAACCTTCAGCATAACTGTTTATACTCAGAAGTCAGTGTAGTTTGATCTCAGTGACATGTGCCACATATTCTTGCTAAAATATTTTGTTGCTGTGGATGATGATGGCATATGTTAAGATGTTAAATGCTGGCCACAGAATACATTACAGAATGCTGTTGATGCTGTTAAAATTAATTATTAAATGTTTTTATTTTTAAGTAAATGTTGGATTGATAACAGTGATATTTATAACTCTCACTTTACAGAGGTAGAAAGAGATCCACAACAAGATTGCTATAAAATTTAAATTACTTTTAGGTTTATGCAGATCTTTGATCTTTGTCACAAATGAACATTTGAATGTTGTATTTTATTATAGTACCTGCCACAGAGTTTAGCATTAACTTTTTAGAAATCCAAAATGTTATTATCTGCAACCATTTTACCAGATGTGCTGTATACGTTTTAAAATTTCTCTTTAAAATGTTGGTACAGCATATCCATCCATCGGAGACCCCAAATATTTGTCCTTTCCAAGATTTCTGAAACTATGAGAAATAGGATGTTGTCAAAGTAAAGAAGGCCATAATGTTTTAATCCTTTGTTTTTCATACTTTATAAGTACTAATGTGTTAAAGATGATAATTATCATTTTAATAGAAATGGATCAAATAAATAATGTGGGGACCACAATATCTGACTTACAGATAACAGAAAGAAGTGTCTGCTAATTTAGCAGGTCGAACTTCAGTCTATTTATAATATATGCAAGGTCCTTGCATGTTTATTTCTTTTGTGTTTATTTAAACCACTATATAGTATGTATAGTACACTATATGTGTATAACACGGTACAATGGTATATATGTATTTCACTTGTGTAAATAAGTGTACCTGTAGATCAATACACGCCATTGTACAGTTACAAACAACCCAAAAACACTACTGCAAAAAATTGCTGCAGAATATGCAGTCAAAAATGACACTTTTGCTCTATTTCAGTTAGCAAAAATGTTCATAAAGTTTTGGTAACACTGTCCATATATCAGGTGTATTGACTGGAAAATATCCTTCATTATTACAACAGCTTATGCCTAAACTCTTTATTTACAGCGTAATAAAACAGTTCAGATTAGCTACAGATGCAACAGAGATTAACAAATTATTGAGTAGGTTAGTTATTGATATCTGATACCTAATCATATTTCCAAATTTTCTTAAAACAGATCTTCTCTGTAAAGAAATTGCTGTTAAAGCCGGATATTTCCAGAGTTCACGTCTAGCACTGCTTTCATTTTTTTTCATCATTTTTTACATTTTTTGCCAAGGAGACATTCATTATTTGCTGCCAAACATCACTTATTTCACTTAATTGTTTTAAATTGCTTAGTCTTTGTTTATTTACACATGTGATAATAGTAATACCGTGACCAGCATAATGAAAATAGTTTTAATATTATTTATCCATTTTAATTTGATATTAAATGTTTTGCAGTGTGGTAATGGACAAATTTTCTTCATTATTTGGTGTGCATTTTACTCTAAAAAATGAAAATGTTTCACATTTTCAATGTAAGGACATTGATACGTGATAAACCACATACCCCTTTACCAGGTTTAGTTGTAAAATCAACACACCCACTGTATAATAAAATAAAAATTAAATTGTAAATGCATTTTACTGTTTTGTTAGAGTGTCCGTTTTCCTCCAGCTATGACTAGCTAACATTTTAAATATTTCTAAATACATTTATGAATACATTTGAATTCTGTATCAGTTCATCATGAGGTGTATTTTGTCTTGACTTATTCTTTCCTCTGCTTCATTGAATTTTCCCTATTATGTATAATATGTACCTTGTGTTATTCATAACTTGGTGTACAATTTACCTGTCAGTGTATTTTTCTTAGTGTAAAGCAGTATGTGGCTGTTTATTTTAAGAGCACTATGCAAAGTAAAATTGAATATTACCAAAAGTTATCTTTATTGCAGAAATAAACATAGTTTCCATAAATACTAATCCAGATGTAAAAGTCATTGACCACAACTAGGAGTGTTTGGATGAAGTACTTGATTTAGTTTGTTGTGTAAATTGTAGGAAAGGGATTTTGCAAGTAAATTAAAAGGCCTTGTATAGGACAAAATGTTATCCATCAAAGTGTCAAAAGGTGCTTAAATCTGTAGTGTGCATTTTGGAAAAGCAATTTATTCGACAGAATGGATATTTTGTTTTTTATAAGAATAGTACTACATGCACCTAAGACTTTAGAGTTTCAAATTAGGCTTAGGACAATTTGGTAAATATAGGAAACTCCAGTTAGGTTTTACCACATTAAGCACAGTTTTTACATATAAAAATTAATTTATTAAAGATGTGTTCTTAAGTCCCCATCTTAAACATTCATATTTAAGACATTGCCTTTAGTTTTGTTTTTGGCTGTTAATCAATATAAAAAACTGCTTTGTGCAAGTCAGTTAAGTAAACCAGTATGCTGTTTTGGTGAAATAAGCATTGACTGTACAGTACGTTCCCCTGTTTTACTCATTTCTGTGTAAACTGTGGACATATACTTTCATAGCATCCTTATCCTAACAAAATGCAATTACTTATTTTATGAGCTGTTGGAAAATGCAAATTGTATGAGTGAATGCACTGTGTATTGGAACTGTATTGGATTAATAAGAAATGTTCTTTTAACCTATACAATTGTTAGTGGATTCAATAGTGATATAATGTTATGAAGCATTAGATTTTATTTCTTCTTATTGTTTTTTTTTTCTTTTTTTTCATTTTTATGTTTTGGATGGACCATAATTTAAATAGTATGTAAGTAAATGTGGCCACAACAGGATTAAATGATAATAGTTTCCTGTAAATCCACTGAGAATTGATTATATTATTACAGTTTGTTTTAGCATGGATATTTATGTACTGTATGTCAGAAAGAAATCATTGGTAATTTATCTGATTTGCCGTTGTAAAATAAACGTGTTTCAGATGCTTAATTATTTTTTGGATTATTTTTAACACAAGTGTTGTCTCATTGTTTCTGCTTTTTTAACTTATTCTATTAATGTGGAAGAATTGTAGAATTGCTGTTAGCTATATTCTGTTGTAGCACTCAGTTATGTTCCCTTTTGAAAAAAAATAGAAAACAAAAGTCAAGTAGAAATTTGCAAACAGGTTTCGCTGGGTGATGTGATGCTAAACACAGATTAATCATTAACTTATAAATGTAAATGTAAAATGTACTTGAATCAGGGTATGTAAATGTATTTTCCATGTGCAGATAATACACCTGTTACATAACTGACTTTTTAAGTTGTTGTGAAAAGATTTGAAATCAGACATATATACAGAATAGTTACAGTAATACATTACCCTCAAAAAGGCAAACACACAAAAATAATAGAGTGCAACAAATATACAATTGTATATTTCATATTTCTATAGTATAATTTATATATCCCTACATATAGTGTGTTTAGCCACCTTATGACCCCTGGATAGAAACTGTTCTTGAATCTATTTGTGTGACTGCCAATGGTCCTGTACCATTTGCCAGAAGAAAGGAGAAAAGCAGCTGTATAGGGTGACTGACGTCTTTAATAATACTAGTTGCATTTCTAAGTTGGTAAATGTTATATATAGTGTGTTCTGAACAAAAGGCAGCTCTATGCTAGTAATATTCTGTGCCACTTTCACCACCCTTTGCAGGGCTTTACTTGTGCAGATGCTACTACCAGAATGTGATGCAGCGAGTGAGGATGGACTCCACTTTGGACCTGTAGAAGTTAATGAGAACAGATAGAAAGATAAGAGGTGTCCTCAGACATCTGAGGAACTAAAGGTGTTGGTGAGCCTTCTTGACAATATTATATTGTTCCCATTATATTCCCAATATTATATTGTTCATCATTAATAGTCACTCCAAAAAATTTAAAGCTGCTCACCCTCTCAAATTCATTTCCTCTGATGCAAATAGGAGTGTGGTCTACTTTCTGCTTTCTGAAGTCTGTGACCAGCTCTTTAGTTTTTCTGACATTAAGAGTGAGATTATTGTTCTGGTACCAATGAGTTGGTAGACAAAATGCCTTCTCTGTAAGCTATCTGATCATTATTGGTGATCAGGCACTGGGTAATGGTGTCATTAGCAAACTTGATGATGAAGTTTAAGTTGTGTTTGGCTACATAAGCGAACAAAGAGTACAGAAAGGGCCTAAGCACACTACCCTGTGCAGTGCCTGCGTTAAGAGTCGGAGCCAAAGATGTGATGCTGCCAATCTATACATGCTGAGATTTGCTGAGTAGGAAATTGAAAATTCAGCTACAAATTGTGGCATTAAGTTCCAAGCTGAATAGTTTGGTTTTCAACTCTACTGGTACAACAGTGTTAAATGCTGATTTTAGATGTACTTTTTATTAACCATATGTTCTGGGATGTCATGAAGGTCAAAGAGGTGGTCCAGACTATCTGGAATATTGTATTTAAAGTGTCCTTTTGAATCAAGCAGGCACCAGCAACACTAGTTTAAAAATCCTCCTTTCGTCATGCACAGAAATGGATAAAAATGAATCCTGTGAAGCTGCATGTAATTTAATACTGAGCTGCTTGTTATCACAATCAAAGTGGGCGTTGACAAGAGGCTGAGCATCCAAGGATTATTGTGAGCCGAAAGAAAGAGATAATATGGGGATATGAGTGTGAGAGAGGAATTGTAGTCAGGAAGAGGCAGAGCCAAAACTGGAGCAATTGACGGGAATCAAGCAAACGAAAATCAAGGGCAAAACCAAAAATCAGAGTTGAAATTGTTACAGAGCCTAGCAATTGGCCTAATTCAAAAGAGGGACTAACTATGGTAGATTGTTTTATTTATCTGCCAATGGATAATGTGACCCAGAAGTGTTGCTCAAATTATATGTCACCACTGGTGATGATGTTGATATGCCGACTGTGGACACATATGTCTCCTGAGTTGTGTAAACAAAAGACTAAAATTAAAATAAACTATATGAAAATAATAAAAAAATCCAAATTACAATAAAAAATTTTTTAAGAGTAAACAACCCATAAATCTGTCAAAAAACATTTATTGTCACAGGCATTAAGGCATTAAATTAATCATGGAGTGGAAATGCAGACCCAAGTGGATTAGGCTTTACTTTTTTAACCGACAAGCATCTCTGAAACATTCCAAAGTTTACAGGAATTATTACTACTGCTACTCATCCCCGGCTCCAAACAAAATGGTAAGGGAGGCATCTGAAGTGGGGTGGGGGGAGGTATGCTGTGATACGTTCCAAAAATCCAACATGTAACAGAATACACAACAGTATGGGTGGGGAGCTTAGCCAAGCTTCTTAAGTTTATTCTACTTGTAAAATACAGCCACAAAATGAGGCCAAGCCTCTAAAATCTAGTCTGTCCTTCTAAAGTCAAAATAGGCTTCGGCCTACACAAGCACATACAGCAACAGCAACAAAACATTCCTTAATCTTCAGAATAACTAGAGATTAATTTAGAAAGTGAAATAGTGTAAAAACGCATGCCCTTTGAAAAATAATGAAATATCAGAAAAGGGCAATTAAGGTATGACTAAAATGTCAACCCAGAAACACAATCCACAATCAAAAAATTCAAAATAGAACAAAAAAACATAAAAAATAGAAAAATCCACAAAATAGGTTACTTATAATTATTTCACTACAAAACTCGAAGCTGATCTAAAGGACCTGACTCTATGCCTGAACTTATAAAGGGTGGTCCTCCCAGCAGAACATCATGGTGGCCCTGCCCCTGATACTCTTTAACTTGAGAGGACAGGTCACATGGATAAACATATTAATACTACAACAAATAAACAAAATAATATTAGCAACATAATATGTAAAAAAATATTTTAACAAAACATAAAAATGTACACTGTGGTGGGCTGGCGCCCTGCCCGAGATTGGTTCCCTGCCTTGCGTCCTGTGTTGGCTGGGATTGGCTCCAGCAGACCCCCTTGACCCTGTGTTTGGATTCAGCGGGTTGGAAAATGGATGGATGGATGGATAAAAATGTACATGAGTGTGGGATAAAACTCTGGCTAAATAATAAGGCTGGGTTTATACTTCATGCAATGTGACACGTGCTCCTGGGGATGCTTTTGCTATGCAAGCAGTGCACTGTTTATACTTGCGTTTGTACTGGAAGATTCCACCAAGTGGCAGTGCAAAATATCATCACAGTGAGAAAACATTCAGCTTCGCTGGGTTTTGATTTGAAGCACCCATTAAATTCCGAGGACACCTTGCCACAATATCTCTGAAAAGGATGGATGTTTAGTGATTCCATTCATCAATCCAGGGACGCTCCCATTCCAGCATGCATCGGGCGTGAGGCAGAAACAATCCCTGGACGGGGCATCAGCTCATCACAAGGTGAACACAAGCACACACATACACTGGCGTCATTTTAGCATCACCAAATCCCCAAACCTATAAGTGCTACCATTCTGTCACCATGCCGCCCCCACATGTGTAATTATTAACAGTATTCATTATTTAAATGAAGTTAATGATTTATCTGTAAAATGTAATATACATACTTTAATGCATTTCATCATGAGAGTGATATCAAATATAAATCTAAGGATTCTAAATGTGCAGAGAGCTGGAATATCATAAATTTGATGTGTTCTGTGTGGCGATTGCTGCTTGCCAGTGCTGTCAATGCAGGAGGAAGCCCCAGAAGCACATAGTGATTAACAGCTGGATTGGATTTAAGATGATATTTACGATGTTCTACTTTAATGACAAAATAAACTATGAGATTAACGTGGAAATTTCGAGATTAGAGACGAAATTTCCACTTTAATCACAAAATTGACCTTTGCACTGTGTCCCTAATTTTTTTTCTCTGTGGCTCAAATACTCTGCCACACATTCTGATGTTGTAGTGAAGCTGCAAAAAAAAATGGCACAGAAGATGGTATGTGATACCTTTAAAATGTATCACGTCATTATGTTGGGGAATATGCAATGCATGAAGAAAAAAGCACCACAAATACATTTGTATGTCAGCATTTTGCTTCACCAAATCGAACCATTCATTAAATATCAAAGCACACACATTGATCGTGTAGGATCTGCAATGCGGCATTCTGTCACATGTAGATAGTAAACAGAGACTGACGTCATGTTCCAACTTGAACACACTGCTCCCCCTGATTTTTTGAAGGTACTGTAACTTGCGCACCGTTTAAGTTAATTTCTGAGGACATGCTCAGAGGATTCGTCAAAAGAACACTGGGAATGCCTGGCAGCCATGATGAGTGTGAAGTATAAACTGGCCCTAGAAGTACTGATGTTTAGCTACTCTAATTGTTCTTTTCTAAATTTGTACCTGAATTTCTTGTTTTCATATTGCCATTTTGAAATGTATTACGCTGTGGGCATTCGCTAAATTCCTGATGTCGCCAGCGATCCATGGTTTCTTATTAGGAAATAAGTGGATTGTTTCCATAGGCACACTGTCATCCACATGTCATTTGATTAATCCAATTATGACATCTGTATACTCGTACAGATCTAATGAAAAGTTTCTAAACATATGACAGCTGATACAATCAAAGCAGTCCTGCACACTTTCCTTTGCCTCTTTAGCCTAGTGCTGATTTTTTTTTTCAGGCTCCTCATGCTTCAGGTTTGGTTTATTATCTGACAACAGAAGTATTGACAGGTGGATTATCTGATCTGGGAGTGTAGTAGTGAGCAGTAAGGGTCTTTTGTCAGTGATTCAGAGTATTAGCAGCCCTTCTGGGCCAGGAGACATGCTGTCAATATTTAGGGTTAACATTTTTTAAAATTTGCTTCAAATCAATGACAACAATAAATAACCCTTCAGTATGTAAATGTTTCTATTCTATAATAATGTAGAGATATTTCAGTGCATTGTTTGTGTTGGTTTGCAAAACAATATAAACAGCACTGTGAAAACCAATGGAGAACTCCCATAGGAAGATGAAGCAAACAACATTTGATAATTAAATACTCCAGATAAGATAGGCAGTTTTTTTAATGATGATATTAACGTGTTTGCCACACATTATCCACCTTAATAAAGGGACAATTATTTGTGTGCGTGTCTGTGTCCATCCAGATGCTAGGGTTAGGAAGAAAAATTTTTAAAAAAGGCAAAATATGCAGAAGATGGGGCCAAGGAAATCAAAAATGATAATAAAATTACCAAAAATTGTGGGCAATAAAATTGGTCTTACTGGCCTATTCTGTTGTCCGACATTACACTCCGGCAACAGCAGTGTGGTAGCAACTTTATTGCGAATGAGGGTTGTAGCTGTAATGCTGACTGATAACGTTATGTTAGCAGAAGAGGAAGAAGATTTAAAAGGGTTATTAGTTAAAGTCAAAGGGGATAGTGAGAATTTAGGATGCCAACTTCCAAACGAATGGTGAAGACAATGGATTACTTGCTTCTTGGTTCAAATATTAGTCAGAAGAATTCTAGCACCCAAAAGTTACACCAAAGGAAAGCATTGGAAGGGACAGAAATAAAAGAAGTTGAGAAGATTTTTAAGGGTTACCGTGTTTCAATGAATACAAAATAAGAAATTTTAATGTCAATGCCTTTTAGCATTGTACTTAATGGATGAAAAAGCAAAATAGCACCTTGAACAGACTCTTCTGAAATTTAGTGTCAGAGAACAATTTTTAGGGTGCTGTGGGAAGCTTTAAAATTCAACTTATGGTTCTTGGACTTAGTAAGTCCTCAGTATTTTGTAAAGAGAAGAAATGATAAGGCTTAAATTGTCATATTTTTGGGCACATAATGTGATGGCAGAATGTATTAGTAAAGATGGTTATGCTTGGAGAAACTAGAACTAAAAAGATGAGGACAACCAAGATAACAGCAAAACAGACTCAATTAAAACAACCATGGAAATCTCTTTGGTTGACCTAAAAAATGAGTGCTGAGGACTGGACAATCTGGAAATACAGGAGTCAAACTATATGTGTTTATTATAAAGATTTTGGCAAAGATTTAGTTATAAATGGATTTATGGGTTTGGTTTTATCCTAAGAATTGAAGCTATATTTTTGGTCTGTTTAGGAAGAGAATTAAAATAAAAGAGCTTGGTGTAACATCTTTAAAAAAATATATTCAGTTTGTGGCTGCACTCAAAAGTTTCCTTGCTGAAAGAATTTCTAACATTTTGTTCAGCAGCCCAGAGTGAAATGCATCTTATGACTGTTTTATTTTCAACCTAAGAAAGAAACAGATGGTAATAGCTTTTTAAATTTCATCCCAAAGGGAACACTAATGTCGAATTTATAATAGTTGAATTCCCTGATGGCGTGGCTGATGGTAACTTAAGAAAGAGCAATCCCTCCCTTCATTAATCCCTGCTAATGTCATATATGGACAAAGCCCCAACCCTTTTGACTAAGTGGCACCTGTGCTTTGCAAGTAAATCCACCCCTGACAGCTGGGCCAGAGCTTTTTGGGAACTTTGTAGTTGAAGAGCTGTTCTGATCTTAGCCTGACAGCCTCAGCATAAAGAACTCCAAATAAATTAATCACTAAGAAGTAAGGGCAGTTTCCATTCCCCCAAAGTGAGGTCTTGCTATGTCCCTCTGGATGGAATACGGCTCCTTCCACAGAGACCAGACTATGGACAGCCTTGAGAGGCAGCTCATTTGCCCAATCTGTCTTGAAGTCTTCACCAAGCCAGTAGTAATACTTCCTTGCCAACATAATCTTTGTCGCAAGTGTGCAAATGACATTTTTCAGGTAAGAACAGTACCCTTTTCTCCCATCTGGGGAGAAATAAAGTTCTATCTATCTATCTATCTATCTATCTATCTATCTATCTATCTATCTATCTATCTATCTATCTATCTATCTATCTATCTATCTATCTATCTATCTATCTATCTATCTATCTATCTATCTATCTTTAGTCTTATATGTGTTATGTTCTAAGTGTTTATGTTACTTATCTAAGCATAGTAAGCTACTTTTTTATATCTTACTGCAACATTTTGCAAATTCTTAAGTGTATTTCTAAAGATTCTCAAGCACATATAGAATCCTCAATAATGAGAGAAACAGCAATCACTTTCTGTTATGTTTCTTGTCTTAAAATTGAAAGGCTATGCTTTTACCTCACATATTGTCTACAAGGAGAGAGAACTGGAGCAATATAAATGTACTGCATGATTAATGTGCTTGTTTTATGTTTCTGATGCCTCATGATGGATAATCAATTGCAATATTTAAGTGGTAAAAAGTATGGTAATGTATCTAAAAGAGGAGAGACCAATTTCAGTGAAGATTGGAACCACGGTAATGAAAAGTTAAGTTTTCAAACTATGATAGCTATACTTAAATGTAAAAACAAGTCAATGGAGACACTGGCATGTGTCTGCCTGTTTGGAATCTAATGGGGTAGAAGTTGTGTGGGAGCACTTACTATGCTTTCAAATGTCCTTCCATTATTGAGCATACTTAATCTGATTCAGAGCTATGGAGTTCTGGAGCTTATCCCTATAGTTTTAGGAACAAGGCAGGAATCAACCTCAGGTGAGATAACAGTTCATCACAGGTCACACTGCCACTTTCTCCACCATTTACTACAAATCATTATGGGAGTTATCATTAGGGGATATCAGAGGAAAGCCTGAGTTTACGGAGAAACAGCCACATAGGAACAGGGAAAGTAGTCGGACTCCATGCAAGCAGTAATCAGGCCTGGCCTGAAAACCCTAAATTGGGCGCTGTGAGCTAACGCCAGTGCTAAATGGTGCTTCACCAGCTACTAACTTCTGAAGCTTTTTCATCTCAGTCATAGTTCTAGCTTTCATCTTCTTACCTTGCTCCCCTAAATTTGCACATCTCTATCAAGAACCTTTTTCACGCCTGACTTGCGCTTCAAATTGGGTGTTTCATTTGGTATCACGTGATCACCAGGTGACAGTGCCATCCAGTGACCTGTTGGAACATTGTACCCAGTGCACAAAGAGCCATGTCTCTGTGTATTCACAGCCTCGATTTTAGTTACTGTGTATATAATGGTAAAAAATGACCCATTCGAAGCACCCCCTCAAATCAAAGGCCAGATGCTTCTCCTCCACATTGTATTATGGCAACCTCTCTTAAGAAGTGCTCTGTATTCTAGGAAAAAAAGAATAAAATATTTGTTGATGTGCCGGAATATAAACTTAATCATAATCTGAGTAGGCTAAATATTATTTGCCTTGGAGACAGAGGCACAGCTACTGGATACTGCACACAGTCTTACTAATTTCCTTTGGGGTTTGAGAAAAACATCTGTGGCTGAACCGTGCAGTCAAACGCTATGCGTCATTCATCTGATCTTCTTGTTTACAGGATGAATTATAAATATAGCTTAGGTATATGGGGTAGCAAGGTGGTGCAGAGTTTAATGCGGCTTCCTCCGAGCTCTAGAAGACTGGCGCCAAGTCCTTGCCTGGTTATTGTCTGAGGAGGGCTTGCCCATTCTCCTCATTTCTGCTTATAAAAAGTATGTATACTATCAAAATTAAATAACTGGCACATTTTAAAAATATCTGTTCTTGAGTGGTTTTGGTTAGTGATTATTAATTATAATGACCATGTTAAGTGCTGAGTACATTTTATAACATTCTGTGTGCTCCAAATGAACCTGTACAAATAGTCTGTGCTCAATCAGTGACTGCTGCTTGTCTAAATAATACAGATTTATTATTGTCACAAATGAACAGCATAATAATTGAAAGAGTAGCCTTCTTTGTTTCAGGCCAGAGGGACTACGGTGGGAGCAGGAGGTCGATTCCGGTGTCCATCCTGTCGCCATGAGGTAGTTCTGGACAGACATGGGGTATATGGCCTTCAGAGAAACTTACTGGTGGAGAATATCATTGATATTTACAAGCAGGAGTCATCAAGGTAATTTAATAAATATTCTGATCAGCTGGGAAATATCAGTTGGCGAATTCAGGAGAGGAAAAAAAAATCTCTTTGAGGGACATGCAAAGACGGATTCCATAATAACAGGCAAAGAAAGATCTAGGGCTGTTAAAGATAAAAGATTGATTATCAAATCTAAAAAGTTCAAATTCAAACCTAAAGATCCTGAACATATCCAACGGTTTCTTTCCCTAACTACAGAACTTCTTCAAAGAGCACCATGGTAAAGTCTTAGTTTATCCCAAAGCATGGACTCTCAGTAGTGCATGCTGTCTTCTTATATAGGCCGGCAAAGATGATTCACTGTGTCACCTCAAGTCATGTAAACAGCAACATTCATAGCGACAGGAAATGATATGGTAGTGGCCATACAAAACTTCACAAAATGGTGACATCCAAAACAAATCTGAATTCCAAAATGAATTATAAAAAAATACAAACATCAAAAACACATAATTGAATAATTTTAAAAGTGTTGAAATAAATTCTATAAATAATAAAGCTTTGATTCTCAACAATAAAGAAAAACATCTACTGGAAAGTAATCCATCCTAAAGTGAGGCAGAATGAAGCAATAAAACATACAGTATCCTTACAGGTTTCTTTGAGTTTGGTAGTAAGTTAATTTTCAAAAAAGCAGTGAAATTACAACATTATGCATAACTGATCACAAAGTGAAGATGACATTATATTAGCTGAATGTTGCTAATAAAATATGCCAGTATCTAGATCTTTTCTAACATATAAGAGCCATACTAATACTAATAAGTGTATTCATTTTATAATTTAACCAAGCACACAAATAGATCAGAATAAGATAATAGGAAAGGACCAAAACTAAATCAAATTTACACGCCAGACTGGCACAACGGGAGGCAAAGAGGAGGTCTAGACGCCTCAAATTATTCTCCCATCCCCTCAGTTTTGGATGAATAGAGTTTTCAATAATTAATGTGCACCCTAAAAAATAGTTGTACTTTATCAGCGGTCGGTAGTAGAAATGCTACTGATCACCCACCAACAGTAACATGTCAACACTGCCTAAGCGGTTATTCCTACAGTTTATACAAACTCAGTTCTGCATTGAGACACTTCAAGGAAGAAGAGAAACAGCAGCCTTCCTAGTTTTTGAGCAATATTTTGCATTAATTCTTTAAAGTTTGTGTGTGAATTATTGGGTAGAGTGCATTACAGGAGATTTTATTTTCAGTTTGAGTATGTATTGTTTGTTTAGCAAGTGAACTGAGCTTTATGATTACTGTAGATTTGGATATTTCTTGGATTGCATGTCCATCATGCAATGATCTTTGTAAGTATGTTGTATTGAGGATCTATAAATCTATTTATGATGAGACAGTCTCTGGGAATTAATGTGAGATATGAAAAGACTGAGAGATAATAAAATGAACTAGAATTGTAGTCAGTAGAAGGCAAAGGTCAAAACCAGAGATCAAAAATATAGTAAGTGACCAAAGCCCTGGGATAAATAAAAAGTCAGGAGTCAAAGAGATCCATCCATCCATTTTCCAACCCGCTGAATCCGAACACAGGGTCATGGGGGTCTGCTGGAGCCAATCCCAGCCAACACAGAGCACAAGGCAGGAACCAATCCCAGGCAGGGTGCCAACCCACCGCAGGACACACACAAACACACCCACACACCAAGCACACACTAGGGCCAATTTAGAATCGCCAATCCACCTAACCTGCATGTCTTTGGAATGTGGGAGGAAACCGGAGTGCCCGGAGGAAACCCACGCAGACACGGGGAGAACATGCAAACTCCACGCAGGGAGGACCCGGGAATCGAGCCCAGGTCCACAGGTCTCCCAACTGCGAGGCAGCAGCGCTACCCACTGCGCCACCGTATCGCCCTCAAAGAGATTGAAACTGAAATAAACCAGGCCCTTGACCTACTTGGGAGAGAAAACGAACTAATGCTAAAGATTTGATTATGTTTATCCATAAGAGGAAGATTTTAAATGGAACTGTGCCCATAATTATACCGGATGTCTGATGACGTAACAAATGTGATGATGATGAAGTCATGGTCATGTGACCTGTCTGCAGCATTGCATAAACAAAGAACGAGACAAAGTAAAATAACAAAAACACTCCCAAATGAGTACCAGACAAAAACAATCCCTTAAAAATTAGCACTGAAATAACAAGTAACCCAAAAATAATGTGCACTATGACATCATTAGGATATTTGTATGTTGAAGGAAGTCAAAGGTACAACAATATCACATTTTTTGCGCAAACTTTATACTATAAGATCATGAAATAACAATTAATGAAGTAAAAATCTAACTGATTTTATAATCATTTTGGTAGGAAGTTCTTGCCACTTCACTGTTTGTTGAGACTGAAGGTAAAAGTAAAATTTCTCTGGGATAGCTTCTATGACTCCATTTCAACCCCTTTCAGAATTGCAGACAGTAGCTCCTACACATTTTTCCATGTCCTGTCTACATACCTTTGTTTACTTCTCTACAAACTGTTTATTTCAAGCATCATATTTTCAAAGCTCTTTTAAAAGTCAGCAAATTCCCTTGCTTTCCAGCTGCAGCAGTATGATTAAAATTAGTATTGGAAAACAATGTTTGTCCCAAAACCCATATAACACCAGTTAATGTGCTCTTATGTTTGGTAAGCCTAAAAGTTAGGCAACAGCGAAGGAGCAAAACAGGGTGCTAACAATAATTATTCAATATACAATAGAACTAAAAGGATCCATCAAAATAATCTGAAAAATTTAGCTGAACTAACAATTTTCAAAGCCACAGAGAGGGTGACATGCAAAGGATTGAGAATCAGAATCTTAATTATTATTTTTATCACAAAAACTTTATCATTTTTGTTACTTCTTTAAACAGCAAAAAGTGGATCTTTCCACACACAAATTAGAGAATTCTATTACTTTTGTCTAGCCTCACACATTTGAAGGCGTTGTATCCACAAAGCGTTGTGAAGGGCCACTCCCACCCATCCCAACAGTCTCTTTGTCCCACTTTCATCCTGGCAGAAGGTACTGCAGCCTCCAAACCAGTTCTGAAAGGTTCTGCGACAGCTTCTAGTCCTTGGCTGAGCAGACTTTGAAATCTGGCCTAACCCCCGTCCTCAGATCTGCCCCTAGTAGGGAATTTATATTCAGTACAATTGTTACTGCTGTTACTACTGTTGTTGTTGTTATTTATTTTAAATTTATTAATATCTATTTAGTGAAAAGTCAAGCAAAACGACACCTTTTATTAGCTAACTTAAAAGATTACAATATGCAAGCTTTCGAGGCAACTAAGGCCCCTTCTTCAGGCAAGATGTCATATCTATTTCAAATTATTATTATCTTTTCATTTACCTTTTGTTTATTTATTTATTTATTGTATAATATAGCTTTTTACCTGTCTTGCACTTGCCCTGTGTTTATGTGTATGATGCAACACAGACCTGGGGAGCATTATTTTGTGCCACTGTATGCTGCAATACAGTGTATGGATGATATGACATTAAAGCCACTTGGCTTGACTATGATGCAACCAAACAGACATATTGAAGAAAATTATACCTTTGAGGGAACCACAAAATATGAGGTCATGGAAATACACCAATTGGTCTCGATCAGCACATGAAGTCTGACCTTAAAGCTGCCTTTAGGTCCAGAACAGTTCATGACAAACATAGATTAATATAAAAGTGTTATGTTTCCTGTTGATATGTGACTAGTAATTATGACAGGTAGTTATGAGGACTGCAATTTAAACTTTTGTGACTAAGTATATTCGAGTAAATTTGAGTTGGGAGAATCACATTTGTTAATTGTCTCCAGCATGGCCCTCTTTTAAACCCATTTGCGATCTGTTAATATTACAAGAAAAAAGAGAATTGCAGTTAACCAACCATGAGATATCAAAAGCCAAACATCGTGACAAAAATTTATGTTATGTTTTTTTCCCTCTAATTTTCTTTAATAATGATGTGCGGTTCAGCACACGCCCACTGCCAAAACCAGGCCAGCCCACTTGTGAAGAGCATGAGGATGAGAAGGTGAACATCTACTGCATTTCATGCTCAGTGCCAACTTGTTCACTCTGCAAAGTGTTTGGCTCCCACAAAGAATGTGAGGTTGCCCCTCTGCCAGATGTCTACAAGGAACAGAAGGTAAGACTTGTTTAGATGTCAGTATATGTCTGAAGAAATAGAGAAATGAATTAGCCTGTATCTGCTCTTCTAATTGCTTCTAATGTGCCAGTATAAAGTTGCCAAATTAAGATAATGTATACATCTCTGGCATGTGGGAAGAATCTCAAGTGCCCAGAGAAAGCACCGGCACAAGGAGAACAAACACATTACAGACAGACCGAGAAAATACTTGTTTTGAACTCGGGGCTCTGGAGCTGTGATGCAGTGGCACTAACTTCTTTGCCACCATGCAAGCTTACATAATACAAGAAATCCATGTGAAAATATAAAAAGATTGTTGCCACAATAGACTTTATTTCAATATAACCCTAAATTGAATAAATGAGTAAACAGAAAAGATGGAAGGCATAAAGAAACAAATCTGCTATTCCATTAATATTATATCCATCCATCTGTTTTCTCAACCTGCACTCTCCTTTTTCCATTTCAGTTGTTCAATGAAACAGTCACCATTACAGCTTTTAGATTAAATTAGATTAAATAAACTTTATTAATCCCATGTGGAAATTCAGATTCAGTGAAACACAAAAACAACAATACAGACTCGCAGGTCATATAATACTGCCAACCAATCAATCAACCAATCAATCAAACAATTAGTTGATTGATCAACCAATTGATAAGTAAATAAATTTTATTGTGAAGGTTATAATTACTATTGCAGGACACAATGCTTCATACAGTAATATTCTAAAGTGATTAATATACCGTTGTCACAATACAAGACCCATTTAGAATAGTATTTTGTCTCTTTCGCTCTTTCTTGAAAATGGTCTCCACACCCAACGGTGTCACCAAGCACTTTTATAACCTGAAGTGTCATAGCGGTAGTAATGATAGATCTCACAAGGAGATGACACATTGAAACATAATTGTTCTGATACTCTACACACCTCAAGCTGCTTTCCAGAAAAAATATCTCTTAGTTTGAAGAGTTCCATGTTTTATAACTAAAAATGCTAATTTGTCGGTTTTCTTTTCACAGTCGGAACTCAGCGATGGGATTGCTGCTCTTGTAAGTGCAAACGACAGAGTTCAAGCTTTTATACATCGCCTTGAGGGAACCAATAAAAATATAGAGG
This sequence comes from Erpetoichthys calabaricus, assembly GCF_900747795.2. NCBI lineage: Eukaryota > Metazoa > Chordata > Cladistia > Polypteriformes > Polypteridae > Erpetoichthys > Erpetoichthys calabaricus. Next base: position 95,758,586 of record NC_041403.2, on the reverse strand, counting down.
TATGACCACATTAAAATGGTCAGTACAGCTTTTTATCTTTCAACTAAATAGTCTGTTGCATTATACTGTACTACGTATATGAGGTTTTATAACAAAAAGTTATTCTGATAATGAAGTGATAAGGATTCCCTGAGTAATCATATTTTGCTTAAACTTTCTTAGATGGAGAAGTCAGACAGTATGCTAAGTCATTTATTGATGCTTTATGCCATATTTGTATCATATGTTATGGAGGCAGTAGAGAAGCAGCATGCAACACTTGGATGAAAAGTCTCCATTAGCTTAAGTTCTATTAACAGATATGTATACTTTCAGTGAATGCACTCCAATACCACATTTTTAACTGTTTCTGGGTTAGACCACGAGTTTACAGTTTTAGAATTGAATTTGTTGTTAAACGACCAACAATGTGCCCAACCCAAATGACAGTGATACAGGACTGAGTACTAGAGCAACTTGGCACACTGCACAGGTTGGGTTGGCTGAGCCTATCTTGTAATTTAAAACATACACACATATATAAATTTACTGGGCTAGCTAAGTTCACAACATGGCCAAGGTCACTGGAGCCTATCCTGGTAGTGGCAATTCAGTTCATTTTGGCACTGTGCAGAGGCTTAGAGCGCTTGCAACAGTTTTCACCTATAATATGATGACAAAATAATTAAAGCATACATCAGTTGTATACATGACCGCACAAATGAGATTGAACAGACAGATAAAATGGGGAAAATTTCAATCTAAAAATCATGACCAAGTAGTCCGGGGCTGATCGCCTATGAAAGTAATGAAGCTTAAGATTCAGGGCTTCTAATCCTGGAAGGGCCCCACAAGTGACATTGCTTTAAAACTTTGAGTGTTTACTGTAAGAAAAGAGTTTTTAAAAAAATGAGATTAACGATATAGTGTAATTCAATGCAAAATAATTGTTAAAAGGTTAATTAAAGTATCTTGTAGGCTAGCTGCAAATGAAAAAAAAGTTCAGATTAAGGATGTTGCATTCTAAATATATTTAACATCAAATAATTATAAATAATTTAAAACACTATGACAGAGATTTATTTTTTTATTAAAATTATTGATTTTAGGCTAGCCGTAATTGAAAAAATGAAAATATATTTCGTTGATTTCAACCCTTTTTATGGTGAATAAGTTGCTAGAAAAATATAGAAAGAAGAGTTTTTTGTAAAATGTGTCTCATGCAGTATACATTTTCATAGGTGTCTAACATAAAAGATTATATTGATTTGATCGCAGCAGTTCCCATGTTTTATTTCATCTTTCTATGATGCATCATGCATGTATGTAACATTCCCCTAATTTTCCTCCTCCCATAACTTCAAAACTATAAGGTATTGGAATTGTTTTATTCACACCAGTGATAATCCAGTACGGCCGTTTTAATCAAAATCTGTGATTAAATTTATTAAAAATATGTGGTAATCTGTTGTGGATCAACCCCACTGAAGAAGATAACAGTTGTTACCCAGACCTTGACGATCGTTCAAGGCCCCAAAAATGTAGGTCCAGAACTGCATGTAGTTAGAATGGTCTTATAACTGAGAGATGGCTAGCTGATAACGGGGGAGAAGAATACTAAAACCGCAGGCAGTAGCATTTCTGGAGAAACGAAACCTCTGAGGTTCTACTGTTATAACAGATAAAGTTAAACACATCACCAGACACAAGTCAAAAACCAATCTGGAGAGGAGCACCACTCCATTACGGTGAAATGTTAAAATTGAAGCACTCTTCAAATTGTGTGTGTATATATATTTATATATATATATATATATTGTGATGGATGGCCAGCCAAATATTCTGGCCCACACCTCCAGGCTGCCAGATAGAGCCCTCCCAGCAGCATGGAAGTTCCCCAAATTTCAGCAGGGCCTTATGGACCTTGTAGTTTTTATAAACAGCCCTGCTGGATACCATGGGGACCACCAGGAGCCACTGTAGGGAGGCTTGCAGAGTGTTACGTGCCCTATAACCCGGAAGTGCGTCCTGATCACATGACCGGAAGGAACGACGTGCTTCCGGGATGAAGAAAAGGACTTTTTACCTGACCCGGAAGTGATAGCAAATCATGGACTGTAGGGTTGGAACCACTTCCGGGTCAGGGGATATAAAAAGACTGTGGGAAAGCCCAGACACTGAGCTGAGCTGGGAGGAAGGGTGGCTAAGTGTCTGGGAGAGGAGGATTGAGTATTGAGTATCGTGCATTGATTATTGAGTGTTGTATGAGTAGTGTGGAGTGGAGGGTGCTTAGTGCACGTATTTATAATAAAAATAAGAAAAGTTATACTTTTACCTGGTGTTTGGTGTGGTACCTGAGGGTTCAAGGGAGCAATAATGCCCCCTACTGCTACAATATATATATGAAGGATACACATCTGGACCTTGTCTTACATGATGCTGTTCACCCGTTAAACCCAATGCACAGTTTCAGAAAAGCTCTCTCAGATCACAGGTACCCTGAGACACCCGGGCTTGCCTGGAGTCAAATTCCTTCCAGAGGAAGGGTCAGGCAGAAGAGAAGCTGGGAGAGTGGTGTGAGAATAAGTACCAATGTAAAATTAAAATAAAACATTGTTGTGCTCACAGGTTCAAAGTTTAAGAAATAATTAACTGTACATCTGACATCACAACTACCATTTGTGTGGGTGTCTGTTGACAGGGCAACTGATGGATGAATGTAACTTACAAAGTCTGTAACTTTTCTTTCTATGGTCTTTCTATGTGAGGGACTAAATAAGTGGAGGAATCCCACTTAGCGTATTACTTTTTGATTTTCCCTCATAATATAATAAAATCACATTCCCCTACATTTACTCAAGAAAGGCGCAAATGTCCATGTTCACGTTTTACCAATTCTCAACGTCACATTTTGAGCAAATTGTAGAACCAAGAAAATTAAAAAATCAAGAACTCTACATAAAACACAGAAATAGGAAAATCAGAAAGCCGAGGGCTCCCAAGGAGTCTGTTGGTCATTAGATAAAAACATTAAAGATTTGAACAAGCTCAGCATTTTATGCCCTGATCCACTGCATGACTTCAAGGTGCTGTACTCTCCACCTACATTCTGCACTGGCCTCAGAGTCTTTCTTGTAGATCACATCCACTGTCATGATCTTCTACTACAGGAAAACTGCAAAACCCAAAAGCAGCTGCTGAGTGAGAAATTTGACCGAATGTATGCAATTCTGGAGGAGAGGAAGAAAATCATGATGCAGAGAATCACATATGAGCAGGAGGAGAAGACCAGCAAGACGGGTAGCTGGATGCAGTCCTATGCCACACATATTGCCACCACTTCCAAGCTGGTGGAGACGGCCTTGCAGTCAATGGAAGAGTCGCAGATGGCTGTTTTCCTGCAGGTAGAGTTTTAGAGTATTTATCCTTGTAAGTTTAACACTGGAAAGGAATTGGAGGCAAACAACAATAGGAGCTTTTCATTTGTTAAATAATGTGAGCATTTACAGAGTAGAATTTTATGTCTTATATTTCTGAGGCGATGCCATGGTGGCACAATGATTAACCCCTGCTGCCTGAAAGCCACTAAATCTGAGGATTAAATCGTGGCCTGGGCACTACTCATATTCAGTTCTAATGATCTCCACAGGCCTATGCAAGATTTTGTTTGTTTCTTTCTTTCTGTTTTTCTCCCAAATCCTAAAGACAAGCGTGTTAAGTTAACTGTCAGCTTTAAACTGGCTTAGTGGATGCTTTGTGTGAGTGGGACCTGTGAAAGAGAAGCAGCCCATCAATGCCTGGTTCCTGCCTTGTCCCCTATTGTGTCAGAAAGAACACTGGCTCATGCAATCCTGGATTAAATAAGAGGGTTAGGAAATGGATGGATGGAATTTAATTTAGCTGTTTCAACAATTGGTGACTTCTGTGCTATGTCCGTGAAACCCAGTAGTATTATAAGCTAGATGATTAATAATGTTTTTATCTTTATTTTGGACACTCTTCATGTCTTACAGCCTATGGTTAAATTTTATTTCAACTCAAAATAATGACAACCTATTGAGCCGTTGAGATTTGCCCTTAGGCATGTTCAAGCGTTATGAAATTATGGGCTTTTCCATGTGTGTTTGTCATTTCTGCGCTCTTTTTATGGCTTTGATTATTTTTTCTTAGTTATTTTCCTTGTCCTTCTAGTCACCATTTTGGGCTCCATCATTTTGTGTGTTGCTGTGGTTAGCATTAAGCCCATTGCTGACACGAATCGACTGGAGATCAGGTCATGTGACATTAGTGGGTTTCTGCTATTTAAATGAATACTCCTTCTAAAAAAATAATATGTTACTTAGCCCATATAGTTTAAATACTTTTAATCTAATGTTTTCATGCAGAATGGAGTGAAAAAAATATTATAATAGAAGCAAATAATGACTAATGAGGATGTAATGTACAGTGGTAAACAATGTGAAAAAAGTTCATGGAAAAAAGAAAAACAAAATCTCCTGTTACTCGTGTAACATAATTCGCAAGTCTTCCAGCTGTATAGACAAAATGTGCAAAATGCATTTGCTAAAAGAGTGTTAAGTATATACTTGCAGAATGATCAGCTGATGTCATAAACAGGAAACTAAAGCCTCATGGGAGTCACTTTTTGAACTGAAGATAGGACTCTGCATGCAACTGGATATGTGACATGTTAGTTATTAGGTTTCATATTATTAGTAGTTGTATTGTTACATGCACAGAGTACAGGGAACTTCTTCCTTGCATGAGCTACCAACAGGAGTGGATCTACTATGAAACTAATGAAGCTCAAGCTTCAGGGACTTTAATCCTGGAGGGGAGCCAGAAGTGACTTTAGTCCACATTGCTTAAAAAGTCTGGGTGTCTACTGTATGAGAAGGTTTTTTTAATAACAATATTAAATAATAATATGTTCTAATTCAATACAAAATAATAGTTAAAATAAAAATGAAATATTTATGAAAATATCATGTAGGCTAGCCATAATTGAAAAACATTCACATTAAGGCTGTTTCATTCTAAATATATGGGGGAGAATGGACCCCATAACAGTTCAACCTTCAGGGCCCCAAAAATGTAGGTCTGTCACATCTTACCAACATGCAATATGTCAGCTCCTTCTGGTGCCTTTAGTAAAACAATCAGTTAAAATACATAACACAGATGTCTGCAAACTCTACTCTACGCTGTTGGGCGCTTCAGCAAAGGCCCTTAACCTAAAATTTGCTCCTCCAAAGGCTGAACCTGTGTTCTGACGCCCAAAAGTCATGCCAAAAGACAGTTACCCCTCAGGGATTAAAAAAGTATATTATATTATATTCAGAGGTGACTGTGTGCAGATGGTGCAGACCTATAAATACCTGGGAGTGCAGCTGGATGATAAATTAGACTGGACTGCCAATACTGATGCTCTGTGTAAGAAAGGACAGAGCCGGTTATACTTCCTTAGAAGGCTGGCGTCCTTCAACATCTGCAATAAGATGCTGCAGATGTTCTATCAGACGGTTGTGGCGAGCGCCCTCTTCTACGCGGTGGTGTGCTGGGGAGGCAGCATTAAGAAGAAAGACGCCTCACGCCTGGACAAACTGGTGAGGAAGGCAGGCTCTATTGTTGGCATGGAGCTGGACAGTTTGACATCTGTGGCAGAGCGACGGGCGCTCAGCAGGCTCCTATCAATTATGGAAAATCCACTGCATCCACTAAATAGTGTCATCTCTAGACAGAAGAGCAGCTTCAGCGACAGACTGCTGTCACTGTCCTGCTCCACTGACAGACTGAGGAGATCGTTCCTCCCCCAAACTATGCGACTCGTCAATTCCACCCGGGGGGAGGGGGGGGGGTAAACGTTAACATTATACAAAGTTATTGTCTGTTTTTTACCTGCATTGTTATCAATCTTTAATTTAATATTGTTTTTTTGTATCAGTAAGGTGCTGCTGGAGTATGTGAATTTCCCCTTGGGAATAATAAAGTCTATCTATCTATCTATCTATCTATCTATCTATCTATCTATCTATCTATCTATCTATCTATCTATCTATCTATCTATCTATCTATCTATCTATCTATCTATATCTAGTCAAAAATCAAACAGCCTGTTATAACTCATTAAAGTGTTCAGTAATGTTAAGACGGGGAGCCAAGCAAAGAAGACATCTTTGAAATGGCTTGGCACACTTGTCTTTATCTATACAAGTATTGATACCTTAAATGTATGGTTTATTAAATAAAGAAAAGTTAACATTGTAAGATGGCATTTATTAATTAGCCAATTGGCTTAGTACTCTGAGAACATTTGGAAAAAAAGCTGGTCCAAATTAATTTATTTTTAGTTGAAGTCACTACAGAGATTGACATCTCCTTACAGGAAACTCAGGGAGAAGCAGTATTACAAATAGTCCTAAAATGGTGAGGGCAAACCAACAAAAATATCCTTACAAATGAAATGCTTAAAGAAGACTCAATCTCGTGTGATCGGCTTTTTGTTAGTGAACTACTGTTATTTTCTGGAGTTGTTTATTTGACCATATATTACCAAAAAGTGCATGTGTTTTGCCTGCTGTGAGCATACCACTGGTTGACTTGATGTGGATTATGCAACACGAGTAACATGAGATTTTTTTCAAGGGAGTTTTTCTGTTATTTGCTGTTGTCCAGCACTGGTTACCACTGAGTCTTGTTCTATCAGAAACTTTGTTATGTCCATTCTCCTCAAAAACATGAGATTAAAATTTTTCACTACAAACTGCATGGGGAAAGTAAAGTATTGTACCAATCCCCTGGCGATATTATTATAAATTAAAATATATCATAAAGAGAACAGGTAACCAACATTACTCTTCTACTGACCTCACACCCTACAGACCATACCATACACTTTGCAAGTGCCAAAAAAATGAATGCTATATATTTGAGTTACAACAATGAAAATTAAATAACACGCAGTACAACAAATACCCATCAAGTGATGCCCTCGCTAATACTTGACATGTACAAAAGACCACATAAGTAAAGCACACCGTGACAAAAACAAACAAGACTGATCACTCCGCAGATAAGTACAATTATTTGAAAAGTGTTGACTGGAATAGCGAAAAAAGTCTAGGCAGTGTGATGACATCCTTCCAGAAAGTAAAGAATTGAAAACAGTTTGCTCTACTGGTAGGGTTTACGCAGGTGAAGCCCCATCCAAGAAATCCAAAAAATATTAGAACACTGCACCTTAGCCGTAGTAAGGTAGGCTGTGTTTTTTTTCCTCTTCACCTGTCCTCGTGGAAGTCTATTATATTCTAAAAAAGTGCTTGGTTTTCTTTTCCTACCATTTCTGTATTTATCACTTCTGTTTTGTGCCGAGACTCCTCCCCTTACTGGCAAAGTTTGTTCAGTTGGTCTTTTTCCTGTCTTAATTCCATAAATAATTCTTATGAATATAATAAACAAAAGCACAGAAATAAATTAACTAAAACAAGAAAATAGTAAACACCAGAACACACACAAGAAGTTCTAAAAGAGCAAGTAATATAACCAAAATCTGAGACATTCAAAGCTAAAAATCTCAGAGTTTTCACCAAAGGAAAGAGCATAAAAGACGCCAAAGAACACACAGCTAAGATTGATAATAAGAACACAAGGCTTCTAGTGGCAGGCTGGGGTCTTTCATAGAATTCTCAAGTAACTGCAGCCCTTATGATTGCAACAAATGTGAGTTCCAATCCTTAAGTAGGTCCACCCAGAAGACCCTGAGCACAATTGTAGGTAAGGGACCAGGGTAAATAAAAAAAAATGTGAACAAGATGGTGGTTAGGGAGCAGATGAAAATGAGAAATGCAAAGAAAAACATAACAAGGGTGAGTCACAGCAGTAATGCTAACAGGCAGTGGCTTAGTACACTGAAAACAAGAAGAACCAATTCACTAAAACCAAATGATAACCTAATTCATGTTCAGAATTGTACAAGATGGTCATTATATTCTTAAAATGTCATTGCAATGAACAATATGGTGGCAGACATGAAAGCAATTTACAAAATGGCTGTGCCCATTAAAAAGTAAAAACTGGTGGCTAGATAACAGCATGAAAATAATAATAAAATGTAAGTTAATAATAATAAACTAGAAATGATACACAAAACTCTGACACTTTGGAGGTGTTGACCTTCCAGCTCCACGCACGTCATGAAATCAGTGCCATTCTGCCACCACTCCTCCATACTGCAAGACTCCTCAGTTCTCATGACTCAGCCAGGACACATAATATAGAGAAATAATATCTAACATTGTATGAGAAATAAACAGTTTAAAACTACAAAATAAAATACTGAAATTGGCATATTGTGGAGTTCTAAAATAAAAAATGACAGAACACTAGTTTTTTGTTAAAGGTGTATGTCAAGCAGGACTTTTATGACTGTGCGCTTGCTGGACCAGTAGAGAAGTATGCTGTGATCTGCATGTGAGGACCCCAGTCCCCCCAGACTCCATCAAGCAGCTGAAATGCATTGTATCTTTGTGAGGGACATTGTGTGGGAGAATTCTTACATCACTAACAAAACTCCCAAAATTCTTTTTTAGAATTCTAACTTCACACTCTTGGTGGTGCCCAAGGATTTCTGCACAGCATGCACCATCTGACACCTGTGGATATTTCATGTTATCGTCTGGATGTGTATTTATTGTGATGATATTTCTGTTCTTTTTCAGAATGCAAGAAGTTTGATTCACAAGTAAGTAAGAGATGCATTTGTTGAATTTAGATTTTGTTGTGCTGCTTGGACAGCTGTTGTTTTTTCTTGCTGAGATATCAATATTGTACAGAAAATATTTACTACACACAGGAGATGTTTTTTCTAATTTCTAGCAGATTTGTGTGAAATCATGAAAATGTCACATCCTGCAAATATTGTTTATTTTAATGAGAGTCCAAGATCCATTTCCCACCTCCAGTTCATCTGGTTTGTCTGTACTGTAAATACACACATTTGGATCATCTTCTGTTGCCGATTTTCCATCTCCCTTTAGCGCCAACTTTTGGCTGTTTACATCTTATGTGATTCATGTCGTGCTGTCTACTGTTCTCAGAATCGCTGAGGCCACACAAGACTTAACTGTGGAAGAGCTGGAGCAGGGCTTTGAAAACATGGATCACTACAAAGTGGACTTTAATGCTGAGGAGAGAATTCTGTATCAGCTTGATTTTGTAAAAAGTAAGTTAATGTGTCATGCAAAATTAACATTTATTCAGAGTCTTCTCAACACTAATCAACGTAAAGCTGATTAGTCTGTGGTCCTTTATGAATGGAATAATATAAAATGAATAAAAACAAAACCACTCACTACACATGCTTAATAAGGGAATACTAAGGTTTGGTTCATGTCACAGTCCTGGATATAAACTGGATGTTTCCACTTCGGTCTTTAAATCTCTCAATACAAGTCTAAGATCTTATCCACTCTGCGTTTCGGTACGTACTGAGCTATCAACCGCCAACCAAGGAGGCTTAAACAACAGTGCTGCCATCCCAGCAAATGTGGAAGGGCCAGGGCATGGTAATTAAACTTTTGGTTGGTCATGTTTCTTACTAGACATCATTGTAATGAATAAAATTTGTATTTCCCCTTGGGGACCGATAAAGTACTATCTATCTATCTATCTATCTATCTATCTATCTATCTATCTATCTATCTATCTATCTATCTATCTATCTATCTATCTATCTATCATGGTAGAAATCGACAAATTAAAGAAAGGACAAGTCTGATAAAACCTTTTTGAGTCAGTCATCAGGTAGGAGGAAAGCGTGTCCATCTACGTCATGTATTACTCTTGTAGCACCATGCTGAAGAGGGAGCACTCATCACAGCACTCTGGTACAGCATGGTCAGAATGATCAAAGAAACAGAGGGTAGAGGTACAATGTCAATCGATGCATATGTTTACTCTAGTTGGTTCATTGCTTTACACCCAAATAACATATAGAATAAAAGTCTGTTTTATTATATAGTGGAACCTCGGTTTGCAAGTAACTTGGTTTATGAGTGTTTTGCAAGACGAGCAAAAATTTTTAATAAATTTTGACTTGATAAATGCATTACAAGTAGTATGTATACGCTTTGTCTGCTGAGCGTCATGTGATCACAACTGAGCTGATGGTTCTTCTCTCTCTCGCTGCGGGATTGTGGGCAATCGTCTCCTATTCTCCATCTGAGTTGGCGTGCCTCACTCATATAGTCAACATCCGTACGAGCGTATACTGTTTACTACAGCATTAGCATTGTGACTGTGTGTGTGTGTGTGTGTGTGTGTGTGTGTGTGTGTGTGCTTGCGCGCGCGCGCTGTGGCGTGCAAGTCCCCGTCTTGCACCCTAAAACATGAAGATGAGTCTCAGTACTTTAGCAACTCCAGCTTTATTCAGCTTGAAACAGCAACAGCGCAGTTATTTAAACACAGACACAGCAGTCAGGCAGGGCCCTGCACATTTATAATGTTCATTGTTCCTTGTATCACCCATCGACGGCAGGCGCTTATAGCATGTCCGTGATCTTTTTGGATTCGCTTTTACGGCGAACTGCTACAGCGCTGGGAGACTGTGATTGCTTTGGGACGCTCTTCCGCGTGTCGTCCCATTGGGTGCAATCCCACAAGAGTTTAGAAACTCACTCACACCAGCCGTGATTCTTTTCAAAGGTAAAGTGCAGGTTAATTTGTTTTATGTATTTTTACTTTATATTTTGTATTAATCATTTTTATATGAATACAGTAATCCCTCCTCCATCGCGGGGGTTGCGTTCCAGAGCCATCCGCGAAGTAGAAACCATATGTTTATATGGTTATTTTTATATTGTCATGCTTGGGTCACAGATTTGCGCAGAAACACAGGAGGTTGTAGAGAGACAGGAACGTTATTCAAACACTGCAAACAAACATTTGTCTCTTTTTCAAAAGTTTAAACTGTGCTCCATGACAAGACAGAGATGACAGTTCCGTCTCACAATTAAAAGAATGCAAACATATCTTCCTCTTCAAGTCAGGAGCAGATGTCAGAGAGATAGAGAAAAAAAGCAAACAAATCAATAGGGCTGTTTAGCTTTTAAGTATGCGAAGCACCGCGGCACAAAGCTGTTGAAGGCGGCAGCTCACACCCCCTCCGTCAGGAGCAGAGAGAGAGAGAGAGATAGAGAGCCAGAGAAAAACAAACAAGCACAAATCAATACGTGCCCTTCAAGCTTTTAAGTATGCGAAGCACTGTGCAGCATGTCGCTTCAGGAAGCAGCTTGCACAGAAGGTAGCAACGTGAAGATAATCTTTCAGCATTTTTAGACGAGCGTCCGTATCGTCTAGGTTTGCGAACAGCCCCCCTGCTCAATCCCCCTACGCAAGAGAGAGACGGAGAAAAGTAAGTTGGGTAGCTTCTCAGCCATCTGCCAATAGCGTCCCTTGTATGAAATCAACTGGGCAAACCAACTGAGGAAGCATGTACCAGAAATTAAAAGATCCATTGTCCGCAGAAATCCGCGAGCCAGCAAAAAATCCGTGATATATATTTAAATATGCTTACATATAAAATCTGCGATGGAGTGAAGCCGCGAAAGGCGAAGCGCGATATAGCTAGGGATTACTGTAGTTTTGGGTTGTGAAACAAATCATCTGAGTTTCCATTATTTCTTATGGGGAAATTCACTTTGATATACGAGTGCTTTGGACTACGAGCACGTTTCCGGAGCGAATTATGCTCGCAAACCGAGGTTCCACTGTATTCTTATTCTTCCTCTATCTTTATCTTTTCGGCTATTATCCTTGAAATTTCTGTGTATGTGACAACTGTCCAGTCTTGCTTACAGGACATCTGATAATCTCTTAAGTCATCTTTTAGCACATTTTGTGTATTACATCTTTTAGTCATTATTATTCACTTGGCCATTCTCTGGTTTCCTGATATGCCTGAACAGGTTTCTGACATTTATTAACCCTTTATTCTATTTCTTTAAAATGAATGGTATGTTACCCAAAAGTTATTCTATCTATCTATCTATCTATCTATCTATCTATCTATCTATCTATCTATCTATCTATCTATCTATCTATCTATCTATCTATCTATCTATCTATCTATCTATCTATCTATCTATCTATCTATCTTCATTTCAGAGACGGGCCTTGACTCATACTGTAGAATAGAATCCACCATGTTCACATGTAGATAGGGGAGGTCTCTGTGTATGAATCCAAAGGAAAAGTACACAGGAGGTAGAAATTCAAGAAAGTAGGAAGCATCATGTGGGAAATTTTGCAAAGGTGTGATTTCATTTCAATTTCATAGTATTTTTCACTTTTACATGTTGGCTACAGTGGGTACCTTCAGCTTTATTTGACAAATATAAGTTACTTTTAATGTGCAGCCCTTTACATTTACTTTACTCATACAGGGAGATTCTAATGAGCTGGGCCTCGAGTTATGATGTGTTACTCCCATAGTAATAAAGCGAAAGTAATGAAATAAATACAGTGCATACCTTGGCAGTCGTGTAAATGATCTAATCACATTTGGTGTTGGAAATGGTCGCCTTCTCCTTGCAAACACAGATCGACACAACGCTCCATATTGGCAAAGGTATCCGCAAGCATTGTAGGGGTGACAGCAGCAATTTCCTGTTCATTGTTTCACTGTAATTGTTACAGTGTGTGAGGCTTGTTCTTGTACACTTTTCCTTTCAGCGCTCCCCAAAGGAAGAAACCTGGAGGTGACAGGTCCGGGGAACAAGGTGGTCAGAGTCTCTTTGAAATGACCCGATTGCTAAAAAACGATTCAATTTGTGACATGCTGCGAGCTGACGTGTGACAGGTTGCCCCATCTTGCTTGAAATAACCCTCACTGATCTCACAGTCATCCAGTTCATTCACAAATAAGTCAAAAATGTTCAGGTACATGTCAGTATTCACAGTGGTGGTGAAAAAAATGGAGCTTATAAAAGACAGTAATACATGGGACCCCATCCATTAGAATCACCCAGTACTTTGCACTTTGATTGGTCAAAAAGGGGTTTAAAGTGGCATGAATGAATGCACATTTTAATCCTTCAGTTTTATTCTTTCATAGTTTCAAGGGTCAGGGTGATCGACAATTATTTAAATAAAGTGGGTATGAATTTATAGTGTTCGCTTCTTTCTTGGTTGTCTGGATGTTCTTGCAAAATTATTTGAAACCCTTGAGACTAACTCTTCTTGTAATGGGGTTTTGTTTTAAATCCATTGTGTCCACTTTTAGGGTTCAACGATGAAATTATTCTCCACGTTATTTAAAAAGTTGATGTAAGTTTAATTTAATTTTTATGCATCCACTTTTACTTCAATTTTGTTGCACCCTGTTGCAAGGAATTGGGTTTTTCTTGGAGATTAAGTCTGCTTTGGGGAGGCAGCTGGTTGGACTGTCTTCCATTTATGTTAGTTCTATAGCATTCTAGGGGGTTGTGGAAGGCATCAAACCACATCCTCAGTGAATCCATCCATCCATCCATTTTCCAACCCGCTGAATCCGAACACAGGGTCACGGGGGTCTGCCGGAGCCAATCCCAGCCAACACAGGGCACAAGGCAGGAAACAATCCTCGGCAGGGTGCCAACCCACCGCAGATCCTCAGTGAATACTGTTGCAATGTTGACTAGAATGCACATGTCTGCTGTCCAGTTTAGTTCACAGAATACTCTCCTTATTGTTGTACCCATTCATTAATGGTGGTGTACTGTATGTCCCTGTTACTGTCTATACATAAAACTCCTCATTCACAGTCTCTGTCTGAGTAGGAAATTACAAGCAAAGGTCAGATGTTGGTTAAACAGTGGACAATAACTCCAACTCACTCTGTAGCACCTTGACCAGAATTCCATGCAGACAGAGAAAGAGACATGAAGAGTTGGAGCAGAGCTTCCTTTAATTTTTTTCTAGATTTTCTTTGAGTGTGGTCTAACACGTTTTAGTGGCTTTGCCTGTATGACAAAGCCGCTATACCAGCGCTCAACCTGACACAGACAGATGCAGGAGGCACACTGATAAAACAAATAAATGTTTTATTTTCTTTTTCTTTGCCTGTGGGCAACATCTTCCCCGTTTCTCACAGGCACAACACAGTCCCAAAGCACCAACACCACAATGCACAATTCCTTAACTTTCTCTTTCTTTTTCTTTCTCCTCCACTCCTCTCCAGCAAGTTTTGTCTCCCTCCTCCCGACTCTGGCTCCTGGAGTGGTGGCTGCTGGCTTCTTTTATAGTCCACCTGGAAGTGCTCCAGGTGTTTGACAACCTATTTCCGGTTGCACCTCTGGGTGTAACAGAAGAGCCACCCACACGGGCTCAGGAACCACTGCAGCACCCCCTGGCGGCACTCCCAGATCCCAACAGGGTTGTAGAGAACTCCATCTCCAATGGAGCCCTGTGGGAATCCGAGGCATCACTGCCACTCAGGGGGACTGCCATCTAGCATCCCAGGGGAGGTACTGTTCAGTCCCTGCTTGTTCCCCTGGACCATATAAAGAAGAGGCGTCCCGGCCAGGCAAGGGCCCCAGCTGTCTGCCACACCTGGAAGAGGAGAACATTTAACTGCCCTAAAACATTTTCAGAACTTGTCACTTTAAGTTCATTATCTACAATTTAAGCCACAGTTCCCTTTAGCAGTCTGCACTTACTGTTCCTCCTTCATGTCTGTGTCCAATTTTGCAGATTGCCCAAGTCCATCCATCCATTGTCTCCCGCTTATCCGAGGTCGGGTCGCGGGGGCAGCAGCTTGAGCAGAGATGCCCAGACTTCCCTCTCCCCGGCCACTTCTTCTAGCTCTTTGGGGAGAATCCCAAGGCGTTCCCAGGCCAGTCGAGAGACATAGTCCCTCCAGCGTGTCCTGGGTCTTCCCCGGGGCCTCCTCCCGGTTAAACGTGCCCGGAACACCTCACCAGGGAGGCGTCCAGGAGGCATCCTGATCAGATGCCCGAGCCACCACATCTGACTCCTCTCGATGCGGAGGAGCAGCGGCTCTACTCTGAGCCCCTCCCGGATGACTGAGCTTCTCACCCTATCTTTAAGGGAAAGCCCAGACACCCTGTGGAGGAAACTCATTTCAGCCGCTTGTATTCGCGATCTCGTTCTTTTGGTCACTACCCATAGCTCATGACCATAGGTGAGGGTAGGAACATAAATCGACTGGTAAATTGAGAGCTTCGCCTTGCGGCTCAGCTCCTTTTTCACCACGACAGACCGATGCAGCGCCCGCATTACTGCGGATGCCGCACCGATCCGCCTGTCGATCTCACGCTCCATTCTTCCCTCACTCGTGAACAAGACCCCGAGATACTTGAACTCCTCCACTTGGGGCAGGATCTCGCTACCAACCCTAAGAGGGCACTCCACCCTTTTCCGGCTGAGGACCATGGTCTCGGATTTGGAGGTGCTGATTCTCATCCCAGCCGCTTCACACTCGGCTGCGAACCGATCCAGAGAGAGCTGAAGATCACGGCCTGATGAAGCAAACAGGACAACATCATCTGCAAAAAGCAGTGACCCAATCCTGAGCCCACCAAACCAGACCCCCTCAACGCCCTGGCTGCGCCTAGAAATTCTGTCCATAAAAGTTATGAACAGAATCGGTGACAAAGGGCAGCCCTGGCGGAGTCCAACTCTCACTGGAAACGGGTTCGACTTACTGCCGGCAATGCGGACCAAGCTCTGGCACCAATCGTACAGGGACTGAACAGCCCTTATCAGGGGGGCCGGTACCCCATACTCTCGGAGTACCCCCCACAGGATTCCCCAAGGGACACAGTCGAATGCCTTTTCCAAGTCCACAAAACACATGTAGACTGGTTGGGCAAACTCCCATGCACCCTCCAGGACCCTGCTAAGGGTATAGAGCTGGTCCACTGTTCCGCGACCAGGACGAAAACCACACTGTTCCTCCTGAATCCGAGGTTCGACTATCCGACGGACCCTCCTCTCCAGGACCCCTGAATAGACTTTTCCAGGGAGGCTGAGGAGTGTGATCCCTCTGTAGTTGGAACACACCCTCCGATCCCCCTTCTTAAAGAGGGGGACCACCTGCCAATCCAGAGGCACTGTCCCTGATGTCCATGCGATGTTGCAGAGGCGTGTCAGCCAAGACAGTCCTACAACATCCAGAGCCTTGAGGAACTCCGGGCGTATCTCATCCACCCCCGGGGCCCTGCCACCAAGGAGTTTTTTGACCACCTCGGTGACCTCAGTCCCAGAGATGGGGGAGCCCACCTCTGAGTCCCCAGGCTCTGCTTCCTCATTGGAAGGCATGTTAATGGGATTGAGGAGGTCTTCGAAGTATTCCCCCCACCGACCCACAACGTCCTGAGTCGAGGTCAGCAGCGCACCATCCCCACCATATACAGTGTTGACACTGCACTGCTTCCCCTTCCTGAGACGCCGGACGGTGGACCAGAATCTCCTCGAAGCCGTCCGAAAGTCGTTCTCCATGGCCTCCCCAAACTCCTCCCACGCCCGAGTTTTTGCCTCGGCAACCACCAAAGCCGCATTCCGCTTGGCCTGCCGGTACCTATCAGCTGCCTCCGGGGTCCCACAGGACAAAAGAGTCCTGTAGGACTCCTTCTTCAGCTTGACGGCATCCTTCACCGCCGGTGTCCACCAACGGGTTCGGGGATTGCCGCCACGACAGGCACCGACCACCTTACGGCCACAGCTCCGGTCAGCCGCCTCAACAATAGAGGCACGGAACATGGCCCATTCAGACTCAATGTCCCCCACCTCCCTTGGAACGTGGTCGAAGTTCTGCCGGAGGTGGGAGTTGAAGCTACTTCTGACAGGGGGCTCTGCCAGACGTTCCCAGCAGACCCTCACAACACGTTTGGGCCTACCACGCCTGACCGGCATCCTCCCCCACCATCGAAGCCAACTCACCACCAGGTGGTGATCAGTTGACAGCTCCGCCCCTCTCTTCACCCAAGTGTCCAAGACATGTGGCCGCAAGTCCGACGACACGACCACAAAGTCGATCATCGAACTGAGGCCTAGGGTGTCCAGGTGCCAAGTGCACATATGAACACCCCTATGCTTGAACATGGTGTTCGTTATGGACAATCCGTGACGAGCACAGAAGTCCAATAACAAAACACTGCTCGGGTTCAGATCAGGGGGGCCATTCCTCCCAATCACGCCCTTCCAGGTCTCACTGTCATTGCCCACGTGAGCATTGAAGTCTCCCAGCAGAACGAGGGAGTCCCCAGAAGGTATGCCCTCTAGCACCCCCTCCAGGGACTCCAAAAAGGGTGGGTACTCCGAACTGCTGTTCGGTGCATACGCACAAACAACAGTTAGGACCCGTCCCCCCACCCGAAGGCGAAGGGAGGCCACCCTCTCGTCCACCGGGGTAAACCCCAATGTACAGGCTCCAAGTTAGGGGGCAATAAGTATACCCACACCAGCTCGGCGCCTCTCACCGGGGGCAACTCCAGAGTGGTACAGAGTCCAGCCCCTCTCAAGGAGATTGGTTCCAGAGTCCAAACTGTGCGTCGAGGTGAGTCCGACTATATCTAGCCGGAACCTCTCAACTTCGCGCACTAGCTCAGGCTCCTTCCCCTTCAGAGAGGTCACATTCCACGTCCCAAGAGCCAGTTTCTGTAGCCGAGGATCGGACTGCCAAGGTCCCCGCCTTCGGCCACCACCCAACTCACACTGCACCCGACCTCCTTGGCCCCTCCCATAGGTGGTGAGCCCATGGGAAGGGGGACCCACGTTGCCTCTTCGGGCTGTGCCCAGCCGAGCCCCATGGGTGCAGGCCCGGCCACCAGGCGCTCGCCATCGATCCCCACCTCCAGGCCTGGCTCCAGAGTGGGGCCCCGGTGACCCGCGTCCGGGCAAGGGAAAACGCCGTCCAAAATTGTTTTTCTTCATAGGAGGTTTGTTTAACCGCTCTTTGTCTCATCCCTCACCTAGGACCAGTTTGCCTTGGGTGGCCCTACCAGGGGCATAAAGCCCCGGACAACAGAGCTCCTAGGATCATTGGGACACGCAAACCCCTCCACCACGATAAGGTGACGGTTAAAGGAGGGGGATTGCCCAAGTCTTTTGAATTAATTTATCCTTGCTGTTCTGAATTATTGTGCAGAGGACCTTACTCTTTGTGTCTCAAAGAGTGTTGTTGAACAGTACTTTGTGTGGATTACTCCCTGTGCTGTTACACGCATTCAGCATGTTGTTAGACAGTAGCTACTGAGCGTAAATCAGAGCTGTTCTAGCTTCAAATTTCTTCCTAGATGATGATGACACAGAGGAAGTGACAGAAGAAGAACCGGATCATTGCGTAACGGAGGAGACAGAGAGCTCAACGGTAAAGTTGTACCAGAGCGATGGAGCCAGTGAGGTCAAAGGCCAAACTGAAGAGCTGAGTGTGGTAAAGGGTCCGTATTCAGAGGCGTCCAACATGGGTGGAGGTCTTGCACAGCAGGTTTGTCTTATAATGCTGTTTTTTTTTCTCCAGTTTTTCCACACTATGAAGTCCTTTATTCTCAATTTGTTTATAAGAATATTTTTTGATGAGAAGGGGCCATCAAACTAACATACTGAAGGATGTCAATTCCCATTCACCTGTGTGTATAAAACATTCCTGAGTTCAGACTGATATGATGCTTAGGCAAATACGTTCCTTTTCTGCTGGATAATTGATGTCATGTATGTGTTAAAAATATTCTAACTATTGTGTTTTGTTTTGTCATCACCAAACTTTGACTGTCTCACCAACCGTAATGAAAAAACATTAAATAACAGTTACAAGGAGACATGCTACAAGTGTTTCATATAATGATATGCCACCAAAGTATTGGCAGTCAGGTTGGCATGAGGGTTTAAACTGCTGCTTAACACTTTGAGGAGACTGGATTTGAATTCTAGCCTGGTTGCTGCCTTTGTGGATTTTGCACATTCCCCCATGTTTGTATGGATTTTTTTTTACCACGTATTCTGATTTTCCACCCACATTCCAAAAGTTAGTGGAGGTTCCCAAATGGCTCTTCATAACATAACAGGTTTTATTAACAACTCATATAGTTTTTCAGAATTGATGGTGAAAATAAACATTATCCTAATGTAGTATGTCAGTTCTTTCAAGATTACTGCCACAGGCATGAGAGATACTTTACATTGTTTTCTGCTTGCT
Organism: Erpetoichthys calabaricus; assembly: GCF_900747795.2. Taxonomy (NCBI): domain Eukaryota; kingdom Metazoa; phylum Chordata; class Cladistia; order Polypteriformes; family Polypteridae; genus Erpetoichthys; species Erpetoichthys calabaricus. The sequence goes on along the minus strand of NC_041403.2, from coordinate 95,739,415 downwards.
TTATGCTGTCAATATATTTACATTATTTTTAAAATTATTTTTTACATGTTGTCCAACTTTTACTCCTGGAAGGCTGACCTGAAGGGGGAGCAGAATGGCAATGACTTAGAAATTCAAGGACTTTTGGCAGAAGCCAGTGAAGATACCAAACTCTATCCTGACTGGTACAAGTCCAATTCCTGGCAGTTAATAACTCCAAGCCTAATGCTCACAAGTGACAACCAAGATGGTGCAAGTTCAGATGTGAATACCGCATCAGCTGCACCCCAGGACAGGAAGGAGTCCTGGGTCTCTCCTGATTTCATGCCAGTTGCTTCTGGTGATCCTCCCCATGCCAATTTAGCAATATCTGATTTGGAATCTGCCCATGGGTTTGTATCAGTTGCTGCCGAGTCCCAGCCTGCACATGAAACTCTGGAAGGTCATGATGTTGTACCTTCTGAAGATACGCAGGTTAGTCATTCTGCAACAATATTGTCTCTGTATTGATCACCATTGAACCATGTCTCATATCTATGATTGCTTTCTTCATTATCTTGTGTACTCTGTCATATTAGCAGAGAAGAGTGTTACAAATTTTATTTATAGTAGGAGGTTTAGCAAAATTTTTAACAGCTGAACAACAAAGAAAATTAGTATCTATCAATCATATAATGACTTTCTTATCTATCTATCTATCTATCTATCTATCTATCTATCTATCTATCTATCTATCTATCTATCTATCTATCTATCTATCATATAATGGCTTTCTTATCTATCTAACTATTATATAGTGCCTTTCATATCTATCTATCTTTCTATCTATCTATCTATCTATCTATCTATCTATCTATCTATCTATCTATCTGCTTTCATCCTGTTTCACTGTTGCAGTGCATGTTGGATGTTTTTTTCTGGCGCAAGTGGTTGTGGTGGGCTTTGATTCTGGTGAGTGAAGTGTTTTGTGTAACTAATTTCTTATTTTCCTTTTCTTCCTTTTCATTTCATTTATGTTTGAATTGTTTGCAAGTATTCTGTTTCTTTTGTGTTAGGTGGCATCTGACCACAACAGCCATAACGCTACGAATCTAGGAAAGGGGTAGGTTTGGGCAAAGTGTGGTTCAGGGGGAGTCATGTGCATAAACACTTCTTTGACCTCTCTGGGTCACTCCATTCTTTATTTCATCATTATTATGTAGCCCAACATTATAATACCCCCTCGTTTAAAAGGTTACTGGAAATCTGGTGGATAAGTCACTATGATGTCACTATGATGCCTTGTTGAGAATCAGGAGGCTATCCTGAACATTTTGTCTGAGGTTTCTGAAGACAGAGGGGCTACAATGGCTATTTGCACAGAGGCAGCAGGGCTTCTAGTTGAAAAAGCGTTTTTTTTTTTGAGGTTGGAAAATTCCTTGAAAAAAGTTGTGTCTTGAAGCCTATAAATTCTATGTTGTAAGCTCAGTCTATAGATATGTGTCATGCTGGGGAGGTCATCACTGAAAGATATCCAAAGTGATGGTTCATGGGATTATTTTGAAATATCAACAGATACTGTACCACCTTTTGCAAAGAGAAAGGGAGCCATGACCAAACTGCTCACACACAGCATTGTCCTCTCCACTCTTGGTCAGACTGACTCGGATTCTTTAAGCACTTCCAGCCAGTCTTTGAGGAAATGACTTCTGAACATTCTGGACAGACATATTGAAGAAATGGAAAACAGATTTTCAAAGAAAAATCTTGACCTGATGACAGCTGTAGCTTATCTTCTTCCCCAGTCAAATTCTTTTCTAGATTTCACACCCTTGACTACCTCCTCACTGATATTGATGCTTCATCTAATAGTCTGCAACATGAAATTCCACTAGTAAAAGTCAGGCTGCTCAAGAAAGTCTCTCCTGACAATTATGTAAGCCTTTTATCTGTGTGCCAACATATGCAGGTCTAGAAGGAGCATTTCCTAAACTTCATGCAATGTACTGTATGTAACTACATTAGTGATGGGTGTATCCTCAACTCCACGTTAGAGTTCATTCTCTACGCTGTCACGTGTCCTGACCCCTTTCCGTCACACCGTGCTACATAACAGGAAAAAGAATTTGGTGATTTTGGCTTATTAAAAATGAATAACAAAAGGGCTAGAAATGGAGAAGTTTGTTAGAGCTTTTGCCCAAAAAACAGAAAACTGATGCTTTGAAGTGAATGGTTAGAGGCTGCAGCAGGATCATTAGTAGCTTTCTATTTTATCCACTTTTGCCCGTGAAATAAACAAAGTTTCCACCTTTGTTTGCAAAGCCAGTTTGTTTATGGTTTGGTAAATTTTAACATTTTTTTCTCTTTGCGGAGGATCCCTCCACTATATTACTGCTCATGTTACATGCTCTGTTCTTATGTGCTTATGGGCTCATGAGTTTGGGGTCCAAATTTTCCTTTAATATACCAGTAGATAAGTCAAAGTTTAAGTTTGATTACTATCTATCTATCTATCTATCTATCTATCTATCTATCTATCTATCTATCTATCTATCTATCTATCTATCTATCTATCTATCTATCTATCTATCTGATGAATACAATCATTCCTTTCCAAGCTTTTAATGCCACTGTTGTGGGGTGCCTTTTCTCCTTGGCCTCTGGAGCCCCATTGAGTCCTAGGCATGGACTTTGTAAAGCTCAGTGGGGCCTGAATGAGCAAAACATTACTCAGTCCTAATACATGTCCTTCAAAACAACATAACTAGCAATTATGGCAGCTACTGTATTTCCCTGCAGTCAGGTCTTATCTCTCTGTTGTAAGAAGCCATGATCACCTTAGGCATTGTAATGGTGGTGCTCAAAAATAAATGAATGGCGCATAAGGAAGATGTTGAAAATGTTCACAAGTAGGTGACACTTTTTTGCTTTAGCGTCAGACATTAATTTAATCCTCTAAAACAGGGGTCCCCAACTCTGGAGGGCCGCAGTGGCTGCAAGTTTTCATTCTAACCCTTTTCTTAATTAGTGACCTGTTTTTGCTGCTAATTAACCTCTTTTAAATTAATTTTTATTTACTTATTCTTGAAGGCTCAGACCCCTGACTTGTTTCTTTTTCCATAATTAGTAGCCAAAAAACAATGAGATATAAAATGAGCCAAAACAGGACCAGCAAACTGTGTTCATCACACAATATCTGAACATAAAGAAGGATGAAGGAAGGAATTGGTCTGCTCAGGTCAATTTTAACAGTGCTCTTAGAAAAGAGAAAATCAACAATTTCAGAAATGTCTGCTATTGTACAATGAGAGCAGCAACAAGCCATGGAATTAGAAAACGGGTTTAATTACAACAAGAATCAGAGCCTAATTAAACAACTGGTTGAAGTGAAAATGGTTGGAGTTTGAGGCCCTGACTTAGCTGGTCTTCCGTTGGCTCACTCACTTCACACATCATTTCTGTTTGGATGCCATTTATGGAAAGAAATGAAGCAATTTAGAGGAACGATGAAATAATTCAGGGGAACAAATCTTAAAAAAACAAGTAAATTAAAATGAAAGGAAAAGGAATTAATTAGCAGCAAAAACTGGTCACCAATTAAGAAAGGGTTAGAATGAAAACCTGCAGCCACTGCCGCCCTCCAGGACCAAAGTTGGAGACCACTGCTGTAAGCTGTACAATATTGCTGTTCCATATGATCAGGCCCTGTCGGCAGTGTCTGTAAACATGAAAGATTCTATGGCTGAGCTCATGGAAAGTAAAGAGACTGACATCTGTAACAAGGCTACATCTGACTAATCAGAAAACAAAAAATAAATGGTAGAATTTCAAAAGGTTCAGGTTGAATGAGTTCCTTTTATCATGTGGCTTCAATAGTAGCCTGACACAGATTGCTTGGCACAGCATCTTCTTAAGTTCATCACTTCCTTGATTCAGAAACAGTATTCTGGTTTCTTCATTAATAAAATGAAAATCCACTGATATGGGTACATGATGCTTTATATACAAATGGCTGAATTTCATGAGCAAACTGGAATTTACAGAATCAGAAAAATGGGTGAATGGTTTTGAATGATGGAGTGCATTAGTTTACTGAAATACTTTTCAACAATAAGTTAAATCATATGGAAGTTAGCTAAGTAGCCGCAGGTTCTGTTTGGAAGGGAACACCAAATATGCTTCTTCTGAAAACAAGACCTTGACCTTCCTATTTATATAATAGAGACATACAGACATGCTCAAATATCCAAAAGACGTTTGATATGTACAGTGGACATTTACTCAGTGGCGGCCCACTGGCCGCTGTAGCAGGTGGTTGGCATTGTGTTTTAAATGATGCATTGATTTAGTTGTAAATGCAACACCTTCTGAATGTGTCTTCCCTCCCCATCCCTCTGCCCTTTCCAGAACCCTGTCCTTGACGTGGGACTACAGGATGGAAGCTCGACTGAGCAGAGCTATCAGCCACCAAGTGAGCCGAGCTCCATTGCTGCTATGTGGCTTGATCTTTGAGAGGGAGGCAGACAGGCAGGGTAAAAGGTGGGTGCCGCCTTCTTCCACTGATCCACCATCATTCAGGAGCTGTCGTGCATGACATTGCTTTGAGTGCCCAAGGTGATCAGGGTGTCAGTCTCACCTGGAACTCTGACCCAGTCATTTGGGAGCCTCAGCACACTTTGTGCCTCTGCTGAACAATACAGGCATAGTATTGTCACAATCTGCTGCCATTCATGTCTTTTATACAAGAGGCATTATTTCATAATAAATGAATTACAAAGTCTTATTTTCAAAGGCATGCAATTCTGCCTCACTCTAACAGAATTGTCTTTCATAAGACAATTCATTCAAAAATACAAAATTGAAAAAATTCCATTTTTTATCTTACATACCACCCGTCATGGAAAACATTGCCTCAAAGTCCTTTGGAAGTGCTCTGTGTGCTGCCATCTTGTATGATTTGAACTCTCTGCTTTTTTCTCTTGCCTGAATGCTCTTTGCTTGGGATACCTCAAAGATCAAATCTGTAAGGTCAAGACTGATTGTTCAGGAAAGTTTAATTAACCATTCTGCTACAGTCAAAAAAAAATCAGAACTTACCATTACTTAATCAGTAAGATGTCCGAGTCCTCAAGATGATATACAAGTTCCTTACATGACATGACATGACACCCCATTCAATGGTCAATAACAGAAGTATTTGTGCATGCATTTATAGAATACAATAGTTACTTGTTGTGTTTTTGTACGTACAGTATAGTCACACATACAGACAGGCAGCACGGCCTAGTGGCCAAGGCAGTGGACTTCTAAGGCATAAAGCTGCCAGTTCAATCCCCACCTCTACCTCACTGTGTGCCCCTTGTGAGTCACTTTACTGGCCAGTGCTCCACCTAGGGATACTGTTTATTGTATGTGTATATGTGTGTATATATATATATATATATATATATATATATATATATAAATAAAATAATGTGTGTGTGTACACAGTATATATTATATATATATGCACACTATATGTACAGTGGATTTAGAAAGTGTTCAGACCCATTCACTTTCTGCACACTTTTTTGTTTTATACATTTAATTGTGAATAGATACAAATGCAATTTTTGCCTATCAGTTTACACTCAACAACCCATAATGACAAAGCAAAGCCCTTTTTAGGTTTGCAAATCTCTCTATTATAAAAAAAACCTGGGAGAGAAAGACTAGGGAAACGAGACGTGATCTTCACGTGAAGATCACAGAAGACACTTAAAAGACCCGCGAGACGAAAGAGATTGGCTACGGAGCGTCTCGCGGGGACCTTAAACATGAGATTCTTGCAAGACACACCCTACTTACAAACAATACCAAATAAGACCACTGACAGCAAAACACTCAGTCGTGCAAAGGCTTTGAGCACACACAGATCCAGGGCTCTCAGCGCATATAAAGCGTATAAGGACAATACGTTATAGATGAAACGTCGACGACTAAGTGAAGATGAAAGAGCAGCGTGGAGAAAAGAGACCCAAAGGTGTTGGAGAGAAAAAAAAATGCAAAAAAGAAAAAGAATAATCTAGGTGAAGATTCAGAAAATAAGACAAAGTAGAACTTCATAAAGACATTCAAAAACGTTGACGCTATACACATGCACAGCAGGTTAGAGATTATAAAAGCAGTGGAATTCGAAAGGCTCAAAAAAAAAAACATTGGCGCGATACACATGTGGAGAAAGTTAAAGAATATGAAAGCAGGAAAATTAGAAAGTATAAAAAAAAAAGAAAGTAAAAATCGCAACGGAAACGAACAAACGGAAATAATTACTCGAAAAAAGGGAAAATAATCACCACGGACCAGGTGTCATTGAAAAAAAGCAGGACAAAGCGAGGTCAGAAATAGAAGACAAAGAGTAGAAAACAAAGTAAAACATCACAAAGAGGTTAAAAAACAAGGGGGCCAAACACATGCAGAACAGGTTAGAGATAATGAAAACTGGAATTCAAAAGCCTCAAAAAAAAATGTAGGCACGAAACACATGAGAGCAAGATACAGAATATGAAAGCAGAAAAAAACGACAGTGTCAAAAAAAGAAAGTAAACAACGCATTAGCGCAAAGAAAGACAAATTATTACTCAGAGAAATAACAAAAAGGCGAATAGAGATCGAATATATGGACACAGGTGATATGTCAGAAGTATATAAATATTGTAAGGCTTTGAAGTTTAAGTCAGAGAATTTCAAAAACGGGGTTTACCTCACATGGATTTATTGGTTACTTTGCAAAAATAAATAATTGCTGATGATGTCGATCATTTTGTCTGTGCTGAAATTCCAAACAGAGAAACTTATCCTGAATTATGGTACAAAGTCATTAAACACATGTCTCATGGACTTCATTTAAAAGATTCAGCATGTTGGGACTCGAAAGATTCCAAATATTGTTTTTAACGAAGTTGTGAAATAAAACGTGAAACTAATGAAATAGCAACAATTCAAGGAAAAAAAAATCTTAAAAGTGTGTATCCGGAAAACCAAACATGGGGGTTGGTGAGCGAAGCGAGCAGGGGTCTAGTTTATTAAAAAATCAAAAATTGGAATCTCTCGTTCATATAGCTATTGAGACCCTTGATTCAGTACTTTGTAGAAGTTCCTTTATCAGCTTTGAGACTTCTGGGGTAAGTCTCTACAAGCATTACACACCTGCATTTGGGCACTTTGTCCCATTCTTCCTGGCACATCCCCTCAAATGCAATTAGATTGGACCTGAAGTGTCTGTAAACTGCCACCTTCATATCCCTTCGGAGATGTTCTATGGAGTTGGAGTCTGGGCTTTTGCTGGGTCACTCAAGGACAGTTTAGACTTGTCTCAAAGCCACTCCAGCATTGGCTTCTCTGTACCCTTTGGGTCATGGTTGTGCTGAAAGGTGAACCTTCTCCCCTGTCTGAGGTTGCATGCATTTTGGAGTAGGTTTTCTTCAATGACTTCTCTGTATTGGGCTGCATTCATCCTTCCATCAATTCTGACCGGTCTCCCTGTCTCTGTTTCACTGTAGGGATGGTATTAGGTGGGTAATCTTCTCCAGAAATACTGCTTAGAGTTCTGCAGTTTTGTTTCATCAGTCCAGAGAATCTTCTTCCTCATGCTGTCAGACTCCTTTAAATGGTGTCATTTTCTTTTACCTCAACAGTGGCTTCCTTCTTATCTCTCTACCATAAATGCCTGCTTGGTGAAGTGCTGCTGAGATGGTTGTCCTTTTGATTATTGAGACCACTGTGCTTTTGAGAACACTCAAAGCTTAAGAAATGGTTTTACACCCTTGTCCTGATCTATGCAACACCACGGTTTTATTGTGGGGGGGTCTCTATGGAGAGTTCTCGGTTTTTGTCCTGACACACAGTGTGAATTGTGAGACCTTACATACACAGATGTGTGTCTTTCTAAACGGTGCCCACAAATGGACACCAATCGAGTTCTAGACACATCTCAAGGAAAATTTAAGCAAACAGGCCACACTTGATCACAATCTGGAGTGCCAAGGCAAAGGGTCTGAATACTTGTATGAATGACAGATTTTGGTTTTTGGTTTTTAATTAATTTGCCAGCCTTACTGAAATGTGAAATGTATTCACTTTTTCTTTATTGCGTCTACTCTAATCTACAACATAATAAAGAATGCATAAAGTTTAGGGGTTTAAATACTTTCTGAATCCACTTTTTATGTGTACTGTATATATATATATATATATATATATATATATATATATATATATATATATATATATATATATAATGGAATACCAGGGCGCACCTGCTGCCCCAACCCCAACACAGACAGGCAGAGACACAAGTGCAGCACAGAACACTCTTTCCTTGCTCCGAGTACAATACAATGCAATACACAGTCCTTTTCTCTTTGTCTCTCGTTCTCTATCTCTCTCTCTTTTTCCACCTCCATTCCTGCTCGCAAGCTTTGTCCATCTCTTCCCGACTCTGGCTCTCCGAGTAGTGGTGGCTGACTCCTTTTATAGGACACCCAGAAGCACTCCAGGTGTCCAATGAGCTTCTTCTGGCAGCACTTCCGAGTGTGGCAGAACTGCTGCCAAACAGGGCCTGGCAAACATCCAGGTGCCCCCTGGCGGTGGCCACGGGCTCCATCAGGGTTGAGCTTCTATGCTCCGAACTCTTGGCCCCCAGCAAGTCAGGGGGGCTGCCCTCTAGTATTCTGGGGGTAGATAATATCCTGAATAAACTCCCCTGGTCCTTCCACTATCGAGGCACATCCATATATATATATATATATATATACTGTATATATTATACTGTATACACTTGAAGAAGAGAGTATAAAATAGTGGGTGTGTCACTAGTCATCATTGTTCACAAACTAATTAGCTTAAATCCAGGCTGCTTCAGACATTCTTATTTTGTATGAATTATCTCCGAATATTTGTTATAAAATGTAAACAAACAAATTCTGGCTATATTCCATCAGCTGACTCTATTCATTTAATTGACTTGGGAGCAAATAGTTTTTTAAAAATAAAATAAAATTAGTGTTTATTCAATAAATGACCTAAATGTTAAAAAATGTCATTTGTTCACTTAGGTGACCTTTATCTAAAACACAGAGTGTCAAAAATGTGTAAAACCAGAGGAAGTCAGGAAGACATTGACATTTTACAAGACATTGTTTCTGACGATCAGTTGACAACTGAATCTTTGGATATTCTCAGTTTTATAAATGGTGTCTTTTCTTATTCCACTCATCCATCACTTTTCTGTCCAGTTCCTCATGACATGGAAATGTTAGCAGTAACAGGCACAGTACATGAAGCCCAGTCAGACATGATCACATGCACTTTTCAAACTGTCATTTGACTTAATTATGTGTCAATGTAATTTAGGTGAAAAACTAATTCACCGACCCAGCATCCTGGACTCAAAGGCCAGCCCTGGCACTGCCTGTGTGATGTTTGTTCATTCTCACCATGTCTGCATTGTCTTCCTCCCACATCACACATAGATGTGTTCTTGGTTGTCTGACCATTCTAAATAGTGTGCTGAATGTGGAAGACTGTGAACTGACCCTGCGATGGACACATACCCCATTGAGAGTTCTACTTGATGATACTAGGGTAGGGTCTGCACCCTGGGATCCAGAAGGACAAAGCTTTTGTGTAAACAGGTTTCTTTAAAATAAAAATCAATATATTAATCACTGACAATTACAAGTTTCTAGGATCATCATTGTCATGTGTACAGTACGGTGTACAGAATGTGTACGGTAGAATTCTTACTTGCATGTGCTAATCAACAAGCAACTTGTCACCACTTCTGTCTTACCTGAAAACTCTCAGAACACACTTGTCACTGACACACAGAAAGAATAAGGACATTTATATCACTGTATACATTAGAATGTACTGGTCTTGCAATTTTTGACAAAACACTTGTTACAATCCAATTACTGGGCCTTTCTCCACTGTGTAGTGGGGTTCAATATTTACACATCTAACATTTATTTATTTATGTTTTATATATATACAGTGGTGTGAAAAACTATTTGCCCCCTTCCTGATTTCTTATTCTTTTGCATGTTTGTCACACAAAATGTTTCTGATCATCAAACACATTTAACCATTAGTCAAATATAACACAAGTAAACACAAAATGCAGTTTTTAAATGATGGTTTTTATAGTGGCCGGCCGACCAAAATTACCCCAAGAGCGCAGAGACGACTCATCCGAGAGGTCACAAAAGACCCCAGGACAACGTCTAAAGAACTGCAGGCCTCACTTGCCTCAATTAAGGTCAGTGTTCACGACTCCACCATAAGAAAGAGACTGGGCAAAAACGGCCTGCATGGCAGATTTCCAAGACACAAACTACTGTTAAGCAAAAAGAACATTAGGGCTTGTCTCAATTTTGCTAAGAAACATCTCAATGATTGCCAAGACTTTTGGGAAAATACCTTGTGGACTGATGAGACAAAAGTTGAACTTTTTGGAAGGCAAATGTCCCGTTACATCTGGCGTAAAAGGAACACAGCATTTCAGAAAAAGAACATCATACCAACAGTAAAATATGGTGGTGGTAGTGTGATGGTCTGGGGTTGTTTTGCTGCTTCAGGACCTGGAAGGCTTGCTGTGATAGATGGAACCATGAATTCTACTGTCTACCAAAAAATCCTGAAGGAGAATGTCCAGCCATCTGTTCGTCAACTCAAGCTGAAGCGATCTTGGGTGCTGCAACAGGACAATGACCCAAAACACACCAGCAAATCCACCTCTGAATGGCTGAAGAAAAACAAAATGAAGACTTTGGAGTGGCCTAGTCAAAGTCCTGACCTGAATCCAATTGAGATGCAATGGCATGACCTTAAAAAGGCGGTTCATGCTAGAAAACCCTCAAATAAAGCTGAATTACAACAATTTTGCAAAGATGAGTGGGCCAAAATTCCTCCAGAGCGCTGTAAAAGACTCATTGCAAGTTATCGCAAACGCTTGATTGCAGTTATTGCTGCTAAGGGTGGCCCAACCAGTTATTAGGTTCAGGGGGCAATTACTTTTTCACACAGGGCCATGTAGGTTTGGATTTTTTTTTTCTCCCTAAATAATAAAAACCACCATTTACAAACTGCATTTTGTGTTTACTTGTGTTATATTTGACTAATGGTTAAATGTGTTTGATGATCAGAAACATTTTGTGTGACAAACATGCAAAAGAATAAGAAATCAGGAAGGGGGCAAATAGTTTTTCACACCACTGTATGTATATATATACATTGTATGTTTTGCTCAGACTGCCTTTAATGTCCTAGAAGTACGTTCATCTCTGAATTTAATCTGTCTGCAAAAAGCAGGCACTGTGAATACTTACTAGCAGAGCCCTAATGCCCTATGTCGCGTCATTCTCACAGGACATGACCTGCACAGCAGCACTTCACCAGTCAGTTCTTGGGACAACATGGGAGAGTAAAATGGACCTGAATGAGAATTACCGGCAATTACTGAAACATGTTTTATGTACTGAAAATACAATGTTAAAAGGAGGAAGTTTACTGATATAGATATATCCACTGGATTGAGTGTTCTTCATGTGTCTTTGATTGTGTTACACTGACATCCATCCATATAGCGTGAGTGGCCACTTTATTTGCTACTCCTTTTAGCTGAGTGACTGTAACTTAATTTTTACAATTTGGAAGACAGGCAATTTCTTGAACATTCGGTTTTGGAGCACAGGACCGTTGTTGGCTTGATGTTTTTAGGTGATGGTCCATTCTCATTACTGTTAAGTTCTTTTGTTCCTGCTACAACTCCTGTCAGAAAACCCAAGTGTACTACCTTGCCAGGTTTAAATAGATAGATAGATAGATAGAACTTCATTTGTCCCAAGGGGAAATTAAAATTTTTACAGTAGCTCCCATAAATAAATAAATACTACGCCCCCCTCCTCAAATACACAAAAATAAAGACTCTTAAATTAGTTTTGCTTATTTTATTTGCCTGCTTTAAATGTCTTTAAATGTCACTGTTTGCCCATCTAATACTGAATCTGATTGAGCTGTCAATTAAAGGGGAAGGGCAGGTGAATGAAGCAAGTGGCCCCCTCACTGCGGATGGGCGCAGTGTACAATAAACTGGAGTCATAGACACTTGACGTTGTGTATCCTTAGCACCACCTGGTGGCTCAGTGCAATATTGCGCATCTATTTAATTCATTCTCTGTTACAGGAGCATTTTGAGCGGTGGTTCTCATACTAAGTCTTGGGGACCCCATATGGCTGCAGGTTTTTGTTGCTTTTAATTGGACTCCCAGTGTTTGATAATCTTTTCTTAGAACGATCCAAGCATATATTATATATATAAATATATATATACACAGTATATATATATATATATATATATATATATATATATATATATATATATATATATATATATACACTTTACATATGGATAATTGTTTTTTAACTTGGTGTTAAACATTATTATCATCATCATCATTCTGCTTTTAGCGGGTCTGATGCTGAAGTAGTACCAGCCTCTCAGCACTCAGTGTTTTTTGCCTAATCTGCTCATTGTTAATTGTCATTATTAGCATTAAATTAAGGGAGCAAACTACTAAATTAATAGGAAAACAACAAAACACAGTTCAAAGATATACTAAAAAATACTAATAATGTTAAAGCCTCATAAGCATAAAAATCACCTGGGCATGCTTTTCTGAATGTACAGTAAGAGAAGATAGAAAAGGTCCAACTAAATCAATGAGATCAGTTAAATGTAAAGCAACTCACTGATCGACTGGTACAAAAAGGATGGAGGTAGGCTTTGATACAAAGTGTCACTCATTGACACACAATGCACTGCTTCCTCTGGTGCTAGTTGTTGATTTATTTATAATACTGATTATTGGAAATAACACGCCCTGCCCTGTTTCCTGCCTTGCGCCCTGTGTTGGCTCGGATTGGCTCCAGCAGACCCCCGTGACCCGGTACAGTAGTTAGGATATTGCGGGTTGGATAATGGATGTATGGATGGAAATAACACATAAGTGCAAAATCTGTTTTATCTTTATTTACAGTATAATAATCTATAAGTATATATACAGTATATAGATAATTGCTTATTGTGTCACTTTTTTAATATACAGCTGCAATCAGTGTGTGAAATGTGCTATGTAACCAATTTTATTATAATGAATATGATTTATCTCTGAATATGATGTGTGCATGTTTGCATTAGCTGAATCAGTTGTAGTTGTTATTTGTATAGTGATAGTGTCAGTTGTGTAATTGTATTATTTATATTTGGATGATTCATCTTTCTTGTAGTGTGAACATCAAACCTCATCCACAGCCTCCGTCCCTCACCAGTCGGCAGTGTCTGGAGTAGCCAACACTGATTTGAATCGCCACGTCTTCTCCTTTTCATGGCTGAACTCTTTTTCGAAGCGACGAAAGTGAATAAGGATCCAGTTTTGGAAGTTGTGATTCTGGACACTTTTGTTGAAATTGCACGGACTTATGGGAAGTGCTGGTGGTAAAGTAACTGGGCTGAACAGGATGGAATGACCACTGAGGGAGAAACCGGGCTCCAAGGCTGAGCTGGAGACGAATAGAGAGCTAAGCTTTATGTACTTTTCAGAGTTAACAGTCCGATTTTATACATCTTGTACTTAATGGCTGTTTGGATCAGGTCAAAGATACAAGTGACAACTTGCTTTGGGATTTTTGTGAACACAGGGGTCACAGATCTTCAGTTTCTTTCGGTAAAGATTTACATGAAGATATTAAATGGCAAGACTGAAATGTATGTGAGCTCAAATTTGCTTAAAAGCTTATGCTTCAAAAAATATAAAAAAGAATGAAATGTTGTATGATTTTAAAAATAGTTGAACTGAGCATTAAAGGGTTCTGCCATGAGCTGTACATGAAGAATACCGCACTGTTTCCATTGGCAAATCTTTCGTCTTGTGATCTTCATGTGCTTTGCTGTGCAAAGAGCTTTGTAATGGCTGGAAAAGGCACTACGTAAAATAAAAAGACCATCCGACTAGAGAAAAAACACGTGGTAGTGCGGCGGTTCACAATTTACAGTGTGCTCACGATCATAGACCGGTCGACACTGCGCTCTTTTGGCAGACTCACTCATTTCTGGCAAGTGGTGATGACATTTAAAGCAAACTCATAGTGTGAGCGCACACCAAAAAAAATGAAAAGCAGGCAAGTCTGTGAAATGGGAAATAGACACCTCTGTTACACATATTAATAAAAAGTAGGAAAAGCAAAGGTATGTTAGATAGCTGAGCTTCAAAGATAGACGGGCATGTACACATCTTCATGTGAGCTGACAATCAGATGAGTTGTTTGTTTTATTTTATAGCACGGCTCACATAACTAGAAATGCCTTTGACCCTGTAAATAAAAGACAAATATATTAAAAATAAGCAAACTGTATACTGAACATGAGGTGGAAGAATCATTCATTTTTAATAACATGTCAGTACTTCAGGAACTAGCAATAATACTGTAAATCCTTTCACATTAGAACCAATTAGCGTTGTATCATCAGGTCAGCTATAACAAAGTAATGAATTACATCCAAGGGAACTCCACTTGCCCAGGCAAACTCTGTGGTGGCTTTGTCCAAACTTGAACAAAACAGCAACATGCCCCATCACAAGCTCATGAATGGTGGGAAAACGAAAAAGACCACCAGCCACTTACGCCCCATTGCTCAGAAATAATAAAGCAATCATGGTGAGGCTTGTCTGACATATCAGTTCTCTAAGGATGTTACCTAACAATAGAGAAGATGCAAAAGTCAAGTTATAAAATGAAGTAGACTGTGGCTGTTTAAAAAGACTCATAGGCTCGATTAAGATTTACGTCAACTGTGACTGCCTTCAAACAGTCGGTGGTTCTCAGAATGAACACCTTCAAGACCTCACAAAATATACTCTAGTACGCTAAAAATATAAAAGATGGTTCATACAAGTGTTATGTAAAAATGAAAGAAAATTCACAGCATTTTTTCATTCCACAAACATGATTTCTTTGATACTCTTAAAGTGGTTAAGGTTAGGGACAAGTCAGAGTTCATTGATGACATTTTGATCCTTTGTCGTGCATCTTAACGTTACCTTCTGCATGAACAGATTTACTAAACGCCTGCTTACAACCACCACTTGTTTGAAGGCAGAGCAGTTTATGACATTTACAGTTCGAGTGAAATTAATTACAGTATTTAGCATTTGAAATGGCCAGTTTGTGCTTCCTAAGCTGACTAAACCTGTACTGCGTCACAAACAAAAGTGTGATAAAATGGGCTAAACCGTTCAGAGAATATTAGACTGAGATTTGTTATTTGGCTTCTGTGTATTTGAAAAAAAAAAAATCCAAATTAAATCATTTGCTGTAATGACTTCATTTGGAAAGGAAAGCCTTCACAATAAAGTGATCTTTTATCCTGAAGTAAGCATTGACTTGCACTATCCAGTCAATGTCTGCTCATTGTAAAGCTGAACTCATCAAAAATGAAACGTGAAGAAATCGGTCGTTTAGATTGCACATGAAACAGCATGAAGGCACATTGGATCAGCTGGCCCAAATAAAGCAGTAGACTTGTGTTTCTGATGATGAACATTGATTTATTATTAATATTGTATTAGTTCTGCTATTTTCGGGTCTTGCTTTACTACCTGCGATGTCAACACCCTACACACACAAAGTCAGTTGGAGGGGTTTGTGTGGTTCACTTTCATTACACGTAAGGTAGTATAGTGGTGCCCAAATCTATACATACATGGCTACATGAAATATTCACCACTGGCACTGGTATTAAAATTAGGAAGAAAAGTAGCATTGGTGGATGCTAGAGCTACAGAATAGAAGACAAAAAGGAAAAAGAATTGGGACTTTGTGACTGCAACTCGCCTTATTCAACTTCTACGTGGCACATTTACGGTACGCAATGCCTTTTTCTGCTTACTGTTGTCCTCATTTGTACAGCCGCAGTCTTCATTATGTAAGCCAGGTCACTATTTTTTCCCTATGGACTGCAAAAGTTTTTTATTGTTAAGCGCTTTCTGTGCCATTTTCTCTGCTTTTGCCATTTCCAGAAATTCTCGGAGTAGGTGGAAAGTCAGGTCCAGTGAATTGGGCTTGCCCTCCCGTCTTTTGGAGCGCTCCTCTTCTATCGAATTGAGCTTTTGGAGCGCCACAGCAGAGGCTGGTGCCGAACAGACGTCGCCAGCTCCCTGTTGCTCTTCTTCTTCTTCTTGGGGCTCGAGCTCCTGGTCCAAGAGGTCCTCACTGGCTGCCTGCTGTTGCTGCTGCTGCTGCTGCCTGGACCACACATCATGGTCTGAAGAGAAAGAGCGCCTGCTTTGTTTTAGGATATCTAAAGGATGGCATTCTCCAGAAGAAGGCAGTGCCGACAGAATTAAACAAGAAAGCACGAGGACAAACTTGCTCATGTTTTCCTCCCCAGATGAAATCCAACCTGGAAAGGAGACAATATGGAAACAATGAACAAATTTACAGAAAGGTTTGAGCGTGGAGACTTCACTTTCTGGTCCTTGTGGCTGTTTCTTGTACACTCTCTTTTAGGCATTACTTTAATGAGAGGGCTAGTGGAGATCAAGTTGATCTACTCACTTAGGTCTCTAAATCAATCAAAAGAGGATGTCTGCCCACTGCTGTGGGGGCAGCCTGTCCAGGCATTGTTCCTGAATAGCATCCATTGCTACCAAGACAGACCCCAGCTCTGCGAAACCTCACATCGTTTGAGGAAAACTAGACCCTGGATTGGGTGAGTACTCTTTCATTAAGTTCTTAAACGTATTTTTTTTTTATTTGTTACAAAACACATCAGACAAAATGTATGGAAACTGCTTTAACATTTGCAAAGATTTTCAGTGGCCGTTAACTTACTGACAAAGGAAAGTGGCCTTTCAGGATTAGCAAGTTAATGGTCCATATTGTGTCCTAATAAATATTCTATAATAGTACTCTGCAAGGTTATTATAGTTAATGAAAACTAAAATCAAAACTGAAACTATTATTAAAAAAACATTTTCGTAAACTGAAATAAAATAATTAACAAAACCAAAATGAAAAGCTAAAACTAAACGAAATTATTAAAGTAGCTGCAAAGACTAACTGAAATAAAATAATAATTTACTAAAATATTTTTAGTTTTCGTTTTTGAATGAATATTTTTGCCATTAGTCTTTAACCCTTGTAAGTTTGAACTCTAAAAAAGAAATTCATCCACCATGAGCCACCTGCACATATTCATCCAGTGAACAGCGGTTGGTGACGGAAGGCGGCTGTTCACACAGTATTTGTGGTGACAGAGCAGGCTGAGTACGGGTGCTTGTTGTATATCAAGATGTAATTCAAACGGCTGAAATCAGAATGTGCTGGTCAACACGTTTACTATATGGACAGAAAAATCACGAGTGAGTAACGATTCAGTTTATTTCTCAGATGACTGCTTTTTGTTGACAGCAATTCACCTGTCATTCCGAAAAAGGAGAAATCGTTGTTACTTTCTCATATACGAAGTATAGAGAAAGTATAGTAATCATGAAAAAATTTGACCTCGATATTTTAATGAATCTTGACATTATAGACCTCCCAGAGTCCAAAAATACTGTTTTTTGGAATTGTGTGTGTGTGTGTGCGGGCGCGTGTCTGTGTGTGTATAAACACAATAACTCAAAAATGCGACTAGATAGATGAATGAAATTCGGCATGTGGTTGTTACACCACAATTGTAGATCTGTATTAACTGTTGGGCCAAATCCATCACCCAGAAGTGATACTTTACCTGAACACATACTCGTTTTTTTTTTTTATTCATTCAGCTGTAGAGTCCGATTTATTCAACTTTACTTTTATGATTTCATTTGATTTGTTGTTGATGGTTCCTTAATGTACATAATATAAAAATGTAATCCTTGTCTTGCGGTTTACTCCTCAAATATCCATCCCCATATCTGAGTATACAAGAAAGTCGAGGGGAGGCCACTCCCGGTTTTTGAAAATAAAACGGTACTGATCGAGAGACTGACTAGGTCATCATATAAGATCAGCATATTGTTACTGACCAATCACTTTTGCTTTATAAACATCGTTTAACAATGAAGTGATACAAACAAAGGTAGGTAGGTGAAGAGAGTCTGCCAAGTGATGAAAAACTAAACATACTAATGGATTTTTGTATTTATTCTACATTTATTAATTTATCTTTTTTAGTTCAATATTCACAACTCAAAATACCTGATATTGTGAAAGTAATCTATTAGCAGAATTATATTTTAAAATATTTGTCTCCTTTTTTCAATGTTTTTCTCTCTCTCTCAAAATAGATAGTTGAAATATCATATTCTTTTTGTTCTTAACATCAACCTTATCATACATATTGCATACCAGGGAGTTTTCCTGCCTTACATCCCTTGGGTAGGCTCTAGATTTCCTGTAATCCTACTCTGGATAAACAGGTTTAGATAATGTATATATTGTTCTTAATCTCATATGCTGTCTCTGTTGTTTTATGCCTGTCCGTACTCCTATTACCTGCTCTTGCTCTGCTCATTATGGGTTTACTGTCCTTTATGTTGGTCTATTCAAGTCTCCCTGCCCCTAACCTTGACACTACATGCTTGTTGTTCTTTGTTTCCCTCAATACAGATAGGTGGGGTCTGCACACTGATTCAAGTCTAAGAGCCCTGTTCTTCCTAAGCCCCCGTGATTTTCATGAGAAAATATTTTAAAAATTATAAAATTATGTAAAATTGTTCATATTTAGTATCTAGTTTTGATTATGCTTGTTTTTATCAGACAAAAACAAAACCAGATAGTAAACCATGTAGTGCAGTAAATTTCCACTAACATTAAACTTGTATCCAAAGCAGTTAAGTGTACATTTCTGTCTGATTGTGACACAAAACTAAACTCCGTAGGAGCTCCATGCCATAATTACTAAAACTAAAACTGAAACTAATAGATATAAAAATAAAATAGAAATATCTTTGTGAAATAAAAGCTAAACTAAAACTAAAGATACACGATGAAGGAAAACTAAAACTAAACTGAATTTCCAAGTAAGGTCAGAAAAAATATAGAAATAAAAACTAAAATGAAAAAGGCAAAACTATAATAACCTTGGTACTCTGTATACTTTACTTCCGTAGAACACATAAAATGAAAAAGTAATGTAAGCTACAGTGTGTTTTTGTTTTCAGTCATGTTAGTTTAATATAATATGGTATAAACACCTGTATCTAAATGAAAAAAAAAACATAAGTGTCTTCAATTATTGCTAAGAATAAAACCTCCATCCTTTTCCCAGACCTGCAGCTCACAGGGAGTCGGTGACAATCCCAGCAGCACGAGGTACAAGACAGAAATTAAATGGGTAGAAGACAGCAGTGTACAGTAGGGCCAACTCACATACACACCGACATTTAGCCAATTCAGAGTCACTGGTCAGCCTAGCCTCGCAGGACCAGACGTGACTCTCAAGCGAGAATACACATCTGGGGAGAACCCATGAAAAAGTGTGTAGTGAATAGCGGCAAAATCCTGCACTGCAAAGGCTACCCCCATAGGGCTTCTTCCTAAAACAGCCATCTCCAATTTCTCCAGTCAGTGCATTTTAAACTGCTGCCGGGGTTTCAGGGAGAGAGCGAACAAAAGATATGACACTGAGAGAAACTGTTGTTATCCATTCAGGAGCTCAGTAGCACAAGGTACCTGAAGCTTAATAATTAATGTGCATGTTGTAATGACTGCTGCGATAGTAGAGACAGACAGACAGACACACACACACATCGACCACCACAGCTACGGGGCTCCACATGTTTGAGAAGTGCCTGTCTGCTATGATATGTTTCGGTCATTTTGACTATTGCATCACTACATGATATGACAACAGCAAATAGAGTTTAGATAAGCATTGTGGTCTATAGATATACAATGTGTTAAAGCGCTGCAGCCATTTTGTCATGGCATGTTTGCATTTCCAATTAGATAGTAATGTTAATTTGTGCAGACGTGGATATTGTGCAGCCTCATCTGTGCACCTATCGGTGTTGTTTGGCAGATTTGCTGATTCGGGTGTTTTGAGTACTGAAATCTACGTCTCCTGTGGCTCTTCACTATCAGCTCTCTTAATGTCCTCTTTGATGAAGTGGGACACACTGTTTACATCAAATGCATTTTTTGCAGTTGATATTTTGATAAATACAGCTCTCAGTTTCTTCAAGCTTACATCTACTCCTACATTATCATCATAACTGAAACAACAGAGAGCACACACACGTTCAGGTTTAACCTTCGTTAATTGATATAGTCGAATGCTGGTGCATAATCTGGTGATACAGAGACGTTTTTGCCTTGTTTTTAAAACATGCACATGTGACGCACATTTATATATATATTTTTTAGTAGACTTTCCAAATGTTCATCATAATAAGAAGCTTGCTGTCTTGTTAGACTAGGTTAATGAGATCACCTCTTTGCAGGTCAAAATCATTGGAGTGCTGCTTTCATGAATATGTGAATTTCCCCTTGGGATTAATAAAGTATCTATCTATCTATCTATCTATCTATCTATCTATCTATCTATCTATCTATCTATCTATCTATCTATCTATCTATCTATCTATCTATCTATGTATGAGAAATGTGACACTCAGTGAGCTGTCTAATTTTCCTCACCTATTTTTAGGCACAATCTACTCACGGTTATATATACAGTATATGATATGTCTGTCTTCAGTGAGACTACCAGTCAGCCTAACATGTACAGTACGCCTCCACGTGTGTAAGGCACAGGCAAATTGTGAAGTCTTCATGAAGAACATGAGATGAAGCGCAGCACGTTATAACCACTGCACCATACTGCTGCCACAGCACGACATGCACTAGAATTTAAAGATTTAAAAGATAACAAATAGCACTGGACATGCAGTAGTCATATGTCTCAGTGCCTCAGGGGGTAATAATATTCATTCTTTCCGATGGTTTACTCACATTTTTTTCAGCTTGCCATGCTCTGTTGCTTTAATCCTTTTATTTGTGCTATTGTTTGCTGACTATGTGTGGATCCTCACATTATGTTGCTAGTCATTGTGGTTATGCATTTTGTTTTGTAAGTTTACACCATAACGACTGTGGGTTTAAACATCTTCTTTTCTTGCTGTTTAACATTTGTCAAGTTCCTCATGGTTCCTAACAGAGGCGCTCGTGTCATAACTGCTATCTGTGAGTTTATTCCGAGTACTGAACTGTTGAAATGTTACATTTTGATACTACATTGTAACTTTGTTTGCCCTTTGAAGCTCCCTGTGATGGTGTGTGCTGTCAATGATGAGATATAAGAACACAATGTGAGGCAGATCATACAGAGTAGAGTAGCCTTCAAAGCACACTTCAAGCAATATTTTCAGAAAAAAGTAACCCTCCCCTCACTCTAATGAAATGCCCAAAAGTAAATTGGCCAGGATTGACCCTGAAGGCTGTCTAGATCAGGGGTCTCCAACACATCGCTGGTAGCTCGCAACCCCTTTCCAAGTAGCTTGCCAAAGGGTTAATGAATCCTACATAAATATGAAAACTTCATTAGTCAAATTAGGGGTGGGCGATCTTTCCTAAAAATCATATCATGATCCACAATCTGAATTGCAATCTATCTTTTCAATGTGGCATACACTTAAGAGAATATCTGGACTCAGACTCATCAAGACCTAAGTAAAACTTCATTTTAAAATATCAAACAAAATTTAATTCAATTGTTCTCTCGTTTGCTAGCTAAGCGGAGTTAAGGAACACACCCTGAAGCTGGCGACTGAGTGATGAAGGCCCCTCCCCTCGGTCCGCTGCGTCTCTCTTGGATTTGCACAAATAAATCGGTACCACAAGCAAAATACATAGCGAAATGAGAGAAGGCGCAAAATCAACCGGAATGTTCAAGCAAATTATAGAAAAAAACGATCTAAATCCGTTAAGTAGTTCTCTTGTGAAAAGTGGACAGACATTGGATTTTATATATTATATATCAGTAAACCTTCAAAATAATGTGCAGTTCAAGTCTCAACAGCATTCTTAGCATTTCTGGAGCTTAGCAGAGCCCGATAACTATAAGAATCTTCACCAAGCAACTCTGAAAATGTCTGCTTAGTTTGGGTCTCCATACCTCTCAGTGGCGTAGCGTAGTGGGGGCGGCACTTTTAGAGGGTGGCAAAATTTCACAATAAATAATAATAATATCTTGTAAAAATTTGAACCATACCTAAATAATGGGGCGGCGGAATTTTCCTCCGCCCCGGGCGGCTGACACCCACGCTACGCTACTGATACCTCTGTGAGTCTGACATGAATGTCATGAAATCAAAGTTCAGAACAAGACTGACAGACGAACATTTAAAAGACTCCATAAGAGTGAACCGAAGTGGCTCCACTCCACCAGACACCTGCCTCTCTTGTTGACTCCATGCAGTGCCAGTCATCTGACAAACTAAAAAACACATCACATATGCGACTGGACTTGTGAAGTGAAACAGTGACATGGAACAAAATGACAAATGAATAAGGAACATCTGTGGATTTGGAATTGCATTGTTTTGTTTTGACAGCATTCATGTTTGAATCCAGTAGTGTGAGATACACTAAGAAATGCATACAGACATACAAAATGCACTTGCAGGTGTACTGAATTTTTTTTGTGATGTTTTAATGCAAAATGTGAGTTGTGGACACAAACATTTTGTAAATGTTCAGGCAAAACAAGCTTATTCAGTTTGTTTGGGTTGAAATAAGCTAAGAGAATAAACGTTAGAAAACATGAGTAGCTGCCGGCCATTTCATTCTGTGAAGTAGCTCTCAGGGGAAAAAAGGTTGGAGACCCCTGGTCTAGTCCAAATGGTTAACCATCAGCCATCAGAGTACTGCAGTTATCCAGAGCGCTGCGTACTGAAGAAACTGTGATCGCGTGCCTCTTATTACTCATAATAAAAATCCTCTTGAATAAATAAAGAAATGCAAACGTATGCTTATTCTGCTGCACATGAAAACGACATTAAAAGAGCATCTCTGAACAGCTCTGCCTTCTTCACTCGTGTCCAGCCTCTCTCTTGTTCTGGCAACATCTACAGTGCAGATGTCTAAGAATACTGCATTTAAAAATAAATGAAATGTATCCATAAACGTGAATGAGACAAATTGCTTTTTTCATTGAGAGATATCAACTCACCTTAGTCTAAATTTTTTGAGTCTTTTACAGTTTACAGCACATTAGACCGATTATACTAATTAGCTCTGCATGTTTTACTTCTATTTATTTCTGATATTAAAAGTTGTTTTTGTACTGAATCTCACATAAACACTTAACATTACTAAATATTTTCTGTCAATTGAAACTTGGCACACATGTAATTCAGACACATCCACGCAAATGCCTGCTCAATAGAAGACAAGGTGTACTTACAAGATCCCAGGCTCTTGCTGAACTTGGAGAACTCCAGGACGTGATTCGAAGGCTGCAGGCGGCAGGCAGGTTTTTATAGAGCTGAGATGACATGGGGTAATCCGTGGAGTCTTCAGCAGCGGCGCCTGTGTGTTTTGATGCAGAAAGGAAGCTCCTCGCATGTGCTAAGTGACGTTCGAAATTAAACAAGCAAGTGACCTGAGACTGGAGACTGTCAGGCGAATTTTGATGTTTTACAGGAAATGAAGTATCAGTGGGCTGCAGTTGTGCTTGTTATTTGTGATACAGTCGCTCTAGATAAGCACAATGAGAGGAATTGCTGGTCACCTTTCTCAGTAAGAAAGTGAGCCGCAAGGATAACAGATAGTACCCTGGCCATATATGTACTTGGTGTGCATTGCTGGTATGAAAAGCAGTCCTTTTGGAGCTGAAAGTGTTTAAGTGGATTTGTCTGCTTTGATCAATAGTATAGATAAATGACAAAAGCGCATTTTTATAACAATTTGTGATCAAGTACACTTATCTCAATTGTGACCCAGTCAAAAGGCACTGGTGATTATCCCACCATCTTCAGGCACAAAGCTGGCAGCAGCTCTGGATGGGACACCAGTTCATGGCCGGTCAGAGTCACTCACACATCTACAGTACTTATACCCTCATTCCCAGCAGGTCAGTGCAAACTCACCTGCCAGCCAGATGTGACAGGAAGTCAAAGTGCTCAGGGACACGGCATGGAGGTGCCAACAGCCCCCACTGGCAGTAACTGGCCAAGACTTGCACTCTGGGCTCTGACGTAGCGTCAGTAACCGCTGGGCCACTAAACTCCACTTTACTACTTTGTCATGAGTATATTTTTCCTTTTAGTCTGCATCTGACTTTTTTTTGGAAACTGTTGATCTTGAAAGCTGTGTGGCAGACCTGAACACTTTATGGAAAAAATTGTAAAAATAGAAGTATCATGAACTTAAAAAAAAACAGAAGAGGACTCTACCCCCAGTTTTTGTTCAAAATAATTTACTTTTAAGATTAGTGTGGAATTGCACAATGCCTCAGGGGTTAGTGCTGCTGCCTTATGCATTCAGCATCCTGGGCTGGAAGTCTTCATCATGGGGCCTGTGTAGGTTTTCCTTTGAGTTGTTCAGTTCTGCTCCCACAGCTTCAAATATATGCAGGTTAAGTCAACTGAGGATTCAAACTGAGTGGGCCTTGTGAAGGGCACTTGTACCAAGAATTTCTGGAGTAGACCCAGGACATGTGTAGCCAGGGACAATGACAAGACATCAGGACCTCATTCCTCTCCAACCTCTGCTCGGCTCACGTGAGTGTGCTACTTGCACCCGCTCCTTAATTTATCCATTTCATTTTATTAATTTATTTTTGCTATTTTAATCACTGAAGCCTGTGGAACGGGGCACACCTGAATATTCTGGGGCACATGTGGATATTCGAGAGACTTACTATTGTTGACACCAAACCATTTTCATTGGCCATTCCTTCACACATTTACAGTTAGTGAATGTTTAACACTGTTACTATTTGTAAAGGTTCATCCCACTCTCATAATTTGTGATGCTGACAAAGAATATGTTTTATCATAACATTTTATGATTAAGAAACTGTGGTACCCATCTCAGACAGGATAAAATGTAAATAATCTTCATAGACCTCAGCTTTAAAGTTTGTAGTACACTATGCAATACATATGGCTCTGTTATATGCCATTTGGTATGGGATTCATCAAAGCAGTGTTAATATTTGTGATGCACCATTTATTGGAATGACAGAGACATTGCAACCAGATGGACACACAGACACTTATCCTTTTATTGAAGTGGATGATGAGTTCTCCTAATTCTGTGTTATTCCCTAACACACCACATGTAGTAAGATCATTTAGGAAGTGGGGCATGCAGAAGAGAACGTCAAACTCAAGCAGGTTATGCTCAAGCTTTATAACACACTGGTGAGGCCTCATCTGGAGTACTGTGTGCAGTTTGGGTCTCCAGGGTACAAAAAGGACATAGCAGCGCTAGAAAAGGTCCAGAGAAGAGCAACTAGGATGATTCCAGGGGTTGAATTATGAGGAAAGATTAAAAGAGCTGAGCCTATACAGTTTAAGCAAAAGAAGATTAAGAGGTGACATGATTGAAGTGTTTAAAATTATGAAGGGAATCATTACAGTGGATCAAGTCTGTTATTTTAAAATGAGTTCATCAAGAACACGGGGACACAGTGGGAAACTTGTTAAGGTTACATTTCACACAAACATTAGGAGGTTTTTCTCTATACAGAGAACCATGGACACGTGGAATGAACTACCAAGTAGCGGGGTAGACAGTAAGACTTTAAGGACTTTTGAAGCTAGACTTGATGTTTTTTTAAAAGAATTAAATGCATAGGAGGTTTGTTGGGTTGACAGGCCAGTTCTTGTCTAGATTGTTCTAATTTTCTAAGGAGAATGGCTGAATCCAGAGGCCTTTTTGGTTGTGGAAGTACCATTGGAAAAAGGGAATAGTTCTGTACTGTCAAGTCAGAAAGAATGAAAGGATTGGGGGATAAATGTGAAGAAAATACTGAAGCTAAAATCGGAAAACTGTCAGATCAAAAAGAGAACCTAACATCAAAACCAAAACAAGAAGCAAAACTAGTAGTTAAAAAAAAATCAGAAATAGATTAAAATATTCTAAAGCTTTGAATCACGAACCAACTTGATTTCTTTGAGGAATCCACAAAATCAGATGAGAATGTGACTCCAGGGAGTGACCCCTAAAATCACTTGATTTGGGACCTCTGATGTCGCTGTTAGAAATTGTGTAGCAACCATCAAAACACCATGTCCCATGAAGAAAACAATATGGTGTCATGTAGAATGCAACTAAATAAATAACATCTTAATTATAATCAAAAAACATAAAATGATCCTCAAAATAATTCATCATCCTAAATGATACATTTCAAATTATTTGCGAGTAAAGGATCTAACATCATGTCATGTTTGTGCTGCCCTGGAAAGGTAAAATTATCCAAAAAAACGGACCTTCCCAGGGACTCTAAGCTGCTTACCACTGCATGTTGGGCTCAGCATCAAGACTCAGTGAAAGGTTTATAAGAAGACCCCTAACCCCCCCACCTTACCTTTGGGACTCTACAGTCCTGTCCAGGGGTCCATGTATACCTTTGGCCCTGAAATGGACAAGTGGCTTTGAAAATGTGAAAGTCTTCTGATGGTCTTACATTACAAATGAGATGTTACTTTGGCACTAATTTTCTTTGTAACATCAACTTAGACCCGAGTTTTTCTATGTTGTCAAAGCTGCATTTCACAAATGTGAAATTATAAATACTGTGACTGGTGTCGTCAAGGTTAAAAATATGAAAAATACAACATTCAGGGTTTCAGGAAGAGAACTTTCAAAAATATTCGGACCCTTATTTATTAAATCAATTGAAAAAAACTACACTCTCATGTTTATTACTAATAAACATATTTACAGTCAAATAAGAAATAAAATATATAAACTGCTCAAAAAAATTAAAGGAACACTTTGAAAACACATCAGATCTCAATGAGAAAAAAGTCTTGCTGGATATCTCTACTGATATGGACTGGGTAATATGTTAGGAATGAAAGGATGCCATATTGTTTGATGGAAATGAAAATTATCAACCTACAGAGGGCTGAATTCAAAGACACCCCGGAAATCAAAGTGAAAAAATGATGCGGCAGTCAGGTTAGTCCATTTTGCCAAAATTTCATTGCAGCAACTCCAAATCATACTCAGTAGTTTGTTTGGCCCCCACGTGTTTGTATGCATGCCTGACAACATCAGGGTATGCCCCTAATGAGACGACAGATGGTGTCCTGGGGGATCTCCTCCCAGATCTGGACCAGGGCATTACTGAGCTCCTGGACAGTCTGAGGTACAACCTGGCGGCATTGGATGGACCGAAACATAATGTCCCAGAGGTGTTCTATTGGATTGAGGTCAGGCGAGCGTGGGGGCCAGTCAATGGTATCAATTCCTTCATCCTCCAGGAACTGCCTCCATACTCTCGCCACATGAGGCCGGGCATTGTTGTGCACCAGAAGGAACCCAGGACCCACTGCACCAGTCAAGATGCCATTGTCTAGCCTGTAGAGGTCTGTGCGTCCCTCCATTGATATGCCTCCCCAGACCATCACTGACCCACCACCAGGCAGCATAACGTTCTCCACGGCTTCTCCAGACCCTTTCACGCCTGTCACATGTGCTCAGGGTGAACCTGCTCTCATCTGTGAAAAGCACAGGGCGCCAGTGGTGGACATGTCAATTCTGGTATATTTTCATTCAATTAATAACGATGAATGAAGTAAAACAACCATTACAATGTTTACATTTTTTTCTGCATTGTAAAAAATGCCTTTCACTTCCTTAAGTATTTATTTTTTTATTATTATTTACAGTGCTTTACTAACCTGTTCAGACTCTTTACATGTTTTCAGCTGGTACTCGATTACAAATGATATTAATTTAGCTTATTTCAATCTCTGTTTTTATTGCAAACTCACCAAATCACAAAGAACACTGTATAGATAAATTGGTTGCCCCTAATGTGAAGCTTGCATTTGAACGGCAGCGCTCTGGTATAGCTGTATGCGCTCGCCCCAAACAGGATATAATGGCCTCACCACAGGCCTAAGCTTGTCCGGACTGCTGCATGGTCAGGATTAAAACTTCAGTCTGTTTACAAGTCCTTTGTCACACCCTGCCCTCACAAGAAAGGTTTGAAAATGAAACATAAATGAGATGCTGCTCAGATAACATCTAAACAAAAACCAAACAAGTTTCAAAACTCAGCATCCAGACAAGGGAGGGAAACCACTGAGAAGCCAATGGCCACTTGGAAAGACGAGCAGAGTTCATTAGATAAAAGTGGAAGGTAGAAATGTCCATTTGTTAGCTACCATGAATTATGAGGCCTGCAAAAGACTGGGCTCTATGGAACCCTCCTGATGGCACATTTATTTGAAAAGTATCATCGTAAGGCTTTCAAGAATAGTAGAATAACAGATTGTGCAGTCATAACAAGCCAAGGTCAAGCTTTCTGTCAAAAATGTGAAGTGGACAGCTAACATGGTTCAAACTCTAAGAAACAACATGCTGGTAGTGAAGCTGTCTGTGGAGAGCAAGGGGCAGCAGAACATTGTAAGGAAGCTTACTGACATCTGGTGGGACGACAGCTGCAAACACCAGGATGAATACTGGAGTGGCTCAAAAGTAAAACCTTCAATGTCCTGGAGGCACCAAGTCAAAGAGCAGCTTGGAAATTGAGGGGCGTGAGTTCTGTCCTGAACGCGCTTGAGCAAAGCAGACAATAGGATGGGAAAAAATGATTCCTAACCAGTTTGCTGAGCTGCTGGACATCTGCCACACACCTCAAAACTTAAAATAAAAAAATGTGCGGGGTCTGAACACTTCAGCCAGCAGCGTATTTCAGTTTTGGACTGAAAAACAAAATTAATTCAACTTGAGTATCTGAGTTGTTAATAGATTATAGACTGGAAGAAGACAGGTAAAGATCATTTGTCATCCAAATCCTACATTTATTTATAAAGCACATTTAAAACAACCAACGGCTGGCCAAAATAATGTACAAATGAAAAAAAATAATAATATAATAAATACATAAAGACCTGACTATAGTTTCTGACACTATAGTCACCGGTGCCGCCTTTTGGTCGTGACTCACCGCTGTATTCAATGAGAAGGGGTGTCTCATGATGGGTCACCGAGGTTGACATCAACATTGCTGCTCTAGGACTGCCGAAGGTGATTCTCCAAGGAGGGCAAAATTGGGTCACAAGAAAAAAAAAGTTTAAGAAGCACTGCACCAGACGAATCTTCTAAAACCCTAACCAAAGGAAATTCTCATCCCCATGACAGACATCACATTATGCTACAACCCCAAAAGCCAGAGTAAGAAGGTGGGATTTGAATGTCACGACAGTGAAAGAAATCCTGACATTAAGAGAAGGTGCATTTTTGGGCAGCCAATGAAAAAGCTTGTATGTGGTGAGAGTGTGGCACCCACAAAAGAGATAAGGAGGAAGATCTGAGCACCATGGAAGTGGAATACTTAAAAAGAAGATCTGAGATATAGGGTGGAGCCAGGTTATTTATGGGCTGTAAACTCAATTGTATTCCTAACAGGCAGCCAACAGAAAGAGGTTAAAGCAGGAGTGATGTGTTCCATCATTTGAGTGCCTGCCAATAACTTGGCTGCTGCATTTTAAACCAGCCGCAGCCAAGCTAAAGAGGACTGGCTGGCACTAAAGTACAGAGAGTTACAGTAGTCCAGCCGATTACAAATAAAAGTATGGATAATTGTTTCCAGGTTTTTGGCAGTGTAGCGTGCGGCCAGGGCCCTTGCGTAGCTGGGACGCCTCCACGCTGAAAGGTCCAGGGGAACAAGTGTGGCCAGAGCGTTACCTCCCCCAGGACGCTAGATGGCAGCCCCACTGGGTTACAGTGGTGCCTCGAGCTCCTGCAGGGCTTCATGGGAGTTGGAGTTTGGTGCAGCCCTGTAAGGATTCGTGGGTGCCGCCAGAGCAGCTTTTTTGCCACACCCGGAAGTGCTACCAGAAACGAGGTCATCAAGCACCTGGGGCACTTCCGGGTGCAGTATAAAAAAAAATCCAGCAGCCACTAATCAAAGAGCCAGAGTCGGGAGGAGGAAGATGAAACTCGACAGGAGGAGTGCAGGAAGAAAGAGGAAGAGAATTGTATGTGCATTGTGCTTGTGAGACTGTGCTGTATTTGTGGGAAACGGGGGAAGGCGTTTCCCACAAGGCAAAAAGAAAATAAAAAACACCATGTGTGCCTTGAACTTGTGTCCCACGCTTGTCTGTGTCGGGTTGAGGTGGCAGTGCCAGCCTGGTGGTCCACAGCTGATACAAAAAGCTTGATTTCGCTGTGTTTCTAAGATGGAAGAAACTATCCTTGACCACTGAATTTCTCTCTCTGTAAAAACAGAGGAAAGAAACAAACATCACCCCCAAATTCTTAGCATGTGTTTTAATGTGTGGAGAAAGAAGACCAATGTGTGAACCTTTTTCTAAGCCCTGTGCAGTAATTCATACATGTGTATTTCTATATTTACACCTGTGATCTGGAGTTAGGATAAGGTCAATGTCCCTCTTGCACGTCAGAAGAGGTTGACATCATCTGTAAAAATGTCGGCTAGAGGTTTGAGAAATATGGGTGAACCCAAAAAATGACAGAGTGAGAGATTTGCATATTTCTATTGCATTGTGTTTTGTTTTTGTATTTTATTGCATTTTAAAAAAATTATGTTGTGTATTTTTATACTGCATTTTATGTTAACCTTTATAGTTCCAAATATATACAGCACTATAAGCTTATGAAAGGAAGACTACCAAACACAAATAACTTCTATCGTTACTGTTACAGTATGGAGTACACTTGGTCACATTTGGGGCCTCAGGTAGCCATGTTTTTCAGACTTGACTCAAACAAATGGTGAGCCAAGCTGAGAAGAACTGACCAGTAAAACATCTTCACGTCATGAGAATGTAGGTCTTCCTGTGAGACTCACCAAGGCTGTCAAACCTGCCGTGTCATTTGATGCAACTAATTTATCAAGAGTCCCCTTCCAAGCTGTCTGTGATTGATCCGTCTCCAGCGTGTGGCCTCCCCATCAAACACCAAAACCACCTTCACTGGCTAAACTTTAATCTGAGCTCCCCTCACACTGCTACGCTCTCCGTGTTTTTTACGTGAATGTTACCAGCAGCTCTTGGTGAAGCCTTATCCTTGATTAGGACTCTTCCACTGTGTGTGGTTTGGACCAAGAGAAAGTCACTGAAAAAGTGAGCTGAAGAACAATAATTTGCACGCGAGTTCTGTCATTTTGAAAACTTTTCCTCATCTCCACAGAGCAAGTCTACCGGACGCATTACATCCACCAGGTTAGTTCTGAAGTGTCAGTGATATTTCATGGTGGCATATTCATAAAATATTTAGCCATTCAGAATGTATTGCATGGCTTTAACAATGAACATTTTTAGACAAGCGATCGTGCTCAAAGACGTCAATTCGGTGTTACGAATGAAATGCTTCAAGGTCAGATAGTGACGTTATGCTAGTCCCCCAGTGATGGTGCAGCTCACCATCTTCCTCCCTTTGTTCAGCACTCATCTCCCTGCAGACCTGCAATTAATGGTATTTCTGCCATGCTGTGGGACCAATCAGCCTTGTTTTTCTTTCTAAAGAGCCATCATTCGTCTTGAATTAAAACTCCACAGTGACAAGCGACCTGTCAAAGATGTCAAATTTGTCAATATGCCCAGCAGATTAATAAGCGCAGAACAAGCGCCCAAACATTCCCAGTGCTCGGCAGTGTCACAAAGTCAGCTCATTTAGAGCTGGTCACAGTCGATGTGGCAGAGCATTTCATCTGCTTACTAACTAATCACGGCGGCTGGCTAATTATTCAACAAGTAGTCAAGACAAGTCCACGATGAGCGGAGATGGAGGGAATCTGTGTCGCTTTTTTTCCCTCATTAGATTTTATTCACACCAAAAAGAATATCAAGCGATTATATTTGGAATGTGCCCTATATACACAGATTAGAATTTATGGAACAAAATTTAATTCACATCTTATACAGGAGAATAAAACTATTGGAGCTCAGCTGTGGTGCCCTGCGGGTGGACGTGGCGTGTCCTTCCTGAGTGGCCTGTAGTGCATTACATCCACCCTGGAGTGCCAGGATTAAATATAACATGAAAGTAGTGCATCAAAACTCATACAGTATGTGATGATTACATCTAATAGTCCTGAAAAAACTTGGCCTTTGGAAATTTCCCTTGTATTATTCATTTTCTCTTTATTATATACCTTTTATGTAGATTTTTGATAAAAGCAAAACAAAAAAGTAAGCAAGCGAAGTATATATTACACCTTGCTGATTGAAGCATTCCTTACTTGCAAGGACATCTTAAAGGCACAATCATTTCAAAGAAACTGGAGAATAACATGAAAAGTCCAAATTATTGCATGCTAACTTTGCCCAGTTTAAGGTCCACATTATTCATAAAACGTTCTTACAGCGTTGACCTGGGGGTCTTTTACAAGAATCACATCTGCACACTGGAAAGCCACAAACCAGAGATGGCCAACAGCTTCATTGCAGGAACACCGAAGTAGCTCTCCTTACTACATCAAACTCAAGCAGTCAGCTTTGTGCATGAAGATTCCAGTGAGGCCATACCAGAATTTTCCTTGACGTGTGTCGACCGGTCCAATGTTAACATTAACTTACCTAACACACCATACCTGCCCCGCTTTCTGCCGATAACTAGCAAGGTGTGCCTGGTGATGCACATTTCATGTCAACCAAACACTGGGAAGCTGATGCCTGGTCTGTCTTCAGATCTTTGTGATACCCTCTGACATGACAATCATCATTTGACAAAGTATAACAAGATAAATTTAAAAGTGAGAGTATGTAATGATCAGATCTTATAAATTAGCTTTAAATGAGCTTGTAGGACAGAACTGCCATGGCTCTAAACTTAAACACACTGCAAAAAATAAAAATGCCAGAGTGGTTGTTCAGAGAGATGCCATATGGGCACCTTATGACCCATCCACATGAAGGACCCAGAAAGAGCCTTTATTTATTTATCTCCATAACAGGCTCCACACAGTAAATAATCATGGAGTAGATGGTGACAGATTTGTGAAATGATTCTGCATACCAGAACATAGGCCATGCCCAGGTTTTCTTAGTCTGTTAGTGCCCTGCTATTTAGCCTACCAGACATTCAAGATTTAGTGTTTTTTTTCTACCTATTAGGACATTTTTCAAAAACATCATATGCAAAGAACCCTTCCCAGAATAAAACGGTGCTTTGTCAAGCAATAGTTCTACGAGAAACACACACACAACCCAATAAAGAATCATAAAGTGCCATTAAAGATCGGACATTTTGAAGACTGCACAGCAGGGTGGACTGCCCGCTCTCTTCAATCCAACTCCAACACCACACAAAGTGTCTCAGGTCGGGGAATTCATCGCGTGGTGCCAGGGCTAAGCTCTCCATGCCATTTGTGAACTGAGGAACGTTTGGTTGCATAAGAGCTATCACATCTTGTTGAGCATTAGATGGCAAAACTCTCCTCTCCCACTTCTAAGCTGCAAATGTCACAAGTCAGCCTGTGTGTCTGACATCTCTCCTGGTCTGCCGCTCCTACTTGTGCCCGTACTATCACACGTGTGAGAGTCTCGCGTCTTTAAAAAAACAAAAAATGCTTCTCAGCCGACAATACGTGACGACAACAGATATGTAGAATAGCATTAAACCAAAAGCAGAAAATGAAGATAAAGACAATGACGATGACTCTAGTTCATCTGGCTGTCTGTTTAACCAAACAAATATGAGTTTAAAAAGATGGTGGAATAAAACAATGACAGTTGGATGGATGGAGATCCTGCATTTCCCTAAAAAAAATTAATCCTACAAAGTATTTATTTACTAATTTATTCAATGTAGAGAAAAGCCAAGCAAAATGACACCTTTTATTGGCTAACTAAAAAGATTACAATATGCAAGCTTTCGAGGCAACTCAGGCCCCTTCTTCAGGCAAGAAGTAATCAATTAATTCAAAAAAAGGACAGTGAATTGCTAGAGATTTATTGCTTAATATTCCAATATGACAGCTGCATTGATACTTGTTGTTAGGATTGGGGTTTTGAAATCATTTTTAGGACCATTTGTGCATAGTTATGCATGCTCTTGGGCAGGGCTGTCTTAACGCATGGGCACGCAGGGCAGTTGCCTGGGGTCCCTGTGCCAATCAATGTATGCTGTCACTTGCTGAGTGGTTGTGTAGGTAGGGGCCCAGTACACTGCCTTGCCCGGGGGGCGTATAATGCTGTTAAGACGGCTCTGCTCTTGGACTCGTTTGGTGGTGTTTTGATTTTTTTTTTTGATTCTCCTAACATTTTAGGAGTTGTATAGCTTTCTGGATCTGCCATGTTGTGTTCTTACTGATCCTCTCGATTTCTGTTAACTCATCGTTAGGTCCGTGTCCTGCACTGTCAGAGGCGTGGCCTCAGAGGTCGTGACCTGTTGGGCATGACAGCTTTAAAGGTCGACTGCAGGTGCACGTCCTTATCTGATCTGCGGACCCCTAAACACTTTCTAGTTTATAGCTCTTTTGGGTGAGACCTCTTGCTTCCTTTTTGTTTTGTTGCTGTTCCGATTCTTTTTTGCCTGACTGCACCTCTCCTTCTTCTTTCTAAAATTACCTTTGTCGTTATGCTGATATAACAATACTGGGGTAAAATGGAATTTTCAGGTAATAGAGCGATTACACACAACAATGCACACGTGCAGTTTACCTCACGCTGAGCTAGGCCTGAATACTCACTTGTGCACACGTGTATAATCGGCCCTTTTTACATAAAGAAAAGAAAAATCAATCGATTACACTCTTAATCAACTCAAGGTGGTCCCCACATGTGAGCTCTTCAAAGCTACAAATGAACCCTCAAGGTGAGACCACCACCTCTCAGATGTTCGCTGTTCAAGTGGCTGATGGGAAGGCAGGGACACATTCAGTTTGTATTGGTGGCCCAGGGTCCCCTCAGCACTGATTACCCCAATGAATTTGTCTCATAATGTTCCAGGTCACGCCATAATATACAGGTTAGCACGTTTGAACCATGTCTGCGTTTGTTTGAAAGGTAAATGTAATTGACTCAAATAATTAATATGATACATGCCCTTAACACTTCTAAACAACATTATTTCTTCCCTACGTTTGCAACAAACTAGACATCTGTAATTGTTATATTTGTGTGTATTCGTTTACTATTTACATTTAGCATTCAGTGCTGGCTTTTTATGAGGCTGCACATTTGGTTTACCTTCTTAAAATGCCAGCACCCGTTTATCTTCGGATGTCCAAAACAACAGTTAGGTCCATCAAGCTGTGTGAACAGAAAAACACGTAAAGCAGATAATCATCAATTACAAACCGGTTGAAACCAGTTGTAGAAAATAAGAAGGAAAGAAAGAAAGGGGGAGCTCCTCAGGAGCTGGAGTGCTGTCCATCAGCTCTGATCATCAGCTTATGCCTCGCATGTCACATAACTTAGCGTTACTCAGATGAGACGAGTGGAGGCTTCTGTAATGGCCCACAAATCCTGTGCCTCCTATGTATACGTGGTGTGTCTGTTTGTGGCTAACCAATAGGAGAACAAGACAGAAACTCACCGTCCAGTCACAGAGGAGGCTCTAGTGGTGCACCGCTTCGGTTTTCACACAGCAGCTGCCGTCCCTTCTTCTGCACACTGATGCTACAACTGTACACTTTTTCAGGACAATAAAACAGTTTCATTTCCAAGAACCTGCTGAAATATTTCTCTATGATGGTTTACTCAAATGACAAACAAATGAATGTTAGTTCTGGTAGCCAGGCAGTTTAGGAAAAAAAAACAACAACTTTATTAACGAGAAAGTGTTTGGATTCTTTTTTAGAGTGTAAAGACTTGTTTCAAACCATTTTTGAGGCGCATTTAATTCAAGAACTGCTCAGAGAGAAGATCACTGGAGACATCAAGCCATTCATAAAGAATGAAGGAAGATAAGATGAATGGACACAGCAGGCTTCCATTCGATTAGCTCTCCTTATTTATGAGGAAAGCATTTCATGGGCTGACGAACCTGAGATTGACCGCTAATTTTACCATTCTCAGATTAGACAGTCCTTAAAATACTTCCCACTGGTAGACTGGGTCAGTGTGTGGACTCCTGCACGTCTTCTTTCTTGAAATGAAGGCTCATGCCCTTGCCTCGCACTACAAAGAAAAAAAGCAATTTGTTTTAGTGGGTAGGAATTCAGGAATGCTCTCGCACTCTAAATCAGAAAGCTTATGTAAATGAATCAGGAGGAGTCTGGCATTTCAACAGACTGATATTAAAAAGGTCGGACTGTATAATGCTAACAATGACCACAGTCAATTAATGGTGGATATCCGTTGTCTTAATCCAGTGATGAGGATGGAGAGCCGAAGCTCATTCCAGCAGCATCTGGCGCAAAGCAGTGCCAAGCCATCAGAGGGCACATTAGCACTCACTCACACACACAAGGCCAGTCTAGAGCTGCTAGTCAACCATCTTGGGCGCATGTCAGGTAAACCCACACACAGAATGTGGACCCTTTACAGAGCCAGTGACCAAGTCAGGCAGTTGGGAGGTGACCAGTGGGCTACCCAGGTGTGTATCAGTTTGAAAGAGACCAGAACGTGCGGTAAATTGAAGAAACCCTTAAGACATTTTAATGACTCTCCTAACCTTTAGAAAAATCAGATAACACGTGAATGTTCTCTGGAAGGTGATTTAAGAATTCAAATCTGTGAGATCAGAAATGAGGGCAGGCGCCCCATGGTGAGTATAATTAGCTCCACAGAGCGAGAGCGGGCTCTGGTAATCCGGCTCAGTTGCTGCTCTGCTTTAGCACATTTTCCATCTCGCCTACGAGGGTGGCTGTGACTGATGCTGAGCAGAGACATCAGTAGGAAAGGGCTGGTCATGGCTCTAGTCGGCTCCGTCATGGCTCTAGTCGGCTCTTGTTCAACAAGCGGAGGACATTTCTAAACACTTGGAAAAACAAAACAAAAAAAAGACTCAAAACGTGAACACGATTTAGGTAGAGAATGTCAACAGCCATCAGTGGTGATGGGGACAGCAGTTCAGGAGGAGACAGGGCCAAATGTCATCCCTTGATTTTTATAAGTAGATATATATATATTTTTTGAATGGTTAATATTGCAGTGAAATTTCAAATTAAAATGTCTACGCATCCTGAACTTTGTTTTAGGAGCAGAATGGTGTGGAGTACAGTGAGCCCCACATCTCCGGCCAGGTCCTGCGTGGTTTGAATGAGAAGGCCTTAAGCAGGCCATGTGCCGGTGAGAGACGCCATTAGAGCTGCTGGGTTCATGTCACCGCCCCATGATTCTGTGTGTCCCGGGGGCTCATCTAGAGATGGGGTACACCATGCTGGGATGGGCGATCCCAAACCAGGACAGAGCAGGTGCAAGTCAAGGCCGGATGGACGGACAGACGTGTGACTGGCACACTTTGCTTTAGGAAGCGGTGACATTTTGAACTGGTTTTCTCTGAAGAATATCAGTGCCATCGAACAAGGAGAGACCGTTCAGGTTTAGTTTTAATTGCACCGTTTTTAAAAACAGTGGATCATGTTTGAGCGCGTACTTTTGTTTTCAATTTTAAAATCAAGTATCTAAACTTGTCGATACAATGGCTTTCTCAATTAAAACGAGTGTAAGCATTTTTGTAGGCAATAAAATTAAAGTCAGAATGATAAAAAGAAAAGTGTATTTGCGCTCTGCGTCTCGAATGACTCTGCTCTCTATCTGTCCATCTTTGTGTGTGTGTGTATTTATACTTAAATGCAAAACAGGTAAAAGTGAAATTTTGATTGAAATAAAGTTAGCATTGTTGAATATATTTGTTTTACAAAGTAATACAATATTTAGTGTGCTTCTTGTGAACCTGCCTTTCCTTTTACAGGGTCTCAAGGAGACAATCCTGTGTGTGAAGCCAAGCTGAGGACCCACTCGTTCATAGTGTGGAAAGCACAAGAACATGGGAGAACATGCCAAGTCTACATGGACAGTAACCGGGCCAGGCCTCTGGAGCTGTGAGGCAGCAGCCCTAACTGCTGTGCCACTGTGCTGACTCGCAGTTACTGAAAAACAATCTCATTAGCATCCAATAAGTGATGCACAAGAGGAAATAAGCGGCTGTTTTTCAAATTACACCAAACATTCTCCTTTTCATTAAACTGCAATCAATTAACAGGGAGAGAACTAGAAATGTTTGTGAAGAAAAGTATAACTTTGTAATAATTTAATAAGTGCTAACAATTCAGAACAGCACAATGGCCAGTGATGAGGCTCTGGCACGTGCCGAGGTTTGAACCCGTGATGTGCCGCAGATCACCGGCAGCCATCGGGGTCCCAGATCAAGTGCACTTGCATGCTGTCTACCGCTGGTTCTGCATTGTACAGAAGGATCTAACAGCTATGTAACAACATTATTTATAATGTGCCAGCATGGAAATCATATAATATTTTTTTTTTATCTAAACACAGACCCCTATTCAAGAATTTTATATATTAACAATTAAAAAAAACCAAAAAAAAAACCGGAGAGTTCTGTACAGCATTTTATATTCCACATGCGATCGATAAAGACATTCTCATTCTGACCAAGAAGAGAAAAGCTGGCCCAATATTCACACAAGCGCTGGCCGCCTTCTGATATTAGCCGTCAAATGAGCCCTGAGCTGAGCCCTGTGAAGCACTCGCAGTTATGAGTGGCATCCCACTCGTCCCGAGGTTACAGCAGTTACCCTCTAGACGCTGACCCTTGAGCTTCATGTTTCAGATAAGCGGCTCTTCAGGCCATTGCCATTGCTAAGAGCGGCGAGATGCGTTCGTTACCTGCTGCAGTCGTCCCTTCTCTGGCCCCTCACAAACTTCAGAGCGGCGTTGCTGAAGAGGAGACCCCCCTCCAGGAGCTCAAGAACAACCTGTCAGAGCGACCAGCTTTTTATATCTTTCAACAACCCATCCTGCTTTGCAGTGGCTACTAGAGACGGGCCGCATGCTAACGGCTTCCTGTTTGTCAATTGTAATGGCTTGTGGTAAATTTTCCACTGCACCTATGGACAAGCTTTTTTTTTTTTACACTACCTTTTTAAAACTACTGTACAAGTGCTGAGAAAAGCAGTTTCAGTTTTGGGCACTTTTGAGATTTTGATTTTTGACTTGACTTTTTGAGTACAGCAAGCCCTTCTCTCCATTATGAAGGCAGCAGGAGAGCCGTAAGAACAGTCTAACCCTAAATATGCTCCACTAGAATTAAACTTAAGGAGATTTAGCTGTGCCCTTTTTTTTGTTTTTCAGAATTATAAAAACACCAATGTTTCATTGTTGCATATCACTAAGAGTCTACTCACTGCCTGCCTGCTTTGTTTATTTAAAACTATCCATCCATCCATTATCCAACCCACTATATCCTAACTACAGGGTCATGGGGGTCTGCTGGAGCCAATCCAGGCAGGAACAAACCCCGGGCAGGGCGCCAGCCCAC
Organism: Erpetoichthys calabaricus; assembly: GCF_900747795.2. Classification (NCBI taxonomy): domain Eukaryota; kingdom Metazoa; phylum Chordata; class Cladistia; order Polypteriformes; family Polypteridae; genus Erpetoichthys; species Erpetoichthys calabaricus. The sequence continues at coordinate 95,699,767 of NC_041403.2, read as the reverse complement.
CGCAGGGCTCACACACCCACACACCAAGCACAATTTAGAATCGCCAATGCACCTAACCTGCATGTCTTTGGACTGTGGGAGGAAACCGGAGGACACGGGGAGAACATGCAAACGCCACGCAGGGAGGACCCGGGAAGCAAACCCAGCGCTACCCACTGTGCTGCCCTATTTAAAATTATGGGCCGGAAAATAAGAATGAGCCAGTTCATTTAATGAACAAAACAAGATGGACATTACAAGGTTTCAGCCTGAATCCATCCATCCATCCATTTTCCAACCCGCTGAATCCGAACACAGGGCACAAGGCAGGAACCAATCCCGGGCAGGGTGCCAACCCACCGCAGGACACACACAAACACACCAAGCACACACTAGGGCCAATTTAGAATCACCAATCCACCTAACCTGCATGTCTTTGGACTGTGGGAGGAAACCGGAGCGCCCAGAGGAAACCCACGCAGACACGGGGAGAACATGCAAACTCCACGCAGGGAGGACCCGGGAAGCGAACCCAGGTCCCCAGATCTCCCAACTATGAGGCAGCAGCGCTACCCATTGTGCCACCGTGCCGCCCAGCCTGAATCTGGACTTGTTAATACTTCCTCTCCAAGGCCCTTTCCCCTTTTTAAGCTGAGCTGTGCATGCTGATAAAAATCAACAGAAAAGGTCTGGGCGAGCGGACAGAGAGCGCCTAGAAGAGGCCGAGCGGAAACCTACATCAGGGTCCTCAGGTCTGTGCCTTCCCAGCTTCCGAATTTGAAGCCCATTATTGTTCAAGCATAACATTAACATAACATAACAGCCCTTAAACAGTTGCCTTCTCTGTTTTTCATTTCTTCTTGTTGTAACAATGTGATGCAATGAAAAAAGGAGCCAGCAGCTCGCCGTCTAACTGTTTACAACATTGTGTGCTCTTCTTTAAAAGTGACATTGAATAAAAACATGAAGGACAGAGAATTACTAACCTGCCCGGGTCTGTCAATCATCTGGACGATACTCATAGAAAAGAATGAAAGCACGGACAGGCCATAAAGAAGTGTGGTGGCTCTGTGGCCAAGGATCTGCGCTGCTATCTGGAAGGTTGCCGGTTCAAATCCCATTACTACCAGAAGGGATCCTACTCCGCTGGGCCCTTGAGCAAGGCCCTGAACCTGAAAATTACTCCAGGGGTGTCGCACAATAGCTGACCCCCAAACGTCATGCAGGGGATTAATAAAGAAAAAATGCAATAAGTTTCATCATCAGCAAAGACTGGCTATTCGATAAGCAGTGGGTTTGGAGCCCCTGCGGCCCACCAGGGCTGAACAAGCAACCTTCACTCTACAGGAAAAGGGAGCAAACCCTGCAGAAAAAGGGACACGTGAATATTTAAAGCTATGGCGAAGAATACAAATATTCAGGGATTTCTTAGAAATACCAGTAGGCCTGAAAACTAAAGAAGTAAAAAGTGACACACTGCTTGTGAATTTGACCGAAATAAAAAGCAGCAACCAGTTGGGGTCCCCCCTGGTCTGTACTTGGGGACCCTTGCTCTACAGTTACGGACCTTTTTGTTCCAAACAGTTTGATAATTAGAAGCCCGGCCTAGCAGATTGCAAAGCCTGGTACCAAATTATACAGCTTATTAGTGCTTTCAGTCTTGTTTATTTTGTTGTTTTCTGAGAACTGTATCCATATCTTGTGTGTTCCTTCCATTCTCTCTCATTTATTTCAAAACATTTTATTAACACAGACGCTTCATGATGCAAGGTAGCTGGAGAGCCAGGGGATTCATTTTCTATTTGCACTAAATTTTAACTGATGGCTGGTAAGGAAACAGGCAACAGTTAAAACCTCAATGCAGCAGTTTAAAAACTAAAATGGGCAATTGAGGGTTCTGAATTGTAACAATCGAGTGAATTAAAAGTAAGCCCAGACATATTGCTTTATTAGTAAATAAACAGGTTCTAATTAAGATAAAAGTTAAAGTGAAAACCTGCAGCCAGTGCCAATGTAACGGAGTGTCCCTGCTCTACAGTAAGGAAATCATAAAGTGCCAGCAATGCACTCGAGTTGAATTGATAAAAAAAATACCTCGGTTTTCTTTTTTGAATACCAAAGTGAAATAAACGCACGCCGTCCCACCCACCTACTTACTAAATTCAGGCTACAGAAAGCTGGGTGGCAGACGCACTGCCACTTTGCCAGTCTGCCCAGCGTGTGTGCCTTTACAAAGTGGGGTAGAAAAGCCCAGGGAGAGCCTTCAGAATGCACACAGGTACCGACTGGGCCAGGACCCCTGGAGCTGCGCCACCCTGACGTTACTGTTTCATTGTAGTTTGTGGAAACAGAAATATTCTGCTAGAATATGTGGTAATCGTGGAGAATTACCAGAGAAGAAATCCATCCATTTTCCAACCCGCTGAATCCGAACACAGGGTCACGGGGGTCTGCTGGAGCCAATCCCAGCCAACACAGGGCACAAGGCAGGAACCAATCCCGGGCAGGGTGCCAACCCACCGCAGGACACACACAAACACACCCACACACCAAGCACACACTAGGGCCAATTTAGAATCGCCAATCCACCTAACCTGCATGTCTTTGGACTGTGGGAGGAAAACGGAGCGCCCGGAGGAAACCCACGCAGACACGGGGAGAACATGCAAACTCCACGCAGGGTGGACCCGGGAAGCGAACCCAGGTCTCCCAACTGCAAGGCAGCAGCGCTACCCACTGTGCCACCGTGCCGCCCCAGAGAGGAAATGTACATGCCAAATACATTTTAGGATTAAAATATTACACAACTTAAGTAAGCATGAAAAATCATTATTATTAATATTATTATTACTGTACACACTGCTGGGTGTCCTTCCCCTTTGCGCTCCTGCTCTATTAGTCAGGCTGGAGTCATCCTTTCATGTTACAGCCCACCGTCTTACAAAACAGCAGATTTAGAAAGTGGATATCTGGATTAATAGCTAGGATGAGATAGCTGGGGAGAAAACCTTACAGGCTGTTAGAAGAATGTGTGACGTCCACTCAGGCACGGGCAGCAACACTAACTGCTACGCCGGCAGGCCACTCTGCTAAAATGTTAATTCAAATCAAATTGTTGGGCCATTTTTTGCTGGGGTGTGCAATCAACATGAAAGACTAACGTGTGCATCACAAGCTGATCACATAATGACATGGCGTCTGCATGTTCTCTCCATGTCCGTGTCAGGTTTCTTCTCAAATCCCCCAAAGCTGTAGACTGGCCCTGGGTGGGTTATCTGTACGCTGTAATGGACTGGCACTTTCTCCAGGGTTATTCTTCACTGGCATGGTCTGTGATGCCCCTTGTCCAACACATTGGACATGTACGTAAGTTTTGATGTATGGACGTTATCACTTGTGCTCCTATCCACATGCGGACAGTTTAACTTTACATGCACATGCGGTGATACTGGGGGCAAAACTAGCGAGGAGAAAAACCTGCGAGGGAACTCCTTGTGGGCAGCGACTGGGCCGGACATTGACCCGGGGTCTTGAGCAGCAGCCCACTCGCTGTGCCACCTCTTTTACAGTGCAGAGGGGCATAAAGTGCTGGGTAATTAAACAGATTGCTATTATGTTACTTAACAAAATTAAATCCAATTTCTCTTGGAAGTCTGTCAATTTTATCCTAATTAATCTTGTTGCTCTCAGTTCATTTGAGAATTACAAAATAAGTTCACACTTAAAATGTACGAAGTACGTCAACATTCAGGCTCCATATTCTGGTATTTATAAATTATTTCTTCAGCAGTGGGTTTTCTGTGCCATTTTCCCACCCTGTACTTATCCTAACCCCTCTCGTCTAATATCTTTTAAGGGGGAGACGGTAGAAGCACCAGAGGTAGACGGGATTCCGGTCTGCTACAGATGGGATGATCTACTGAACGCTGCTGAGAGTGGAGGTATTGGGTGTCTGGAGAAACAGACAGGCTGGCAGGCACAGGCAGAGCCTGCAAAAAGGCCAGGAGCCAAGAGACAGAAGCAGTGAGCTCTTGCCAACCCCTAAACAAGTTGTCCCCTTCTGTCAGGACCCCTCTTATTCTCCTTTGACTTTTTACGATTCAGCCTGTCAATCTTCCTTTCTAACTTACACCCTGGGCTGCCCACTGCCATGTCCTTACTGCTACACCAATGCCCAAGTGGCACACAATACTCGAGCTCAATTCCTATTTTACATTTAGCCCCTGTAGATTTGTATTTTTTGTTTCCATCATGGGCCCTCACTTCCCTTTCAGTCGAGACAGACGGTGCAGAAAACTCAAACTGGCATACGCTGGCTCTTCAAGCCCCTCATTCTGTGTTCATGTCAAACCTTTACCCTTCACAGACGTTTAACAATGGCTGACCTTCCCACATATGTGGCCAACTCCCAGGTCTGCACTCGGGGCTTCCCTCATTGTGATCATTTAGTGTCATCTTCTGATATTCTAGTCTGCTTTGTCCAGTTCAGTTCAACCTAAATAAACTTTAGAACTCTGCGGCCTCTCCAAGAAAGCTTAAAAGCTGTCAGTCCCACTGGAGTTTGAAAAGATTCAAAAATCCGCTCTTTGGTGACACATACCTGACGGCAGTGATGGGACCCTCCTACATTTCGTGAAGTCTTCGGCTCCAGTTAAGTGTTGAGCTGCACCACTTGGCTTTCTTCTGGACTCAAATACGAGTGCCTTCACCTAGCAGGAGGATAAAATCGAGAAGGCAGACCAGAGATGAGACACAGGAAGGGTTTAGTGTGTTAATAATGGAAACTGATAAAAAAAATATAAAGGTCTAAGGTTACTTTCCATATCAGAATGAACCACAACATCCTTCCTGTGTCTTAAAATGTGAATGAATTAATCTATTTTTGTAAAATGAGCGAGTAAAGACTAGAAGTTTTGTTTATTCCATTTTCTTTATGATCCTTCTAATGGTGGGCATTCAGTTAAATTGATAAGCAGGCACAATGGTTCACAGTTCTCAGCCACAGGGAAAAATCAAGTCAGGGCGAGCAGATCTACCGTCATACCATCCATACTCAGCATTGCACCATACAGTGGCACAAAATAACGTTCTCCTGGACCACCATGGAACATAAACAAGTGCAAGATACGTAAAGAACTGCACTACACTATCCATCCATCCATTTTCCAACCTGCTGAATCCAAACACACTGCTGGAGCCAATCCCAGCCAACATAGGGCACAAGGCAGGAACCAATCCCGGGCAGGGTGCCAACCCACCGCAGTGCACTACACTATAAATAGATGATAAATTAATAATAACAGGTAAGTGATTAATTTGAAATAGTAATAAATACTTAAAAACAACAACTAATAATCAAAAAAACACCAGGAGTACAACACGTGGAACAAATGCACTGCAAATAAATAATCTACTAGGTGCAGATCTGAGGACAGAAGGGCAGCACAAATGACAAACTTTACTGATCACGTAGCGGTCAGAGCCAGCGGCATTGTGGGAAAATCCAATGGGAGTGCAGTACGTACACGTTGGTGTGAACAGTTTCGACACTGAATGGATTGTCTGTCTCCTTAAAATAACAGCCTGCCTGTTTAATGATTTGGGCAACAGAGAGGCGAGTGCTGCTGCCTCAGGGTTGTCCTCTTAGGTTTTCCTTAAGTACTCTCGTCTGCTCCCGCATCGCAAGAATATGCAAGTTTGATTATTTGGCGACTCTAGACTAGAATTTGACGGGTGTGCGTGTGTGTGTTGGCTTGTGTCTGAAGCTGTAGGGCCATTTGGGAAGATTTGGGAAATGGAAGGGCAGATGGATGGTTGACCATTAACAGTGGCAAAGGAAAAAAGTAACAAGTGACGGTCACTTAGTGAAGCAGTTCCAGCTTGTGGTTAAAAACAACTGCTTGGTGTCGATGTTCTAACAGACTTGACTACAGCAGAGCAGCAGAAACTAAAACACTCATTCTGTATTAGCGGGGTATGGTGGACGTAAAGTGCCAACCATCCTGTAAATGCATAAACCCTAACCCTAACCCTAACCCTAACTTACAACATTTTGAGATACAACTGCTTACATTTATTTTTGTGTTTTATCCGATTACAGAACAGGCAGGTGGAGAACCGAAGACCCCTGGAATAAGTTACCAAGTAGTGTGGTAGACAGTAGGTCTTTAGGGTCTTTCAAAATTCTTGATGTTATTATAACTTGATGTTATTTTGGAGTAATTAGGTGTTTAGGACTGGCAAGCTTTGTTGGGCTGAGTGGCCTGTTCTCGTCCAAATCTTTGTAATGTTCTAAGTGACTTTGCTACGGTCACACAGGGTCAGTAGTAGGCTCTGATCCCACAACTTCAGGGTTTGAATTATATTCATTAAGTATTTAAAGGATTCTGGGCCAACTTCCTGGACCTTAACTCACCTGCTCACAGGGCCGCTAGTTCAGACAGTTCATGGGTCTCTCTGACTTTCTTCAGCATCCAGAATCACCAGAAACGAGCATCTGCATCCTCTGTAGTGACTTCATCCCAGCCTCTAACATAATGGTCTCACTCACCCTTTTTGACAAACTGACAGGCATCAAATTGTCTTTGTTTTGTTGACTATCAGATTTTCTTTCTGACAGAAGCAAGTGGTGAAGCTGAAGGACATAACCTCTAAGCCCACCCCCGAGTAGAGGGCCCACTGCAAACCTTTACTCAGATGCAGATTCTAGAAGTACCACCACATTTCCTGATGGCACCACAAAATATGAAAACAGGATGAGGTGACAGAACTAACCTGGAATCAAATGTCAAGAAAACAAAAGAATTTGCAGTGGACTTCAAGAGAGGCCAAACCTCCCTCTCACCTTCATGCGCTGATGGGTTGGTTGTATAGGAAGCGGAGAATTTCCATGAACATTAACAGCATGGGAAATCAACTTGTGTTAAACGGGTGAGGTGGACCTCTTAGAGTGTCACAGGAAGTAAAGCACTTTTTCTACTTGAATTGGTTTGGCCCTCTTCATGAGGGTTTGGTATAGCTAAATCTCCACGAGGACAGTTGGAGAACATGGTGTGCCCTTTGCTAAAATCACGGCCTGTCACCCCTCCTCTGGATTCACTTTGCTTTTGCTGGCTGAAACAAAACACCTTTAAGATGTTGTCTGATCCATTGTATCTCACTCACCTTGTGTTGGATCTCCTACCATGAGGTAAATGACTCTGGTCAATCAGCTCCAAAACTACCAAATGTCACCAGAAAGAAAACGCTCAGGGCCACGTCGCCTCCATTCTTTATCCACATCTGGGCAGGCTGGGCCATGGAGTTACAAAGCACTGTTTCACCACGTTGAGCTATAAGGGAGTTTAGTCAAATAACCAAGTGGTCTTTGGACTTCTAAACTCAACCATGAGGGTGTCATATTATGCAGCGACACTACACTTAAATCACCCCAAGTAATCCTGAACAAGCCCTTCAAATGTCAGTGGTGAGAAGATGCTCATGGATCAGCCCCCCATGTTTGAGGACGTGAAACGACGAGGGATAAGAACGGCTTTCACCAAATGAGATCCAAGATGGATACTCTGACCATCCTGAGTTTAAGAGCTGTGAACACTGATTTGACGACTGAGTTTAACGGGGTTTGTGTTAAGTGGGTTGTATGGGGGCTGCTGGGATTGATGACCACTGTTGTTGTCCTTACATGTTATGTTGAAGTTTTATTTGCGTGAGCTTTGCCAAATCAAATTAAACATAGTTATCTTATAATAATAGTTACATTTTGGCTGACACACGTAATACTTGACCTGTTAGTTTTATAAATGGTAGGAACAGAATTTTTCAAAACCATTGCCTGAAGGAAAAAAAATAAAAATAACCAATTAGACCAGGGATGGGCAACGTCGGTCCTGGAGGGCCACAGTGGCTGCAGGTTTTCATTCCCATCCAATTGCTTAATTAGAAACCAATCCTTGCCAATCTCAGACCTTCTTTAATTTAAAGCATGTTAGTCTGCAATGTAATGTTCTTATATCATAAATTTTTTTCCTTTCCAAGGATATCAACTAAATGGTTTGAAGCTTAAAACGAATAATTTTTCAGTCTGTCACATTTTTTTATTAAACTAGATAGTCCATGATGAATCCACACAGATGTAAATGGAAACAAGCTAGACAGAGAATTGCTGGCTCCTTTGTCCTCTGCATCTTACTGCTAATAAGGAGCCATTAAAAAAACTGAATGCGGCTGTTTAGGACTGAAATAAGCAATTAAGGGTGGGGAACAAGCGAGACCATGAAAATGAAGCATCAAAATGTCAGTTGAGCAATAAGTGCGCCATTAGCAATAATTGACTTCTCATTAAGAAACTCGATTGGAACAAAAACCTGCAACCACTGCGGCCCACCAGGACCGACGCCACCAACCCCTGAATTAGGCCAATAAACTACCAGATGATTAAGAGGAAGCAAAAGAAAACCTAGAAGACCCTGAAATGCTGAGCAGAGGTTTAAGGAGGTGGTATCTAAGAGATAATGGACCATATACAAAATAAAAGTAGGGCGTCCCAGGAATCCAAAGGTCAGCATGTCTGTCTCACAGTTTCAGAAGACCACTCTGAACCTGGCCGAGTGATGTTCATGTTCCTCTGCCTGGGACCTCCTTCTATAACCCCCATTTTTTGTTTATCTCTAAACTGGCCCTGTGCACATGAGTGAGTGAGGAAAGGAGGGACATACTGGCATCCCACCAAGGGTGGGCTCCTACTTCATGCCTGATGCTGCCCAGGGTAGGCTTTGGCAGCCAATGAGACCCTTGAACTAAATGAAGGCGGCTCAGCAAGCAGATGGATGGATAAATAAATAACCAAATACTTCTTCAGGTGACAAGGTTCCTCGACTGTCTAACACAAAGAGCGCCGTGGTGATGGACAGCTGGAGAAGACACTGGTGGCATTGCACATGTCACAAACCTTGCCCCTGGTTTAGAGAGCCACTCGAACTGACCAACAGGGTACCTTTTGGCTGGTGCCCTGCAGTAGCTTGACGCGTAGTTTCCAGTGGCTGCTCTTCAAGACAAGAGGAGTAGTGAGGCCGACTTTTACTTTCTTCCTGAATGAGATCACTGCTGTCGACTACCCGACAGGAAGTGCCACAGGCAGCGTGAAGTTAAAACTGAAACTTGACAATGGAAAGATTTTTTAGAATAACGTTTTACCTCGATGTATCTCTTTACCACTTAAATCAGTAGGGCATTGCACCACCAACCCATTTTCCAACTGTGGTATAAATCCCAGATGCGAGGACAGTCCATCTTATTTGAGTCAGAAGAGCAGAAGTATATGAGACACTGCTATCGGGGAATCTTCCATCAGAGAGCCATTAAGTGCATGGGAACAAGGGGATACGGCCATTTTAGAAATGTCCTCCAGTATGTGAGTAAACCTTTGGGGTACTTTAGTGGGCAATATTTAAAGACTTGGGACAGTTTTTAAGAAAAACAATTATATCTGAAAAAGGTTTCGTTTAGCTTTTAGGCAGTAGATTAAATATTTGCTGATCTTGACCACTTCACAGGAGTTGTGTACGAGCAGAGCCCCGCAGATTTGCCGCCCTGCCTTTGACTTTCAGGACGGTTACTGGCTGCTCCCACACTCCCATTTATAAATGTGACTCGCTGCTTTCTCTTTAGCCACTTCCATATTCTTACAAGCCCTGCTGGGTTCATATTCGTTCGTTAAAACTAAGACACAAGAGTGTGCCCTTTAAAGTCTCTCCTTTATGGAGCTGACAGTGTGACCCTGTGGCCAGGGGTTCAACTCAAACTCGGGTGAGTCGATTCACACACAGAGTGCGTGGAGCTGATTGGAAAGAGTTTGTCAGATAGATAACATTAACTGGGTCTTAGTCAGTCAGTTAGTCAGTCAGTTAGTCAGTCAGTATCCAACCCGCTATATCCTAACGCAGGGTCTGCTGGAGCCAATCCAGCCAGCACAGGGTGCAAGGCAGGAACAAATCCCTGGTCAGGTTACCAGCCCACCACAGAAAACCAGTCTTATTTTTATATAAAATCATGTAGTTAAAACAGATAAAGCTGATGAGCCGAATTAACTAAACAACCAGGATTTTTAAACATTTATTAAAATATATTGTAAACTATTTCTGCAAAGGAGGCTCACTGAAATCCTAGCACACAAAAGCCATAACTGATACTTTTACGGTTGCATTTACTTGTCTATTTTTGAAATCTTTTTTTTTTTTTTTTTTCTGTTATTGTAAATAACATCGTCATTATAGTAACCGAGCCATCACCTCTTACCTTTAAAGCCTGCGCCAAGCACTACATTTAGCTTTGGTGGGCGGCTATAAAAGACGTCTTTCATGATGGATATTATTGTCACTGGCAGGTAAACTGGCCAACTGAGTGAGACGAGGAAGAACAAGCTGGTAATGGAAGCTACTCATATTTCTGGTTATTTTCAACGGTCACACCAGTCTGATTCAGACTATTAACTTGTTATAACATAGTCTGTGGAAGTGACTCTTAAAATTCATCCTAACAAGAATCTTTGATTTCATTTTCTGCTGTGCCTGCCTCATCCTCCTCTCAGCGACCTGCAATTGGCCTCAACAGCCACGCGCAAGCACACGGGAGGCCCAAGTATGACATTGGAGAGGAAACCCGAGTCCACACAAACTCAGGGAGAACAAAACGGACCGCAATTACAAACACGGAACACCAGCAGTGAATTAGTTTCAGATCAGTTTCAAACATCCATCCATCCATCCTCTTCCGCTTATCCGAGGTCGGGTCGCAGAGGCAGCAGCTTGAGCAGAGATGCCCAGACTTCCCTCTCCCCGGCCACTTCTTCTAGCTCTTCAGTTTCAAACACGTGGAATGAATCTGAATAATAGCACAGCAGTCCTTTCAGTCTAAAAAGATACTCACATCTCTTTTACCCTCATTTAGTAAATCAGAGATCACTAAGAGCGTTCAGTTTGAATGTGCCACAGGTTTGGGTGATGGTGAGTGCTGAAGCAAACCAGAAAAGCTCCTAGTAGGAAACCATGATGGCTACCACAACACTTAATGTAGTTGTCTGTAATTACAGAGAGCAGCCGTCCCACTGCTGGTTCAGCACTCCGTTAACAGCCATGGGAAGCTGAGAGTGATCGACACGGCAGCCCCAGGGGTTTATGTGTTGAGATACAAAAGGCGGCACTAGAAGTCAGTAGAGCGTATTTGTGCATTTTACAATATGGATCACTAAAATAACGATGACTTATACCTTGTTAAAGTGCAACCAAATTAAGTCAACGTCATAGTAAGATAAAACTCTAAAATTATTAATGCACAGGGTAAACAATTGATGAGAATCAGAGGAGCTAAAGCCTCCACAAAAAGCTCTTCTTCCAAAAGTTTAGAGCATAAACTCATTTAAGAAAATTATGAATATCTTTTACTAGTCTGTGATTTTTAAGGAGGGAAGAAATAATTTCTCATCTTACACAAGAAAGCCAAAAACTTTCAGACTGATCAAAGATCTGGGACAGATCCGCAGTCATTCATGTACAGCATGCACAGCGTAACTGCGTTGTCTTGTATTATTTAGTCCCCTCTGGTGCTGTGCCGCTGACAGCATCTCTTCATTTGCACTAGCTGGCTCACTCTTGATGTACGTACTGATAATAGAAACCCCTCAAGCCCTGGAAAAAACTCTAATCTGCAGCATTCTAAATTTAGGAGAGTCAAGGTACATCAAGGCGAGTAAAGTCGCGAGTCTTCACGCTGGCTCATTGACGACTGCACCGTTTAACATGTAGGAACTGCACGAGTTAGATCGGCTTGTGAGATTAAACAGCAGACAACAAGTCTACTTTCACAAATTATGGTCCACTTACACTGCATTTTAAAATCAGAACATGCATTTTCTCCAAGGCATTACAAATCTGACAGTATATCTGAAAAGGTTTGTGCTGAGGACCCACCATGAATTGACATGACCCACAAAATGTAAAACTGAGCACACTTCTTGCTTTTTACATTTATTTTTTTTATTGTGAAAATACATTCTTTTCCCTCCTGCAGCCACACAGGACTGCAGTGTCACTCAAGATTAAATATTCTTTTTTTTAACCTGCAACGCATGTCCATCCATTCATCAATTTTCAAACCCATTCAGGAGCAAAAGAAGACGAGCTGCCATAAGTGAACGTGACGCCATTCAAACACACAGTGCACAGTCTTTAGGCCGTCGGAGGTGACAAACACAGGCACGGGGAGAACAGGGTCACTGCCACTTCAGTATTTAGTTGTGAATTATTGGATGTTTATGAAGGAGGAACCTAATCAGCACTTCTAATCGACACACACACTGCCAACACAGGCCGCTTTCGAGTTGCCACTCAGGCTAACCTGCGTGTCTTTAGGATGGGAGAGGAAACCCCCTGCTGACACAGGGAGAGGCCATGAGCAAACACCACGCAGCATCAGGATTTGAGCCTAACAGCAATAACTACTTGACTCACCACCAGTATACTAACTGGTATGTTTTGATTAATGCCTTCTATTCATATCTGATGACTATTTCCATTTTTTTATTCAACAGCAATCATATCAGCAAGTGTGAAAGGGAAGGTCTACAGGACGGTAGTGAGACCAGCTATGTTATATGGGTTGGAGACGGTGGCACTGACCAGAAAGCAGGAGACAGAGCTGGAGGTAGCAGAGTTAAAGATGCTAAGATTTGCATTGGGTGTGACGAGGATGGACAGGATTAGAAATGAGGACATTAGAGGGTCAGCTCAAGTTGAACGGTTGGGAGACAAAGTCAGAGAGGAGAGATTGCATTGGTTTGGACATGTGCAGAGGAGAGATGCTGGGTATATTGGGAGAAGGATGCTAAGGATAGAGCTGCCAGGCAAGAGGAAAAGAGGAAGGCCTAAGAGAAGATTTATAGATGTGGTGAGAGAGAACATGCTGGTGATGGGTGTAATGGAGCAAGATGCAGAGGACAGAAAGATACGGAAGAAGATGATCAGCTGTGGCAACCCCTAATGGGAGCAGCTGAAAGAAGAAGAAGAAGCAATCACGATGCTAGCCCCACTGGAGGCTGTGACAGGTTATTGTATTTTTGTATGTAATATTTGGGCAGATTACACTAAACAGTATGAGCTGCGGTCTTCACAATCAAGTGGTGCCACACAGAACATGAGAGTGAAACGTTCTGCATGAACACGATGATACTCTCCTCCAACTTTGAAATTAAAGTTATGCATCCAAGTAGACACTCTGTTGTCGATCCCACATGGCAAATGTGGAGCGTTACGAGTGGAGAGGCAGATTATTCAGAAAGATGTCTACCTGAGCTCACGGTTTTAGCCTGGCCAGATTACGTACCACATACACTCACGGGGCCCTGAAGCCTTCAAAGTCACCCATCCATGTTCAATACAAAATTAATATAATGCTAATTCAGTTCAAATGTACACAGAATTATTATGGCGGCTCTGATTATGGTCACCAGTACTGCCTGCCTTTGAGGATCTATTGGCCAAGAAGTAAAAGAGGATTTGGACATTTTGCTTTGTGCAAACAAATAATTTAAAGCCAACAAAAAAATAAGTAAAAGCTTTTGGAAACTGTTTGAGTTGACTGGCAATGGCCTTGAGACAAATGTGCTTAGGGGCCTTAGGGGATAAAATCTGTTAGCGTGAATGGTGTGTGAAAGTTCATTACTTAAGGGCCTGCATCGACAATCCAGTGTTATATCGTTCTGAACAAAAACTAAAAATGTCCTCCGATTAACCCGTACACCTCCAGAATGTGGGGGTTACATTTTTATGCATCAAATTAGTGCCATATAAAGTGGCGTATTTACGGGACGATTATACATTCAGAACGTATGAAGATTCTGCGTGATATTGTACTTTAAATGAAAGTCATTATTTCTACTTGGTTAACAACATGCTAACGTGTTCTTTTTAGAGCAAGAATTCCTGCATTCACTTTTTCTAACTAAAGCACAAAAGGTCACCAGCGCTTAAACAACAGCCGGCACAAGTCCTTTAGGAGATCCGCAAGTGGCACTGCTCTGGCCTGGCGACGACTCATGGCAGACCTGAATCTCTTCAGCATTTACTCAATCGTCTCCCTGATTCCTGAACCATGGATGATCACAAAGGGTTGCTTAAAATTTACAAAAAGTTGAGAACATTATAAAGGGATCACGTAGTTACTTTCACACATTGTTTGATTTAGTCATCTACATGATAGATTATTAAAAAAAAAAATAAATAAAAAGTGCAAACCAAGACTGTCTGCTTTACTTGAAGAGTGTGTTTTAACTGCCTGTGCGTCCAAACTGCTGCTCTGCTCGCTGCAGATTGAAAGTCACACGGTGGTAAAGAGCGCTGCTGCTTGCACACGAGCTGCTTGGCCATTACAATTCTGGCCACTGAGAGAAGGGAAGGGTTAAAGTAACTGCGCCCACACACTTTTCCGATAAGCTGGTCTCTGCAGCAACTCCTCCACCTTTACTGTACAGTATGTACACATACTTGATACTAAAATAAAAGAGACAATGTCTTCCTTTGTAACAAGCATTCTAAAGGTAAAACCTCTTCAAAAGAAAAGCTATTTTGCATATGCATATTTTTTTAAGAATTATTCGTCAAATGATGAATTGAAAAGCTTTCTTTCTGGCTATACTGTATAAATATTCACTTAAGCTGCACACATTGCATCAGACGACATCATTTCACGCTGTAGCGGCCTGCGCTGCCCACACAGCTCACTTGAGGTCGTGTCCACTGCCGATGCCTCTAACAAAGAACTTTACCTGAAAATGGAGCCGAGTGACAAGAGACAGGGGCATGAGAAACGATCTAGCTACATTTAGTTAAATCTGCACTTTTTCAAATAATAAAACACATTAAATATACATGTGCAAAATCCTGACATTCATCTGAAGGACATATTTACAAAGTTCCACATGGATCACTAAAGCTTTCACATGATGACCCGTCTTCATTTGTCCGGCCGGATGTCTTTATTCAGTGTGTTACTGGTATGGATAGCTGCCTGAAAGCGTCAAAGTCCGCTTGTGTCCTTAATAGCACGGGTCATCCAGGTCATCATCACTCCAGTCAGGTGGAGCATCTGTTCCAAAATATCTATCCCCAAAATTACCTAAAAAAAAAAACAAAAAAAACACAAGGACTGCATTAAGAATTCTTCAAAACCTGAGCTCTCTTCACACTCATACTGATCTTTTTGTTTTTTAAGATCAAACATGTCCTTTTTATATCGCGTTGATTTGTTAAAGAATACAATTATAGATAGTCGGTAGTCTTGACACCAGAAATCCACTCCGACGTAACTTAAGACAACGTAATTTCCCCAGTACAATCCTAGAGGAAATTGTCTTTGAAAAATAATATTTTGTTTCATTTGCCAATCAGATTTGTGCAGCCTTGCTGTTATCGGTCAGAATGTGCAAGAAGCTCGAAAGTGAGCTATGGCTGTGGGCTTCTGTGTCAAACTGGCTACACGGGAACAGATTATTACTGTGTTCAAATAATTTTCAGGGTGTTTCTTATTTTATAAAATTGTCTCATTTATTTACATTGTCTACTGTGACCTTTAGAATAAATAACATAAGAAAAATTCAAAGCAAATCAAATTATAGAACCACGGTACTTTACATGCAGTACCTTTTAGACATTTCACAATGACTCGCTGAAGGCCAAAAGAGCCTGACCACAGCTTTCAGTAACCATGTTTAGTATTTAGTTGTGAATTTTTTTTTTTTTTTTTATCCATTGAGACCTGTGTGTTACAAAACAGTCAAAATTCTTCTGCATTGTCCTCAAGATCTCCTGCCATGAATACCCTCCGAATTAGCAGAGAGGAGGCCCGACCCAGACTACCTGTGGCCAAACGCTCCTCTGCTGCCTTTGATACACAGGAATTTGAAAGCTGGTCGTGGCATAGGCAAAGCAAATCTGACTTAAGATGGTCCTAAACCTGATGCATTGCAATGAGGCCATACTGCCGACAGGAGAGGTGAGGGGAGAAGTAGACGTTAAAAGAGGTCTACTTGGAATGTTAAGAGAACGATGGAAAGGTCTGTTGAAGTGGTGGAGGGCCTGAGCAGATGTTTGCTACATGCGGAAACAAGAAATAATAGAAAATGCAGAAGATACTTAAGAGGATCAGGGATGTGCTGGGCTGCACTCCTCATATGTGTCTCATTGCTAAGTGGTAGGCCATCCAGCCAGCTTCATTTAAAACGGTGGAGATAGCATCAACTGATCAGAGGCGGCTGAAGAATGTCGATGGTGACTAAGAAAAGAAAATGAAATACTGTAACCGCTTTCATCAGGCCTGACAGGACACTAACCTATTCCTGGAATGATGTGAAACAAATCATTGACTTTCTTATCCACAGCAGTGGTGATGATTTTGACTTGAGGAAAGGCATATGCAACAGAGTGCACTCCCATTTCTGCCATCAGTAAGGACACTAGAAAGATCTTGTCTTCCTGAACATCATGATCCTAAAAGGAAAGCACACAAGGTTGGACAGGATCTGAACAAAAATATATTCTATACATCCGAAAAAACAAAAATACAAGCTCCGAATTGTTGCAATAATGTAGTTTCAATCTTGATGGGACTATAAAACATAAGGATCTTACTGAATAATTCTTCATTAAATTTTTTTAAACTCTTCATTTAAATACAGCAGCAGTACTCAATGAGGTGCATAGTTTACTGAATGTTTTTCCAAACTTAAAGTTAGGTTTCAATACTGGCAAGTCAAAAAAGATAAGCTGTTTAACTCCTGTTGTTTTAATCAATTTGAGGAAGGAGCTTTTCAACACTAATGAGCTCCTGAAAGTCTTTAGTGTTTTTGTTGATTAATAAATTGCAACACTTCTCATGATTACTGGATTGATTGTATTTTTTATTGGGCTGATTTTTCATCTTTTGTTATATTATGTGTTTGATTGTTATAACTCTTCTACTGTAATGATATATACAGAAATGTCAAATTTAAAAATATACTGTTTCAGTGCTAGACAGAATTTGAGATTTTTGTTTTTTTAGCATCTTCCTAAAATAATAAACATGTTTTCATTGTGCTCCATTTTGTACACAACATCTTTGGGTCAAATTTGACCTGGTGTTGTGCTTGAAATCAGCAAAAGGACTCTAAATGTGATCCGTTTAAAATGAAACTTTGTGACTTGTTGTACATTGCACACAATAAATGAAAAAAAAAAAATCCCATAATTTGCAAAGTCACTAAAAATTGTGTATTTTGTCCTCTCTTTCAAGTCAGTTTTCACCCACCATTGATGTTAATGGATTTTCCACTGCATTTTGGGTGCTTTATTTATTCAAAACCCAGAAAAAACATCCTAAATGACATTTGCTCTAAACTTAAGATCATCAGTATGCCAAGTTAAGGAGGTTAATTCATATAAAATAGGTATGGGGTCAGAAATATCCAGGGCACTTAAAAAGGGGGGTGTCAGTATCGGGTCAAAAAGGACCCAAAAGGCACAGCACTAAGTCAACATTTGAAGATAATATAAGGATTGAATTGGTACTTCTGTTTACTGAAAGACAGGAGAATAATTATTTTGCCTAGGTAAAATCATATTTTTGGCAAAATGATAACTGTACTCTAAATCTGAGTCTCACCAGTAAAACTCGGACTGCCATCATTGCTGCTGCCCCAGTCGAGACGGTACAATCCATCAAAATAACGTGGTCTTCACTGATATCCTTTGGTAACCTTAGATAGTGCAACTATCAGAATAGAGAAGCTTGCTTTAGAAAACTTTGGATGTCAAGAAATTATTGCATTTAAAACATTATATTGGATTTATGCCAGTGTTGATTTTAGTCTAGCTTTACCTCTGGTTCTCCCGTGTCCTGATTGGTCTGTATGAGAATCTTGCCAATCCTTACATCCTTACATACTGCTCTTAGGGCAGGCTCCATTGTCTCACCTGCTCTTAGAATGGACACACCGGTAATCTACAAAAACATATAAAGAACGCTGCAGATAACAACGTCAAGCAGTACAGATAGTGATGTGCTCTGCACCATAACTTTAGTCATTTCTGTGGACTAGTAACGCTCTAGCTGGAGAGAAATGACCCAGCGGTACCCACACAAAAGGCACGTGGCACAGCTAATGGAATTTTCTGTTTGGTCACATACTGCAAAAAGAGTGCCTGGTGAGCAAATGTGGCCAGGTTTGCAAGTTACATAGCCTATAATGCGTGTAAACCCACAGACACATAAAAGACGTAATGATAATAATGCAAGAGTGCACAAACAATGCTTTTCAAGTGCTTCTCCACACGCACAAAGGCCTTCCTCGTTACGTCTCTCCAAAGGTCGCCTCCATGTCCCAGCCTATACCAGCAGCCGCTCGCTCATCACTCTGCTGATGAAGGTTTTCTCTTCTTACCTCCCATAAATACCCTCTGCTTATGCCAGCAGGAATAACAATACCAATCTTTTGTACTGTATTTACCTAAACTCGCTTTTAAGCAACTAGTGACACTTGCAGCCCCCTCAATTAACACTCTTTTTCAATCAGTTGTAAGACGACCCTGCCTGCACTTACAGTGTACTGCGAAATGGACAAACACCAGTGGGGGGGATTACGGCCAAGGAGGGCCTCACCAGTAGTGCCTTTCTTCACTCAAATGGTTTACTAGTGTGAAATACAGCTAATGTAAGTGCTGCTTTAACCACGTCTGCCAAAGCTACATTTGTGTGCTGTGCTACGGGTAAGGTCAATATTTAGTAAATAATTACCAACATACAAATTCCAAACTATGCTCATTGAGAAATCGATTTGAAATGCATTAGTTGAGCCAGCGTTTTAAATCTTAACCTTGAATTGGGCGATCTTTGAAGGAGTGAAATCTCCACCTCCAACACAAATGATATTCACCTTTAAATGTCAAGAAGAAAAATGACAACTTAATTTGCTTTAGCTGTTTCAATATTAATTAGAGGAAATGAAGCTTAAAGTGGCTGTCAATACTTAAATGCTGGTTAAGAGACTTGATGCGGACCTAAAATCACAGACGTTGAATTACCAGAAAGAAAGGGTAGGACTGAAAGAGATTTAACGGAATCTTTTCTCTAAGTGAAGTGGATCTTTTTATTACCGTAAAATACAACAATGAAAAATATAATTGTTGAGAGCACAACCTAAATTGCTGGCTTACTGCTCCCCTTTTATGTTGATGCAAAATGTCTTGTGTTGACATGTGGCAAAATTATTTTCTAAATGTGACACACAAAATTAAAAATACACAATACATAAAACAATGATTTATACTGAGATCAGACACCGCAGCCTCTACATTCATAATAACTTTATGGTACAATTGATTGGAAAGTACGAGCTTAATGCTTACTCTTTTCCCATGAAATGATCTTCCATCATAATCTTGCCCTTGGGACGTCTGAACTGTACAGATCTGTAAGAAGAAAAAAAAAAAAAGTAATAATTTCAGTGGCCATCAAATATGTCATTCAAAAACACATAGACAATATTTAGAAGATTTTTTTCTCTTTATTTCTTTTTATAATCATGACTTATTCCTAACTGTCATGATTCTTTTCATCTGGGGGCTGTTTTGGTTGAACAATGCTCTTATGATATATTATTGTATGCAATTTACAATACAGAACCTTCGTCTATCCAGGTACCCTGCGCCTGCCTGCTTTACAGTCTTATGGGGAGTCTGAGCCATTCCTGACAGCGCTGGAGGCAATGCAGGCGTCAGTCATCAAATGAATGCCAGTCCATTTTGAGACACATTTGCACAAGGACACCAGACAATGGAGGAAAGTGCAGTACGTGAAGAATATGCAGGCTGACATGAGTAGGATGTGCAAAGTGACCAGAGGCAAAGACTGGGCTGGGATTTAAACACAAGGCTCTCGAGCCATCAGGCAGCACAGACCTTGAACGGAGCTCCATGATAAACAAGTAATCATAAGAGGCATGTACCAAATTGCTCTTTCCTGATAAATTTTAGAAGGGAGAAATGGAAATACTAAAGTATTCTTTGGTAGACATATTTATATTTACTTGTAAATGAAACATTAAGAATAATACTACATTAATTTCTTAAACATAAATTATAAAACTACCATACCTGAAAAGGCAAGAAAGAAAGTGCATGCTCTATTAGCAACCTCATCAGTCGCTTTGAATAAAAGATAAACTCATCACGGCTCGTCTCTTTGTTTCTGAGAAGAAAGGAAACAGTGGAAACCGAGTCAGGTCTTACAAAAAAAAAAAAATGACACAAAGAAATGACAGGAGGATTTTTGTTCTTCATATTAATATGAGCAATACATACTGTAAAATGCTGTCTATCTGCAGATGTGCTTCAACACAACACACATTACTGTTATTACTATAATGAGAGAGGCAATCACTGAAAGTCAATTTTCTGAATTCCTTGCAGAAAAATATTATTGATTGGTTATGTTTTACGATAAAGAAGGCAAACATTTCGAAGAATATGAAGTAATTGAAATCCGTCAGCAATCAGTTGAATACAAATGTTTTAAAATTTTAATTTCCAGCTGTAATGATTTTCAATTTGAGTCTGAAATTCTGGTGGCAGTACGCCTCTTGGTTGTTAACTTCTGCCAATTCTTATTTCAGCATTTATCACAGATTTACTCTTTGGTTTGGGGTGATGACTTCTCAGGCTTAAGGATTCAATCCTAGAATTTCTCCAAAATGCAGAATAGTATTGGGGATCATTTGGTTTTCGTCTCATAGCAATTCTGCTCATAACTCTGCTAACAGTTTTGCATCTCATTTTGCTGACAGCACGTTTTCTGTTCCTTGACTCTCAACAGGTACGCCTTTTGATTTTGTTGTCGGCTTTGCCTTCTGGTTTTGTGACAGTACGTCTTTTGTAAGTGACTTCTGGGTGTTCACTTTATGGCAACATCTACAGCTTAGTGCTTTGGATTTGATAACAGGTACCCTGACATTCAATATTGACCCCCACTACAGTTTCCCACCTAAGTATCTTCTTGTTCAACGAGCCACACTCAAGTGGGTTTTGACAGCAGGCAATTCAGGGACTAAAAAAGCAAGTAGGCGTTTGTCCATGGTGCAGTTCAGCAGATTATCATGGATAACGTGACTGGCACAACATACAGAGCCTTCAAGTCTGTACCTTGGCCTTACAAATTAATTAAATCTGCTGGCCCAATTTGTACCTTTAAAAGGCCACTGAAAACCTGATGATATGAAACAGCATGTACAGTAATATTCTTGATATTTTTCTTTTGTTGTTGACTCTTTCTGACCAGGTCCCTTTGATGTAATTCAAGATTTATAACTAATTTATTCGTTGTTTTCTAGCACAGCATATTTTTATCCTGGTTTATTGTTTTCATTTGTTAAATCAAGTCTATGTTTCATGCCGGTTGTGTTTTTATGAATATTTATTTATTAAGCATTGTTATCATATGAAGACACAAAAAATCTCTTCTAAATATGTCTTCTACTGACTTACCCGGGCCTGGCCCTTCAGGTAGAAAGGGCTGTTTGCTTCCTTATGTACATCACAATGGCTACTATCACTTACTGTTCACCAAAGTTCCTTCAAAACTTAACCACACAACTGCTAAAACCAAAGAATAAGCCGTCCCAAGTGCACGACCGGAGTTTTCTTTCAGCCTTGCACCACCCACTTAGTGGAACTGTTGCTCATAACACATCTTGAGAATCCTTTGGGTTCCATGTTCAAATACAATAATGGAGATGAAGAGCTTTAAAAAAATATATTCTCAATGTGAAATCAGCCATACTGCGCTTATCCTCGCCGAGCAGCGTCCTGAATATACTAGTCATTTTACTTTTCTATCCGAGTGAACCATTAATTGTTTAGTCCAAGTTCAGTTTAAATTTTGCTTTATGAAGAACTGAGATACAATAAACAGTAAATGATAATAAAAGTTTACACCAAATGAAAATACATTTTTAGAGTAGGAAGAAGACAAATGTTATTTCACATTATTGTATATTTGTACACCTGCATAAAATTTCCTTACCTGAGCTCCTGCCCAATTCAAGAATCAGTTGTAGTCCCCATTGACATGTCTTCTACCATACAGTGATGGAGTTCCATCCAGGCCAGTAAATTAATCACCAGTTTAAATTCAAGCTTAGTTTACTTATTCTAAGAGAATGGAAGATATTTGCTTCACCCAAGTTACAAAAAAGGTAGTTTTAGGTACAGCAGAAGCAAAAAATGCTTCAGAATACTCCTGTTGCTTTGTCTGTGTGTCAATGAATGATCTTCTAAATATGTGTTCTCAGAGACTGAACACGGGTATATTTTATTACCCTTCAGTTCATGGATTTCTCAAGGGAACAAGCCACTCACCTGATAATGGTGTGCATCCCCCTGACCTGAGGGGTGCTCTCCAGAACACTCAGGGTCTCAGGAAGTGGCTGAGACTGGTGTGCCGAAGCCAGGGCGGCCCTAAGGAGACACAAGACAAGGGAGGCATTTATTTGGCATTAGCCACCAGATGAAAGCCTTCTGTTGTGCTGAAAGTGACATGCTTGGATGAAAACACATCTGAAGGCATACTTCATTTATGGATCGCTTTAATATAATCCATTGTTTACATGCATTTTCAATCCAGTTTTATGCCATGGCCTCGTGTCAGCAGTATGATGATGGGTGAATGAAGATGATCTCAATTTTTTAGAATACTGTGGGATATTTAGCTTCAAGGCGCTGCTGAAGTATGATAGACAAACCATACAGTACATTTCTTCATGTCACAGGAGGGCACAGATGTGACTCAAAATCACACCTTAAAGATGCAGCTCCACTGAGAGCTTCAGAGATCAAAGTAGAGAATTAAAAATAAAGTATGAAATGACACCAGAAAGATTTTATTAATAGCAGAAAAAGACAGAGAAAACTAAAAGCCTTTGTCATACAAACGGAGGTTTTAACTTAAGGCAAAATTCAACATATGCTAATGGCTGCCAGCTGCAGTATAATCCACAATCCTAATATAAATCATAATGTAAATATAACTAAAGGGCAGAGTTGAGTTAGTTCAATGTGGTACATTCTAGAAGAGAAACTAGAAATCAGCACAGAATATGCAAACAATGATGTAAATGTTTTAAATGTTACCTTCACGTGTAGGATGCCTGAATGCACTTGGCGGTTGCCATTTGCCAAGCTGATTTACAAGCTCAGAATACATTTCAATTGGGTTTTCTTTTAATTATTTTATTTATATGGAATGTTATTTTCTTCAATCAAGTCTAACTTATACAATGGAGATTAACATTAGATGCAATCAAGTCGAAATTAACAAAACTCAATTCAACCCCCACCTGAGAGAAAGAGAGAAGAGCCAACAACCAGAGCAAATCTTTAAAAACAACAAAGAAGGGAGAATGTCCTTTTCCCCAATTTAAATGCTTATTCTAAGTGACAATTTAATTTTTTCCAATTTCAAATAGTATAGAACATCAGTTACCCACTGACTTCTAACAAGTGGGCTGGGATTATTCCAGTTGAGAAAGATAAGTCAACATGCTAATAATATGTTGTAGGCAATTACAATCAATTTGTCCTTCTCCACTTTAAGCCCATCTGGGAGTACACCAAACACGACTGTTAATGGGTTAGGAGGGATTGTGACACCAAGGCTGTCTGATAGGCAAACAAAAACTTTTGTCCAGAATGATGTTAATTTGGTTCATACCCAAAACATCTGGCCCACTGAGGCTGGAGTTTGATTGCAACATTCACAGATTGAATCTTGTCATGGATACATTTCGGATAATTTTAAACAAGATAAATGTGATCGATAAAAGATTTTAAGTTGAATGATTAAATACTTTGTGCATATGGAGCTGGAGTGCATTCCATGGATGGTTGCCTTCTACTCCTTTTCCGAGATGTAAGTGAAAGATCCTTTCCCCACCAAACCCTTGGATCTTTGAAAGGAAGGTACTTTAAGATATTTTTATATATTATTGAGATGCTGTCCCGAGTGTTCAAGACTAATCAGTATTTCTTCTGGAACAGAAATGGGTGGGTGGCAAGGAAAACTTGCAAGTTTCTTTTAGCAGAGTTTCTGATTTGAAAGTAGTGGAAAAATTGTGTTGATGGGAAGTTACATTAGAAGGGTAATTGTTCAGAAGCTGCAAAGGCATTATCTATATACAAATCTCTAAGTCAGAGGTTCTTCGGGACCCCCTGTGGCTGCAGGTTTTTGTTCCAACCTTTTCTGTTTTTACTTAGATTCCTTTGCTAATTAAGTGAATTATTTCCAAGATTCTGTGTTTTGGGGACAATAGAAGACTAAGCTTGGTAAAAAATTATTAAAATGTACTAAGAAGTTATATGTGAATAATCATTTTTCTTTTTAACAATATTGTCATCTTCATTTTAATTCTATTTTTCCATGTGTTCTAACTGTTTAATTAATCCATTATTTGAAATGAGTGGGTCTGACGCTGAAGTAGTTACAGACTTTCACAACTGAGTGTTGTTTGCCTGTGTGTCTGCTCATCTCATTTTTAATTGTCATTATTAAGATACAATGAAGGGAGCAAATTGCGCAGAGAAAGGTTTAAATATAATTAAATCAACATAGTTAAGTATTTAAATCTATGGCAATAACAGAAATATTTCTAAATGTCTTATAAATGTAAAAATCATGCTGCTGTGCTTTTCTGAATGTAGAATAATAGGACAGAAAAAATATTAGCTAATTAAATGAGATCAGTGTTATCAATTGTTGTCACTGATTATGAATCTGGCTGAAACAAAAACCTAAAGCCACAGTGGGCCCCCAGGACCGTGTTTGAGAACTCCTTCTCTAAGTGTTTTAATCCTGGATGTTTTCTAAACATTTAATAATCTGTAGGTTTGAAGGGGGAGAAGAAGGTGATTATCATGTAGAGATACAACAGATAAAAGTTTCTCTGAATTAAGTGCTTCCTGCATTGGTTCCATATTCTGAGTGATTGATGGGCAATTGGATTATTGGTATATTGACGATAACTTGTATTTACTTAGGCATAAAGCATGGCATATAAAGAAGTATTGCAGGATTTCATTTCTATTGCAGACCAGGCTTGTGTATATTCACCAATTTGTGTTGATGTCCAAATCTTTATAATTTGTATATTTGCCACCCAGTAATTAAATTGAAACTTCGTGCAATGCCACCATCTGCTTTGGGTATTTCTAATTGAGTCTAACGTCTAAAAGAATGATTTGTTAATGTATATGGGGATGCTCTGAAATAGAAAAACCAGCTTGGCAAGGATGTTCACATTGGCAGTATTGATATTCGCTGCTAATGTGAGATGGAAGGTGGACCATTTGTTCACAATTTGTTTGATTTTTTCCATGCTGATAGCAAAATTTTGTTGAAAAAGTCTTTATATTTACTTGTGATGTTTACCCCTACATATTTAAACTGTTCTGATTAAATAAATTGGTAGATGTCCAGTCTAGTAGTGTGTGCTAGAGAATTCACAGGAAAAAGCACACTTTTAATCAAACTAATTTTGAGTCCAGATATCTTTTGAAATTCTGTTTGTGAGTCTGATATATACAATACCATATGATAATGATAGTTTCTGCATTTCAAAAGTGAATGGGCAATGGCTCAATGCAGACTGCAAAAAGCGATAGTGATGGGGGCATCCTTGTCGAGTACCACATTCTAGTTTGAAGTAGTTTGAAATAATGTTCTTAGTACAAACAGAAGCTTCTGGACTGGTATAAAGTAGTTTGACCCATTCACACATACTTGGGCTGAAACCAAACTTGTGCATTACGGTGAATAGGTAGCTCCATTTAACCATGTCAAATGATTTTTCTGTGTCCAAAGGCAATAAGATTTCTAGTGTGTTAGATTTTACAGGAGAGTATATTACATTAAACCAACATCGAAGCTAAGTGTCTGTCTTTAATAAATCCAATTTGGTCTTGTGACATTACAGAAGGAAGCACTTTTTCAAGCTTTCTGGCAAGAATTTAGGAGAATATCTTAACATTATTTAGAAGTGGAATTGGTCTATATGATGCACATTGTAATAAGTCCTTATTTTTCTTTGGAAAAATGGTAATTAGTGCTTGATGAAAAGTTTGAGGTGGAATTTTGTTGTTTCTAACTTCCATAAATGTTGCTTATAATACAGTAGTAGAGCTAACTTATTTGAAACTTTTTTTTTTATAAAATTCTACTGAGTAGCCATAAGTTCCTGATGCTTTCCCACATTGGAATGAGTTTATAGTGTCAAGTAATTCTGAGCCTCGGATTCAGGAGGAACAGTGTGGTTTTCGTCCTGGTCGCGGAACAGTGGACCAGCTCTATACCCTTAACAGGGTCCTGGAGGGTGCATGGGAGTTTGCCCAACCAGTCTACATGTGTTTTGTGGACTTAGAAAAGGCATTCGACCGTGTCCCTCGGGGAATCCTGTGGGGGGTACTCCGAGAGTATGGGGTACCGGCCCCCCTGATAAGGGCTGTTCAGTCCCTGTATGATCAGTGCCAGAGCTTGGTTCGCATTGCCGGCAGTAAGTCGAACCCGTTTCCAGTGAGAGTTGGACTCCGCCAGGGCTGCCCTTTGTCACCGATTCTGTTCATAACTTTTATGGACAGAATTTCTAGGCGCAGCCAGGGTGTTGAGGGGGTCCGGTTTGGTGGGCTCAGGATTGGGTCACTGCTTTTTGCAGATGATGTTGTCCTGTTTGCTTCATCAGGCCGTGATCTTCAGCTCTCTCTGGATCGGTTCGCAGCCGAGTGTGAAGCGGCTGGGATGAGAATCAGCACCTCCAAATCCGAGACCATGGTCCTCAACCGGAAAAGGGTGGAGTGCCCTCTCAGGGTTGGTAGCGAGATCCTGCCCCAAGTGGAGGAGTTCAAGTATCTCGGGGTCTTGTTCACGAGTGAGGGAAGAATGGAGCGTGAGATCGACAGGCGGATCGGTGCGGCATCCGCAGTAATGCGGGCATTGCATCGGTCTGTCGTGGTGAAAAAGGAGCTGAGCCGCAAGGCGAAGCTCTCAATTTACCAGTCGATCTATGTTCCTACCCTCACCTATGGTCATGAGCTATGGGTAGTGACCGAAAGAACGAGATCGCGAATACAAGCGGCTGAAATGAGTTTCCTCCGCAGGGTGTCTGGGCTTTCCCTTAAAGATAGGGTGAGAAGCTCAGTCATCCGGGAGGGGCTCAGAGTAGAGCCGCTGCTCCTCCGCATCGAGAGGAGTCAGATGAGGTGGCTCGGGCATCTGATCAGGATGCCTCCTGGACGCCTCCCTGGTGAGGTGTTCCAGGCACGTCCAACCGGGAGGAGGCCCCGGGGAAGACCCAGGACACGCTGGAGGGACTATGTCTCTCGACTGGCCTGGGAATGCCTTGGGATTCTCCCGGAAGAGCTAGAAGAAGTGGCCGGGGAGAGGGAAGTCTGGGCATCTCTGCTCAAGCTGCTGCCCCCGCGACCCGACCTCGGATAAGCGGGAGACAATGGATGGATGGATGGATGAAGTAATTCTGAGTGTCAGAGGTTTATCCAGTTCTTCTTCACTATGAGTATTTAACTTTGGTATCTGTAATGCATCAAAAACTCACTAGTGTGTGGATTATCTTCTTTAAACTGAGTATATATGGACTTACAGTACTCTCTAAATGTGTGGGTTATATTTTTATGGTCAATGGTTTTTATCGTCATCTGTGCTGATAATTTCAGTAATTGCATTGCAAACTTCCTG
Organism: Erpetoichthys calabaricus; assembly: GCF_900747795.2. Taxonomy (NCBI): domain Eukaryota; kingdom Metazoa; phylum Chordata; class Cladistia; order Polypteriformes; family Polypteridae; genus Erpetoichthys; species Erpetoichthys calabaricus. The sequence continues at coordinate 95,671,972 of NC_041403.2, read as the reverse complement.
CTTGCATTTGGGTTTTAGAACTGAAGCTCAAGCAGGTCATTTGCCTTGCTCAGGTTCACACAGTGAGATTGAATTATCAAATCTGGAGTTTGTTTCTTTAGTCAATCAGTAACTACATTAATTTTACAAGTTACTGTACACAAGTCGCCCACTGTTGCTTAGCATCTGCTTTCAACATTTATTTTTATTCATTTTCAAGAATATTTAAAACCCAAGTTAATTCCTTAACATTATTACAATGTATGGCTTATCAAACTCCAACAAAATATTTCTTTGCGATGGAAAAATGGTTGCAAATGAAGTGTGCTGGTAATACAACTTAAAGAGTGAAACTACTGTACTTATTGAGTTATAAATATGTGAAAATAAAAAATGCAAATGAAAATAAAAGCATTATGTTAAGTTTAGATTCTAAATTGTCCCTAGTGTGTGCTTGGTGTGTGTGCCCTGCCTGGGGTTTGTTTCCTGCCTTGCGCCCTGTGTTGGCTGGGATTGGCTCCAGCAGACCCCCGTGACCCTGTAGTTAAGATATAGTGGGTTGGCTAATGGATGTTTGTGCGATGGATGTTAAGTTCATATTTGGTGTCAGCTCACTAATGTATCTCATTCCCCAAAGATAAAGATATGATTGTAAACCAATTGTAAACCCAGCCATTCATCCACTTACTGAACTCACTACATTAGATTTTAGGACTGTGGATGCCAGGGCCTACATGAGCAACATCATGTGTTAAGTACGGAGACCACCTCAGATGGGGTGTAAGCGCACATGCACACACAGTCAATGTAGAGTTTTATAGGCTCGTTATTTTCATGTGTACAAAGTACAGTGAAATTCTTATTTGTGTGTGGTAATCAACATGCTAAACATCACCACTAATTGGTGCTATAATTCGTTTTTAGAACTATTTACTTTAAAACTCTTGTCTTCCTTGCCTGTAATACCTACCTTACCTTTTTATGCACATCTTTGAGTATGTGAAGGGAAAATTGCATTACTTAGAAGAAAACATGTACATGGTTAGAACATGCAAATTCTGTACAGACAATGAGATCCAGTTTCCTGGAGTTCTCAGGTAGCAGCTTTAATTACAGTGCCACTATGCTACCCTAATGGTACCTGCTTTTGATTTATTGGGCTACCACTGGACAATTAAAAACAGACTATCAAAGGGTTAAAATACTGCATGTGACAAAATGAGACTTGCTGCTCAATGTGCACATTCAAACATTCTGCAAAACTCAGGGAAACTCTGACCCCATGAAAAGACTGACTAGCAATGTGCAGCGGCAGACAGAAGACTCATGCAGGTCCTTCAAGAAGAAGAAGAGAAGCTCCCCCCCCATGCCCCCCCCCCGACGAAGAGGTGCTCTTCTATTGTTTTAGCTCTAAGAAACCACAACATCAGTCTGCTGTTGGAGGAGCAAAGAGCGAGGCTGGTTATAAAATTTGACAGCTGTGAGCAAGAGAAGCACTCCAGGTCGTAATGTTTGGATGAGGTCATCTGATATGCCTGTAAGCGTGTCCAGCTTTAATTAGACTGTGCAGAGTACCACTTCAGATTCATTCTTTGAAGAACCATGTTAATTACATTTAGGTTTATGTACACACTGCATAACACAAAAGTTAGTGAGGAAAAAAAAGTAAAAAGATGAAGTTATTTAAACAGATCAGATATGGTATACTAACTGTTATATCGATTAGACAGGATGGGATTAGGCATACAACGATAAAAACATAAGTTATTTCATAAAAAAGAAAGACATGTAAAACTGAAATAATACATTGGCACTGTTTTCAGCTTCTGTTATTATTGTTATTGCTGTTGTTGTGGGTGTTATGTTTTATAACTTTATAAGATGGTCACAAATATATAAAAGACTGCTTTGTGTTCAAAATCAGAACTTAATTTGAGCTTTTAGAATTATTATTGCTAATAATAATATAATTTTTGTTAAGCACACGTATTATAATAGTTTATCAAATATCTACTAAAGCATAAAAGAATGATCTCAATTGCTTTGTGTTCAAAATCAGCATGACTTAATTTCAGTTGATATAATAATAAAATCATCATTGTCATCATTAATGCTGTGGTTTTTGTTAAATACAAAATATAACAGTTTATCAGATCTTCATTAAAGCATAAAAGAATGATAATGACAGCTTTGTGTTCAAAATTAGTGCGACTTAATTTTAGTGCCTATAAATAATAATAAATTATTATTGTTGCTAAGTACAAAATATAATGGTTTATCAAAAGTCCATTAAAGCATAAAAAATGATGTGACATGTTTTAACTTCTATAATAATAATTATTAATTGATGTTACTAATAACAAAATATAATAATTTAACAAATGTCCACTAAAACCTCCAAGACTGTAGTGGACTGCTTTGGTTTCACATTCAGCACATGAGTTATTGACAAGTCCAGTGTGGACTTATCATCATATGCATTTACTCAAAATATAAGTCGGTCTACAAATAATTAGAACAATTAATTTATGTCCATAGAAATATTTTTTTTTGGTAAAATCTGCATCATCATTAGCCCTGGCTAAGGGGACTGCATCTGTGCCATCACCTTTTGGTTTTTGGTCACCTTTTCCTTACCTCCTGTTAAACACTGTAGCACGGAGTCTCTCTTGGTGGTCTCTAGATCTCATCACTGAGGTTTCAAAGCATTGGTAATAAAATGGATTCTATATAGTAATGAGGTAATTCTTTTTCTTTTCTAAGTTATTTGACATTATTTTTTAAGTAATTTGAAAATGGCACCCTCATTCAGTCATTGTTTCATGAAAGTGAGAACTAGAGGAGATGATGGAGACTTGAAATTTCAGGAAGTTCCTTTTTTCTCTCTTCTTAAGCATTTTCCCTCGGCCTCTGATTGCGTCTCATCACATCTGGAAGGTGCCCATTTCGACTGCTCTAAAACACAATCTTTGCAGGTTACTTCTTAGCACACCAGAGTGTGTGTACATTACTTTAGAATTTGTCAGGTTTTACTGAGTATAAAAATCTTATCTATGGTGTGGAGTATAATTATCTTGATTGGCAATCTTTGCTTTTGACATTAAAATGTACTGTATATGTAATTGGGCCATGACCAAAGGGGAAAAAAAAGCTTTGTTTTAGAAATTCAGTTTCAGCAAATTTTGAGGAAGAAACACAGATTGAAATTTGGGTCACAGAGCTAAGATGTCCACTCCACACAATTAAAAGACAAACCATGCAATATAAAATGATAAGGTAAGGCTCTCACATGTCCCAGCGCAGCTTCCTCTGTTCACATGGAGAATTTAATTCAGGAGACAGGAAAGGACAAACAAAATGACCACAGAAAGAGAAAAACAATGCAACATGAAAGTATAAACAGCTAAGTGAGCACACTGTGGCATCTTTGAAATGGAAACAGCCAACTGGTGCAGTCATAACAAGACTGATATTTATCTAGCATCATTATATACAGGAAAAAAAGAGAATTACTGCATCGTGGGTCGCTTCAGATGTTTTTCATTTTTGAACAGTGCCATTTTTATAACTTATTCTGTAAAATTTCAGAATCCTTGGCTCATTGAGAGATGTCACATATAGCAAACGATCTGAGTTAACAGTGAAGCCCCCGTGACTTCCTATGTCTCTGTAAAATATTCTTTTGTGGGCTCAGCTGTAAATGGAAAATTGATCTCTGCCCCTTTCTACAGACATTTCCTTTCTTACTTTAACCAAAGATAAGCACACACCTTGGAGGTATGTGACAATACATGAAAACAAATCACAAAATCTGTTTTGAGAAATGACTAAACTTCTACTATCAAATAATCTGGAAATAAAGTAGACATAGAAGGCCAGAGGGCAACTGTAAAATACAAGAAAACAGACTTTGATGGAAGTACATTCTGTGGTACAGCAATCTCCTGCTTTTCAGCACTACAGAGGCAAAGTCAGCCTAGAAGTGCGGCCAAAAAAGAGCCGTCTACTGCAATGAGGTGTGCAACATCATTTATTGGATTTAACGGTACGTGAGAAGATTAATAAACACAACTCCTTATAGGACTCCCTCTTGGAATTTTTAACCTAAATGTCCTATTAATTGAGCAGACCCCAAAATGGTGAAATTGTGAAAAGACAAACTATTTAGGAAACTACAATTAAGTCCTTACTGAAGACCTCCTGCAGTGACAGGTGAAAGTGTCCATGTAAGCAGCAATGCGTCTGAATTCTACATTAGGTTAATTGAAAAAAACGGAAACTAGATCACAATTTATGTTAAGAGTCTATTCAAGGAATAAATTCACACAGTATGTTAACAGCCTGTTAATAAACACATAGGTGTAAAACTGAAATGGAAAACTTCACGGCAGTGCTTCTCTGTCACCTATAACACGAGTAACAAATAACAAGGCCAAGTTTGAGTAGATGTCTGCTGAAAAGACAGTACACAGTCCTTAGTGATATACTGTAATTTGGTAACAATATAAATAAACATGACCAGTTTCACAATGTGATCCTGTAATGGATTCTGATCAACATCCTTCCTTAAAACCTGCACTCATTTTTAGGTGTAGCCTAACTGGTAACGGGGTTTAACATGCAGGCTGTAAGCTACTAAAAAACACAAAGCACTTAATGCACATGGCACCTTTCTTCCCACGTTCTGGGAATGTCCCACTGTTGCTGTTCTTTGGGCTCCAATTGCTCTCCTCCATCTTATCTATCTCTTTTCCTTGCTTTCCTTCCACTCTACTTTTGTTAGATTTCTCTTCTCTTCTCTTTCCCTTCACAATCACCACATTATTTCATTGGCCACAATAGCGGCCAAAGTTCTAACAGTCTCCCAATGGAAGAATCCTGCATCTGTCTCTTTCTCGGTCTGGAAGTCCTCCTTTTACAGTCTAGCATTATTATTACTGTCAGCCATGCAGATTAACGGGGTACCTGCACATACTATTAGTAAATGGGAAAATACTATCTCGCGGATAGTCTGACTATCTGTCCTCCCTGGCCATCGGACCTTACTTTTATTCTATGTTAATTAGTGTTCCCTAATTCTATTTTCTTATTTATTTGGTCTTTTTTTAATCTTTCTTCATCATGTAAAGCACTTTGAGCTACATCATGTGTATGAAAATGTGCTATATAAATAAATATTGTTGTTGTTGTTGATCACGTCATGGCTGACTGCAAACCCTTGATTTCAATCTGACACTTTTCTATTACATTTCTTTCCTCAAGCGGCCGTGTGGGCCTCTGGGCCCTTTCAGTGACCGTGTGTGCCATCTATTTTCTTAAACAGTTCCGGGGTGGGCGCCGGCAGAAGTGTTTTTTTTTTTCTCTTCAAAATTTCAATATGAAAATGCCTCTCTTTTGTTACTTTACTATTTGTTTGACATCAATAAAAATTGATTACAAAAAAAAACAAAAAACAAAAAACCAGAATGCCTTGGACACATGCACTAGCTAAATAAATAATAAAAATGAAATAATTAAGATTTGTGGGTGTAAATTAAATTTGATAACCATTATTTAAAAGGTTTTATTTAAGAAAATAGGTATGTGTTTATTTTATGGATGACTGTTAAGAATACATTACTGTGCACTTTACCTACACTATATTTTAAAAGTGTAAAAAATGGACCTGTAAACAGAAGTGCTCTATGTAAGGGCAAACAGTTTGGGAAGGTTTACTGCCAGACAGATGTAGCAGAGAAAGCAGAAAAATGCAGCTATTGGCAAATAAAAATGATTGCAGCCTTTTATCTGTAAGTTTGATCGGGTTGACTGGAATGGGGTTTTGCCCAAGATCAGTACATATTCCAAACATATTAGTTTTTATATATTAAGGTTGCAGTTTTTTTTTAATTATATACTTTAAAGAACAAGCAAAAGCTATTAAGTATATTTTTATATGGCAAATTGCTGTCAATTACTGGCACAACTGTAGTAAAAAAAACACTCCAAATCTGTTGTGAACCAAAACACACAACATGCATTTCTGTAACTATACAGCGGTGTCTTTGCTAACATGCAGCACTCTGATCTCCCACAGAGGGGGCTGCCAAAGCAACGCAGGGCTTGCTAGGTACACCCAGAATGTGCTTCCTTGTGGGTAGACAAACGCGTGCAAGACTGTGTTACCATACCTGACACTGAGCTCACGCTGCAGCGAGTTACAGTGAGAAGGCAGTCCAAGAAATGCACATTCACAAAGAAAAAACAAAAATTAAAATGAGCATTCAGCACTTCTTTGTTAGTATTATCAGCACAAACAAATAATGTGGCGTTTAGGTACATAGACATGCATTATGTGAAAAATAGGATGCTTCTGGCTTGAGTTTGTCTCTCTGTTTCCCAGCATGTCTAGGTAACACTCAAGTTTTGCACTTTTTTTTTTTTTTATTTATTTCCAAATATTTATCAGAATATCTTCTAACAAATCACTCATTTTATTTTTAAAAATTTTCTGGAGTTTATGAGCTTGCAATAAAAACACAAACTGGAACAAGATGTATAAGGTAAAACGTTTGAATAAATTTAAAAGACACTGCAGCACTAGGATTGTAAATGTGTGTCGTGATACAGAACATTCAAGCCCAAGTGCCTCAGTGGCCTGCAACCAGTTTAGTAATTTCAAACTAATTTCTGTTTTTAATAACAACGCTCATCAAATGACTCAACTGAAGATAACATTGCGTTACTCGTCTTTGAAATTCAGAGATGATTACTGCTCTCAGACACATTAGTGCACAAATGGAGATTCAGTCTCGGCTTTTTCCTCAGGGCATCTTGCTGGCACACTACTTTAGAGTTAAGCGGCCTCCACATTTTAGCCTGTTCACTTTTTTATGCAGAGTTTTCATGTTTTCCATATGTCTTTGTGGATTTTTTTTCTGCAGCGTACATCACAAAGACATGCATATTCAGTTACAAGTCAAACCTAAATCTGGTCTGGTGTGAGTGAGAGTGGCCGTGGGTCCAGAGACAAGTGCTTCCTGCCTTGTGTTCAAAATTCCTTGGAAAGGCTACTGTAGCCCCAAAACATTGATAAATGAATTGATTTACTTGTTAAGATTTTAAACTGTTAGATAACAATGAGGCATAAACAACATTGCAGCCAACATTTGTACTCATGTGAATGCGTGCTGGTGTGTTTGTCTGGTATTCAACCTTTCTCCACCACATTCTGTATAGGGGAGACCACAGGCTGCGATTTATTCTGAAATTTGCACCCCTGGAGAACTTTATTTAGTGACCACTCCTGTGCTTTATTAGTGAAGTGTCCCTAGGGGTCATGATTGGACTTGACACAGGGGTGTAAAGCTGCACCACACAGTGGGTTTATTCAGTGACATTTATGCAGATAATGCAGAATTAATTTTGTGACCTCACCTGCACTTTACTGCTCCCTAGGTAGCGCTGGGCACCTCAATAAGTTTACCCTAAAGCAACTGTTTTAACATCAAATTAGGAAAAAACAGATGCAGATTTAGGTCCATCAAAGTTTAGCTTTTTCTGAAAAGCTAATTAAATGTTTGTAGAAGCTTTTGACTCAGCTCTGTAATAACAGGAAAGACACTGAATTCATGAACACACCACAGTTACAGCATCAACTGGTTAGAATGAACAAACACCTAAAGTTGGCATTCTACCAGGGCTGCCAATATCTGAAGAGGAGCCATAATCGGCATCTGTAGCCTAAGGACTGTAACATTCACAAGCACCAGTCTTAATTTTCTATATTTTAATCAATCTATCAATTCTTTTGTAGTAGTCATTTCTGAGACTGCATACAAAGAGCAAGAAAGGCCATTAAATGAAATGAGAAGTTCAGTAAACAACAAGTAGTGACCTCAAGGGAAAAAATGGACAGAAACATGTGGCTGCTGTAGCATTCTAGGACTTGCGGAAGTGAACACACAGTGAATCATCAACTAGAGAAAGGTTTATCTAATTATAGCCTCCTTGCACCATTTCAAAGACATTTACTTAACCACTCCAACAAGTTTAGTTAAGAGGCATCCATAAATAATCAAACTGTGTAACTCCTGTTGACTGCTACTTAGTTTAAACAGGGAGTCAGTTAGATTGAATATAGCTATTAACTGGGGTGGTACACAGTGGGGAGCTTGATGCCTTTCAGCTCCAGAGTCCCAGGTTCAAATCCTGGGATGGGTAGAGCTTGTACATTCTCTTGTTTCTGTGTGTTTCTTCTTTCATCCCAAAACTACGCATGTTAAAAGAAATGGCGACTATGAACAGCCCCGCTATGAATTAATTAATGAGCACCCTGTGATGGCCTTGTCCTCTTCAGGGTTGGTTCACACCTCTGATTAGGAAATGGGTGGATTGTATTTATTGCTCCAAGTTATGGCTTGTGTTGAAGTCAAAAATACCTTAGTGCTCCTCCATAGATAGTACACTGTGGAGTGTGGTCAAGTAAAAAACAGAAATATATGTGGCACAGATGAATGAACATCAGTTTTACAAAAATGCAGAATGTTTAATTTAATAATAGATCTGTTAATAACAAAAGTATCTGGATTTTTTTCTGTCAAGTTAAAACAAATGTTTTGAAATAAGGTGTTTATAGTCACTTATCATGGTGACATGTTGCATGTTGGTGCAAGTAAGAATTTCACTATATTCTGGACTTGTGAAAATAATGACCACATAGTTAGAAACTATAATTTCTCCAGTAATGAAAACAGAAATTTGAAACAAAAAATAATAATAATTTTCAGAAACAGTAAATTGTTCCATTACACAACAATATACATACACCACAGGGATAACTGTAGCACTTAGGCAGCATGGTGATGCAGCAGTTAATAGCTCTGCAGACCTGGAATCCACCTTGTGGCTACTTGCATACTCAGTGTTTGGGTATTTTTATGTGTTTTTTGTTATTAAGAATATTATTATTTTATTTAAATATTATTTAGCAGTATTATGTAATGTATATATTGTATGTCTCCGACCGTGTTTTATGGACGGAACCACAGGAGGCTGGACCATCAAGATGTCACTGCTAAAGGCCACCCTCAGCTTTTATCTTCAGATTGAGGCGATACTCCCTCAGAGTGTCATTGAGTGTTGTGGATTGCAGATATTTAGTACTACTCTTAATTTTTTTTGATTATTGTGGGTTTATTCTGCATTTTTGGTTGCTGTCCATTGCATTGCGGGTTGCACTTGTTAGGTTTGGGTTGCCTTTTTGGCGAACCCTTTTTGCCTCATTTTATGCCTTTTTGCCTCTTCTTTTGCTTAATAAATTTTTAGAAATTTAAGAACATCATTTGGCATTTGTCCTTTAAAACCAGAGGCCCCTGGTTATCCTCTCCCTTGAAGCACATTTTTACGTATTTAATGTATTTTATTTTTTTTTTAACTTTTTAAGACTTTGCAGGCCTTGAAGCCTTCTTTTTGAAATTGGGTCTAACCTGCCAAGGATGAGTCTTGCTTCTACGCAGACTAGTCGAATCATGGTGTCAGATTTATAAAACTTGTGTACAGTGGAACCTCGGTTCACGAACGTCTCGGTATACATACAAATCGGTTTACGACCAAAAACTTCGCCAAACTTTTGCCTCGGTTCATGACCACACACTCGGTATACGAACAAGCCAGTTTCCCTTTCGGTTTGTACATGTTCAGTCTCTCCCTGTGCATTTCCTGTGCAGCGAGCAAGAGAGAGAGCAAGAGAGCGCGCAACACACACACACACACACACACACACACACACACACACACACACACAGAGGCAGCGCGAGAGAGAGACAGATGCACACATACACAGGCAGCTTGAGAGAGAGTGCCGCGCACACACACAGGCAGCGCAAGAGAGAGGGCTGGACACGTAAGGTAGAGAAGGCAGTTAAAGAATGCACTGGGCTTGATTTTGTTTTCAGTTCTGTTTACAGCGATCGGTTCGTAGCGTGCATTGTTGCAATGTTACTTTTCTTGGTGGTTTATTAAATTACGGATTTTTTCAAATGTTCATTTTTTTCCGTGTGCTTAAAACTCATTAAAAAAAAGTGTTTTTAGCCAGCGGTTGGTAGCGCTATAGCGCAAACTATTGCAGTGTTAGTTTTCTCTGTTGTTCAAGGTTTTCTCAGTGTTATTCAATGTTTTTACATTTAGTTTACTATTATGCTGTGCATTCTATGGTTTAATTAACTATATTTGTGCTTAAAAACTTAAAAAATATATATATTTACATACAGTTCGTATGGTCTGGAACGGATTAATTGTATTTACATACAATCCTATGGGGGAAATTGCTTAGGTTCACGACCAAATCGGTTTACGACTAGAGTTTTGGAACGAATTATGGTCGTGAACCGAGGTTCCACTGTACACAGAAAAAGAGGTTCCAAAATATGTGTCTGCAGCTTTCCACACAAACGTCGGGATTAATAAAAGAAAACTTGACAGAAGAACTTATGTATATTACAAGAATATGGTCCCATCCACATGCAATATTTCAGATAAACTGGAAAATGATGTCACCCTTGATGAAGCAGGGAAATGCAGTCAAATGATGAATTGCATGCATTATAATTCATGTCACCAAGCCACTATTATAATGTGTATTGACATGATAAATGCATTGCACCTCAAAAGTGGCAATTATGATGCAAAGGCTTCATTCTAGTTCCTTTTCAAGAGGGTTAATGCCATATAAAAGAAAGTTCTTTTCGGGGAGCTGACTGACAGGTCAGGTGTATCTTAGCCAAGCTTTACTCTGTCTTGCCCACTGTGCTGGAAGCCATTAACTAACTGAAAAGGCGCTACATCCAGCTCTTATACGGTTTTCGGTGCACATAAATAAAACATGTTTTTGCCAACATAAAAAAGGCAATTTGCAGTAGCGTCCAGTTCTCTTAACATAATCTAATTACTTACAGTAACTGCATTGAAATTGCAACAGCAGCAGCTAGAGAGAAGGGAGATAGGAAGTTGCTTTTGTAACCCATGAGCAGTTACATTCTATTAACAAGAGGGAGTCATCTGTGATGCCAGGATGAGACTGACAAACATCATGGCTTGGTGGCCGTGATTCATTTATTTTGAGGCAAAGTCAGATATGACTGTACTGTATATGGTGGCTGGCTTGTTGTTAAGGTAATTGGCAACCTTCAGTTTTTCATATGCCATGTTCTATTTAATGTAGCAGCAATTATGTCATTACATGAGACAGGTAATAGTGGCTATCCACTCAGATGCTGGCACCTTATGCAGTTCCCTGACCCCCAGAATACAGAGGAGAGGCGCTATAATGCTGTGCATGCTCTTATGCTCTCAGTTGCAGAGCACAGCCAGATACTTTTGAATGCTTGGGGGTCTCGGTGCATTAGGTGGGCGGCGGCTCTACCAGCCAATGAAGTTCTGCAGCGTTGTGATTGCATATGTCTGAGGCTAATTAGCATAGTCCATATATGGATGGTTCAGGGTGTTTGAATGGTGTTCATGTACGTCCATTTACAAGATTTATAACAGTAAATCACATTGAAATGTGCGGACACCAGGTTTTATAAATCGGATTTTGTTTAGCGTATGCATCTTCCCATTTTATATGGCATTTGCATACTCCCATTCTTCAATCGACGAAAAGTTTTATATAGTAAATGAGACCCCTGGTATGGGTGTTTGCTTGTTTTGAAGCCAGTTCACCCTTCTGCCATCTTTGAGTTTCATTATCATTAACTCCACACAGAGTGCCTGAGCCAAGACTGAACTTAGGACTTGGGCGCTTTGAGGCAGCAATACTAACAACTGTGTTACCCTGTTTTAGTGTAATTGTCTTTGAAATACCCTGCAAAGTATGTGAAGTTTACAGTTGTAATGATTGTCAATATATTTTAGTTATCTTTTATAATTTTTTTATCATGCTAAGTGAAGCAGAACATGCTGTTATTTCACCAGTTATAGACAGTGTCACAGCCAAAGTCATCATACCACATGCCTCCATCTTCATTTCTGAGGTTTGTGACAGCACCTTACCAAATACAAAAAAACTGAAGTAGTACTGCTGGTCAGAAGCCCCAGGCCTGGTTTTCTTTCCAGGAAAGTTTTGATCCATTATTAAAACTGCAAGAGAAAACTACTGAAGAGCTCTTAATTTATCTCTCCATTTAAAAGGTACTCACCTCTTCTAGTTGACTGTGAACATGCTGTACAATAAGGTCAATGGCAACCATATTTCCTCCACCTTTAAATTAAAGGAAAAAAATAAAATAGTGCTAATGAAGAATGTAAGTTTTCCAAAAAAGAAAATCAACAAAAAAAAAACATCAATATGTAAAAGAAAAGGCTTTAAACTGTCTTGGAAAGATTCCTTTGAAAATAGCATTATCTTCCACTGAGGTAATTAAAACGTGCTGAAAATTCTGATAAACAGCAGGATCTCAATAATATCATAAAACAAAAGGTGTATTTTTCCATTCCTTAAAATATGTGACTCTTAAGCATTATGCTTAATGATAATAGAAAATGTTGATGTGTAAAGACATGCAGTAGTTAAACTTGTGGGTGTGTGTGTGTTTTATATATTGCTCAAAAAATTAAGGTAACTCTTAATCATTACTGTCTATCCCCAAGTCAATTACATTTCAAGGATATCAATCTGTGCTGTTAGGAAGCATAAGCGATTATGAATCAACTTCACCATCTTTGGTGCAAATTAAAGTGACAACAAGTGCATTGGAGAGGCAAGACAATCCCCAAAAGAGAATGGTGTGCAGGAGGTAACCACAAACAATTGCTTTCTCCTCATCTTTACTGACTGCGTCTTCTCTAGTTTTGCATTTTGCTGCTGAACCTGTCACCACAGGTAGCATGACAAGACACCTACAGATGAGTCAGGTTGCACAGATAGTCCAGTTCCTCTGGGATGGCCCATCCACACATGCCTACACAAGAAGATTTGCTGGGTGTCTCAGAACAGCCTCGCGGCTGCATGTATACACACACACACACATACATACATATGCACACGCACACGCACATACATACATACACACACACACATATACATACATACATACATACATACATACATACATATACACACACACACACACACACACACACACACACACACACACATACAGTATACAAAGTATTGAGCAAAGGCTGTGAATACTTATGTACATGTGCTTTCTCAATTTTTTTATTTTTAATAAATTTGCAAAAACCTCAAGTAAACTTTTTTCACGTTGTCATTATGGGGTGTTGTGTGTAGAATTCGGAGGAAAAAATGAATTTAATCCATTTTGGAATAAGGCTGTAACATAACAAAATGTGGAAAAAGTGATGCGCTGTGAATACTTTCCGGATGCACTGTATATACATATACACATATATTTTATATATATATATTATATATATACTAGACATTAAGCCCGTTACAATAACGGGCACTAGAACTGTAGTCCATAAACATTAGTAGGAACAGTCTATATTAAATGGCAAGGGACCTTTTACCTCATTAAATTTTTTCCATAAAATGCCTGTAATTTTCTCTGACAGTAATACTGGCTTTGCTGTCCGTAATATGCGTTTAATTTTCTGTCACAACAGTGGGCAATCAGCAGATTCTCCCCAGCAACTGATGTAATGTGCGCAAAAATAAATCTACTTTTACTTTACACTAAACCGGGCCAAGCTTTCTTAATTGCAAATCTGACATCCTCAGAGTGAACACTTGCACAACAATGGGGAAGCTGGTCTCCATGTCTCAGTACCCGATTGGATTTTTCATGTTTTCTGTTTTAGGTCTTACCTCATTTACTGAAATCCGATTGGATCTGCCGCGCGATATTTTATAGGTCCTGCCCTCTCTGTCTTGTGTGACGCGTCAGGCGGCCTTTGAAGCAGCGCACCGTGCCTCGCGCATGCGCACTTCACCAGAAGACACACACACACGGACACTGGACGCACACAGGGGTTTTATTAAAGAGGATATATAATATAATAATATACATATATATATATATATATTAGTCACGCACGAGTGCTTGGGGAGCAGCTTAAACGACCCGGTTTACTTCTTGACAAGTCACGCAGGGGGACAATGGCAGCGTACTAATCTCTCTCTCTTTGCTTCCTCAGAAAGACCGGGACACCGCCGCCATAAATATTGCCTGGATAGCTTTAAGAGACGCACATTTCTTGGTTCCTTTCTTCCCGCTTCTTCCCCACTGATGACATCATACCCCCATACTCCACCACGGTTCTCCCAGCATTCCACAGTTTAATTTCCGGTCCTCCACTATAAACTGTCTGTCCTCACTGGCAATACAAGGTACTCCCATTTGAGCTGCACGGGGCACCAACGACCTTCCAACATCTGGTAGACAGAGTGCCAAGGCCCCACCAGACCTTCTGTGCCTCCTACCTGGATGACGTGGTCATCTATTCCGGCACCTGGGAGGAACATGTAGTGCAGGTATACACAGTGCTCCTGATGCTAGCGAAAGCCATATCAACCCTCGAAAGTGTTACTTTGGGATGAACGAAACCCGATATTTGGGCTACCTAGTAGGAGGAGGGCTGGTGAAGCCACAGTGTACCAAAATTAAAGACATCTTGGAATGGCCCCGTCCGATGGTCAAGAAACCGGTGCAAGCCTTCTTAGGATTAGCGACTACTACCGCTGGTCTGTACCTCGTTTTTCCGAGACAGCAGCACCCTTGACGGACCCGACAAAGAAAATGGCCCCTTTACATGTGGTGTGGAACGAGAAGACGGAACAGGCATTTGGTGACTTAAAAATGGCCCTTACATCCATCCACCCATTTTCCAACCCGCTGAATCTGAATACAGGGTCATGGGGGTCTGCTGGAGTCAATCCCAGCCAACACAGGGTACTAGGCAGGAAACAAACCCCGGGCAGGGCACCAGCCCACCGCAGGGCATGGCCCTTACAATGGCACCTATATTAAGAACTCCTAACTTCTCACTTCCTTTTATTCTCCAGACCGATGCTTCGGACACAGGTCTTGGTGCCGTGCTGAGCCAGAATATCGAAGGTGTCGAACATCCCGTGAAATACCTGAGCCGGAAGCTGTTGGACCGGGAGATGAGGTGTGCCGCGGTGGAGCAGGAAGCTTTGGCCATCAAATGAGCAGTAACTCACCTGCGGTACTACCTGTTGGGTTGAGAGTTCACCCTGGTGATGGATCATGCCGCCCTCCCGTGGATGGCCCTTCATCCGGACTCGAATCCTCGAGTCACCAGGTGGTTTTTGGATCTGCAGCCGTTCAAGTTCACTGTCATTTATCGCCGAGGTAACCTGCAAGCCAACGCTGACGTGCTCTCTCGGGTTCACGACCTCTCAGTCGAGCGCTTGGGGAGCAGCTTAACGACCCGGTTTACTTCTCGACAAATCACGCAGGAGGACAACGGCAGCGTGCTAATCTCTCTCTCTCTCTCTCTCTCTCTCTCTCTCTCTGCTTCCTCAGAAAGACCGGGACACCGCCGCCGTAAAGATCGCCCGGATGGCTTTAAGAGACGCACACTTCCGGGTTCCTTTCTTCCCTCTGCTTCCCCATTGATGACATTATACCCCAATACTCCACCACGGTTCTTCCAGCATTCCACAGTTTAATTTCCGGTCCTCCACTATAAATTGTCCTCCCTCCCTCCCATCAATGTCTTTTGAGTTTTATGGAAAAACAATTGACAAAGCATTTTTTCATTACAGTATACGGGGCTCAAACCCCAAACCTTTATATTGTAAATAAAAGCACAAAACACTCATATTATATATACATATATATATATATACACACACACACACACACACACACACACACACACACACACACACACAGCTACATAAGCAATGCAGCTTTTTGCCTGTTAATAATGCCCTTGACAATGGAAGAAAAATCAAGTGTGCTCATAAAATAAAACATACCTCGTGGGACAACAATGTCAGCAAGACGCATCGTTGGTTCGATGTACTGTTCAAAGGCAGGCTTCACAAACTTGTTGTACTGTTTGATTACACCTTCAATGTCGCGGCCCCTCTCAGTTATGTCTCTGCGTAGGCGACGAACCAGACGGATATCTGAGTCTGTGTCAACAAATATCTTCATGTCTAAAAGCTAGAACAAAAATAAACCTAGATTAAAAAGACAAAGATTACCAGCAATATTTGATGCAATGGAAAATTAGATGATGATAAGATAGGTGTGTGGTATTTGTAATGGAAATCAATTATTTCTTAAGAATGCAGAACACTGAGTCAGTAGACTGGTCAACAGAATGAAAAAATAAAAGTGCGTGTAAACTGTTCATCACCCTGACAGAGCTAACATGCATAAGGATTAAAACAATACATTACAACCAAGAATAATAAAATATTAGGTCACTGATAATATCACAGCATTTTTTCCACTATTAGAAAAACTGATGTTGCTACTCTGGTGACTACAATATTTATCTGTATTTGTTAAAAATCAAAGTTTGCAGGGCTAACAAACCAAGCTGCTTTGGGCAAGATGGTAGATTTGGAGATTTGCAGGTAGATGAAAACATTGATAAAACCTGCTGGATGCCTGGTGGAGCAGTTACTTAAATACAGAACGGAATGAGAAATCATTCTGAACAATTCCTGTTTTTATTACTTTGCTTTTGTTCAGTAGAAACAAGACAGAATACTGTACATGTGTGTGAATGAGAGGGAGGTCAGAGGAATGGTGAGAATGCAGGGAGTAGAGTTGGCAAAGGTGGATGAGTTTACATGCTTGGAATCAACAATACAGAGTAATGGGGATTGTGGAAGAGAGGTGAAAAAGATAGTGCAGGCAAGGTGGAATGGGTGGAGAAGAGTGTCAGGAGTGATTTGTGACAGACGGGTATCAGCAAGAGTGAAAGGGAAGGTCTACAGGACGGTAGTGAGACCAGCTGTGTTATATGGGTTGGAGACGGTGGCACTGTTCAGAAAGCAGGAGACAGAGCTGGAGGTGGCACAGTTAAAGAAGCTAAGATTTGCACTGGTTGTGACAAGGATGGATAGGATTAGAAATGAGGACATTAGAGGGTCAGCTCAAGTTGGACAGTTGGGAGACAAAATCAGAGAGGTGAAATTATGTTGATTTGGACATGTGCAGAGGAGAGATGCTGAGTATATTGGGAGAAGGATGCTAGGAATGGAGCTGCCAGGCAACACGAAAAGAAGAAGGCCTAAGAGAAGGCTTATGGATGTGGTGAGAAAGGACATGCAGGTGATGGGCGTAACAGAGCAAGATGTAGAGGACAGGAAAATATGGAAATAGATGATCCACTGTGGCAACCCCTAATGGGCGCAACCAAAAGAAGAAGGAGCTTTTGGTCTATCGTGTTGGCCTATTGTTACAGTCTTGTGCATTGTCTAAATTGCAGTGCTTCAGAATAATACCTCTGGCACCAGGCCAACTCTTTGATAGAACTTCAGTAACAAAGTCAGGTTATAATACTTCAAGTTCCAGTGTCATGGGCTGCAGTCCTAGCCTAGTCAGTACCTGAGAGGAGTTCAAATGTTGCCCACAAGCATAGACAGGTATCTCCTCCCATGTCCCAAAGGCCGGTAAGGACCTCTCACCCTGCACTGGGTTCAATGCTCCCAGGATTGGGCTTTCAGCCTGAAATCCCTCCACTGGAGTTAGTGGGTTTGATAATAAAGGATTAGCTGAGGAGACTTCAAAATGTGCATGCATTCAGATCTTACATTTTAAGCTTTTTAATCTCTGAGGTCTGCTTGTGCCTTTCAACCAGTCTGCAATTTTCAGTTGAGCTCTGACCTTTTAATTTTCTTTACAAACACAAATGACTTGATGGAAATTGTCATCTTTGTTTGCAAAATTGTAATTCTTTGTAAAGTATTTCCATTTTAGCATCCTTAAACATGACTTTGAAATGCACAAGTGACCACTGTTGTTCTGCTTTTCTTTGTCAGATGTGCTATTCACATTGGCTTATTCAACTCTCTTGCCTTTGATGTTTTGCAACAAGGTGTCAGTCAATAAGTCGATTGCTCACACTGTCTTTCCCTGTCTGAAAATGCACAATGCGCTGTGGGAGTAATACACATGTCAGAGTGGCACCATTTGCAGGCTCTACTCATACACTGCCCATGTTGAATGTATTTAAAGATAATCATCTATCAGGCAGCTAAAAGGGCACCCTCTAAAATGAGTGGTTCAATCGCAAAATTACAGATTTTTGTTCTAAGCTCAAAACATTTGGATTACAGTTAAATTAGAGAAATGGACAGAAAAATTACACAAACTAATTTTTTGTGTATTTCTGTGCATATTTGAACATTTTAGGAAGACACTACATTTTGGGCGCAGCACAGTGGCACATTGGTAGCCCTGCTGCCTCGCAGTTAGGAGACCCGGGTTCGCATCCCAGGTCCTCCCTGCGTGGAGTTTGCATGTTCTCCCCGTGTCTGCGTGGGTTTCCTCCCACTGTTCCAAAGACATGCAGGTTAGGTGCATTGGCGATCCTAAATTGTCCCTAGTGTGTGCTTGGTGTGTGTCATGAGGTTGGCTGGCACCCTGCCTGGGATTTGTTCCTGCCTTGCGCCCTGTGTTAGCTGGGATTGGCTCCAGCAGACCCCCATGACCCTTTGTTAAGATATAGCGGGTTGGAAAATGACTGACTACATTTTGGGTTTAACCCAAACCTATTTTCACTGCATCATAATTAACCTGAAGTCAATTACAACTGCATAAAACTCTAAATTTTTTATGACACAGAGACATCCTTAGACTCTCACTTTGTTTATCTGAGATGCTTTGCCAAGTTTTTGATGAAACCATTTTGAATCTTAGCTTGTGCTGGGTCATTTCTAACGGCAGTACTCTTTACAGCAGGTAAAGTATATGCCTGATTAGAGTTAAGTTTGGCCAATTTAAGATTCTCTGCCTTTTTATCCTGATAAACTCCTTGCTTGCTTTATCAAACTGTTTTGGGGTATTGTCATGCTGTAGGATGAAACACTGATGAAAAGGTCTCAGTGTGTAGGTCAGAATGGAATTACATTTTTTGCTTTGCTTTGGCACATGAGTGTTTGCATAGAATTATTCTCATCTGTCTCGCTTAAAACTGTCCAAAATGTTTCCAGGGCAAGATCCAACCTGCGAATGCTACAACCAAGCTCCTGCCTCACTGAGTCACATGTTTTGGGCCTGCACCAAACTAACATCATTTTGGACCAAAATTTTTAAGTGCCTTTCAGACAACCTTGGGGTCACAATCCCTCCTAACCCATTAACAGCTGTGTTCGGTGTTCTTCCAGACGGACTTGAAGTGGAGAAGGACAAGCAAACTGTGATTGCATTCACTACACTTTTGGCACGCAGACTTATTTTGTTAAATTGGAAGAATCCTAACTCTCCTCTGATAAGTCAGTGGGAAACCGATGTTTTATATTATTTGAAATTGGAAAAAAATAATTATTACTGCTTTATTTCCCTTCTCCATTTTTTTTTATTAACATATATATATTTCTTCCTTTCTTTTGTTTATTTTTGCCCTATTAAAAAGCCCTAAGCAATTCTCCTTTGGCTAAGCTCTCCTTCTCGAGGGTGGGATTTGATTTGTCTTTAATTCTTTTTTGTTATGAATTAATCTATATTGTATGGAATTAATATGTAAAATTAATAAATAAATATAAAAAAAAAGAAAAAAAAAAAGCAAACTGACGGACACTCTTAAATCCAGCTCAAGACTCAGTTCTCCTTACTGGACCTCTTTGCAATGCAGCCTCAGGGCATTAACTGATAAAAAGAGTCAATCACAAAAGTGCCACTCCAGAGATGTCTCCTCAATGCACCATTTAAATACTTGGATTGACCAAACTGCCATAACTTAATGATTGGCAACCTTGATGGACAAAATGTTACACCAATTGGCAACCAAATGGTACGGCTTATGTCCACCCAAAAAAATAATAGCAAGACATATATTCCTTGTGTTGCATAGGGTGTGGCCGTAACAAAGGTTGGAGCGATGTCTTTTACTCTGATTGGTTACCTGGTGCTGGACATGAAGATGGGAAAACTTGTCTGTATTGGAGTAAGACGAGGGTACCACTAGTCGAAACCTCGCTAAAGTGAAGCAAGGTGTACGAGCAAGAAAGAGAAAGACCACATGTAAAAGCCACATGTTCATCTTGTGAAAGATAGGAGTTGACTGATCACCAACTGCTCAGGAGGCATAAAACTTTTATGCTAGCAGAAGAGTGCACTATTTGTAAAACTGAAGAAAAAACTGCAGTACCAACCAAACCAGAAAGTTCAACCAAAGCGAAGAAGGAGAATTTCTCCTAAACAAAAAAAGTTGAGATTAAAATTTTAAACAGAATGCCATTAAATGAAGTTATTTCCGATCACTACTTATGTATGTTTAATTTTTTTTTGCCCTTACCACTACATTTGCAGATTAACTCTGAATTAAAAATTTTTAGATTATTTTGAGAAACTCAAGCATAATCATGGAAAGCAAACTATAATGCAACATTGAAGAGGCTTTGGATACAGCAGCTCCAATTAAAACAAAGTGATTAAAGTGCATATAAACTCACCCTGGTTTAATGTGAGAACTCAAGCTCTTAAATTAGAATATCGAAAACTTGGACAAAGAGTGTTAACAGCATTAAAAAGCTCTCTTTATTGCCTGTTGGACTACTATTCCAGATTAATAGTGTGACAGACGACCAGATATCTTACCTGGCCAGGATGCCTTCTTGATGGAAGGACTGTGGAAGAGAGCTTGCATGGGGTATTATATCTCCTGGAATGGCAGAGGGCAGTCCCCCTGGATTGCTACAGCACCACAAGCTTGGTGCTTGGAGGCTCAGTCCTGTGGAGGACGGTGGTCACTGCCAGGAAGCTCACGGACAGCTGCAGAGCCCTGCTTTGTGGGGCTTTCAACACACCCGAGAATGCTTCTGGACTTTGCTAACGAGCCATCTGCAGTACTCCCAAGTGCAGCATAAAAGAAGCCGCCTGCCTTCATTCAGGGAGCCAGAGTTAGGAGGAAGGAGACAAAGCTTGCTGGAGGAGGAGTGGAGGCAAAAGATAGACAGACAGACACGTAGGCTCTCCAGTCCCATGCCAAAACCAGCAATTGGCACACAGAAAACTAAAGGAGTGCAGTGAGCACGGGGTCTCTCTTTATCACATAGAGAAACGCATGCTGTTGCTGCACCCCAGAGCAAAAAGGAAATCTGCAAGAAAAACAGCAGGTCTCCTAACACTGCAGCATGTGAGTCCATGCATTCACTTGTGCCAGAGGACCGTTCTCCACACAGGTGGGGGGCTAAGCTGACCCTGGCTGGGCATGCGGCGGAGCAGGACATTCCATCCTGTTTCCGAACCTGTGGTTTGTAGGCGCCAGAATGGGGGTGGTTGTGCTATAAGTGCTGCTGACCAGGACATGGCTGCACACCATAAAAGAGGGCCGCCTGCCTTCATTCAGGGAGCCAGAGTCGGGAGGAAGGAGACAAAACTTGCATGAGGAGGAGTGGAGGTGAGAGAGAGAGAGAGAGAAAGTGAACAAGAACAAGAGAGAAGACAAAGTGTGGTTTATTTAATAGTGTTTGCTGTACTGTGCTTTGGTACTGTGTGGGGAATGAAGAGAAAGAGTTTCCCACACCTCAATAAAAGCCTTGTGTGTAGCAGGACTTGTGGCTGTGGCTGTATCTGCTGTTTGGGGAGCTGGAGAGCCCCCTGGTGGCCATAATAGATAACAACTATACTAATTCTTGTGAACTGCTTAGAACGGTGGTTAATCTAACACGTTAATACTGAACTATAATGCAAAATATCTACAAACATTTGGAGTGCAGACTAAATGAACTTCTTTGATGAGAAAATTGACAATATAAGATCCAAATTTCTTACAGTCACCTTGCAAACTTAATGCTGAATTAGCAAACTCTATCTCACCTTGTGCACACCAGTTTAGTAATTTTAATTTGGTAACAGAACAGGAAGTCATTGATTTAATTTCTAAAATGAAACCTACTACTTGTTACTTAGATCCAGTCCCAACTAAACTAGTAAAACTAAACTAGTAAAAAGCTAAATCGATAGTCTGCCAGTACCAATTATTACCATTATTATCAATAGTTCATTACTAAATGGTACAGTTTCTGATGCATTAAAATTGTCAATTATCAGACCATTATTTAAAAGATCAGATCTAGACCCTCATATGCTTAATAATTTACACATTTCAAATTACCCTTTCTCTCTAAAATGCTTGAAAAAGTACTCGCCACACAGCTTCAGTCTCACCTTACACATCACAATTTATCTAAGAAATTCCAGGCTAGGTTCCACACTGGTCATTGTACAGAAACGGCACTAACACATGTTGTAATGGACATTCTGATAGCCTTTGATGATGGAAATTCCACTGTAATTATGTACATACACATTATATATATATATATATATATATATATACACACATACATATACACACACACACACACACACACATATACACACACACACATACATATATACACACACACACATATACATACATATATATACTGCATATACATACACATAGAAATATCCAGCAAATTTGGCTTTACTGCTCCTATACTTAATTTGCAACAGTAGCAAAACAGATGAGCATCTCCAAATGAGGACCATCTGTTTCTTTAAAGTACAATAAAATAAACACCACTGGTCATGTAAACTTATTTTTTTGCTTAACGGACTATAAAATAAATTGCAACATGTCCTATTTACAAAATAAGCCTACTCACACCTTTCTCATACTTTATATTAACAACACTTGGGAAATAAGTTTGGCTGCTTGTTTTGATGCCTTTCCACACCATAAGCTCATTTCCTTCCTTTAAATGAACTCTGGGCTTAATTAGAATTCTTGGCTCCCTGTGTATTTAAAAAAGAAGATTAAATATAAAACTGCCTTCTGAGATCATCAGTAAATACTTGTACTGTTTCCTAAAACTGAGGATGGCGTATAAAAGACATACAATGATACAAGCTTTAAGTGGACAATGACAAATAAGAAGTGGGCGCCACCTACAGTAACACAGGATCACACGGTGTCCCCTCGTACCGGATGATAAGGAACGGTCTGCAGTAGTGATGAAGGCGCGTGATGCCGTAATATTTACAGAAAGAAGTGCGACAAGCAGATAAGGAGTGTGGCTCTTTACATTGCTTTTCTGTGGTCTTAAAGGGACTCTTCAAAACACATACATTCTAAAGAAACAAAACTTACAGTATGTTGTTTTTCTAACACATTCACAGATAAACAAGAAGTCAAATTAAGCTGTTCATGTGTGCTACCTGAAAATTTTACAAAGTCAACACATTAATCAGAAGGCCTCATTTCATTTGGTTTGAAGATATAAAATTAAATGTGTACTTACTTTCAATAATTCTTTATCAGCAAATGACATTATTCCTTCAAATATGATTACGCTGGCTCCATAAACTGTTTTCTAAAAGAATAAAAAGAAACTTTATAAGACAAAATCATTTTAGACAAACATTTATACATATTCTGAAGCTACTTCTCATTATAACATTAAAGGGAGCCAAAACCTCTTTAAATAACATGAAGTACAAGGCAGGAAGCAACTTAGTTTACTCCCACCCACATGACCTGCGACCTGGCCACCCATCCATACACACTGGGTGGCCACACAGCCTACCAAGCACGTATCTGAGATGGGACAATGTAACAAGAAATCAAGGCATCGAGATGAAATGTACAAAGTGAGTGGAGACTGTGAGCTGGCCTAGAACTTGGCTTCTTCATTTAGATTAATTTCTTTTATTTTTTTTTTATTGAAAAATTTCAGTGACTGTTGCCCTTTTGCTTTGCAAGTATCATGAGTAGTGGTGACTGGCGAAACGCGGCAAAGTGTTTTTTGCAGTGAATATGCTTTGTTCGCCAGTGACATTGTTCACCTAATATTTCTTGAAAATTTGCTGTGTCACTGGCTTAGATGAATTATTTTTTTTCTCCATGCCCTATGGTGCTTTGAAAGCCCAGCGTGACACTGCAAATCTATAGCAGCCAATGTTGGATGGAATAGCCCCAGTGTATGTAATGCTGATCCAAAGTACTACAAATTAGCGGAAAACGTGAATACATTTAAACCCAAAACTCACAAGCAGAAGGAAACTGGAAATGTGTCTGTGCATTTGTGTCTTTTTATATGGACCTGTGTGTATTACGTGTGCCTGCCCCTTTAATACTATTATCCATGGGCAATGCTGTTCTGTACAGTTGATGCAAACAGAAAGGAGTTAAGAATCCATTTGCTTTAGTGTTGTGCTTATTTGGTAGCAGCGGCAGTGAACACTCAAAAGTGTCATGAGAAAAAACAAAATGTACTTTTCAGACTGAGACGGGTGAGTACCTGCTATCAAACCTGCGGGGGGTAAGTTTCAGTGAATTCATGCTTCCGGTCTGCAACAAATTTGACTCTTCTGAGATTTCATTCTATTAATTTTATCACATGGTAGCACAGTGGCTAGCACTTCTGCCTCACAAACTCGAGTCACATTTTGGGCTACAGTGAAGCAAAGCTGGCAGATGTTTCCTTAGGCCTCTGGACCACTTAACGCACCATTATAATCCACTCAAAACTAGTACAGTTCCTCCTTCCTGACTGACTTGAATGCATTTCGTCGAGTTTGACAAAGTTTCTAAACATCCATCCAACCATCCATTTTCCAACCCGCTGAATCCGAACACAGGGTCACGGGGGTCTGCTGGAGCCAATCCCAGCCAACACAGGGCACAAGGCAGGGAACCAATCCTGGGCAGGGTGCCAACCCACTGCAGGACACACACAAACACACCCACACACCAAGCACACACTAGGGCCAACTTAGAATCGCCAATCCACCTAACCTGCATGTCTTTGGAATGTGGGAGGAAACCGGAGCACCCGGAGGAAACCCACGCAGACACGGGGAGAACATGCAAACTCCACGCAGGGAGGACCCGGGAATCGAACCCAGGTCCCCAGATCTCCCAACTGCGAGGCAGCAGCGCTACCCACTGCGCCACCGTGCCGCCCGTTTCTAAACATTTCTGTGATTTTGCTGAACTCTAGAAGAAGTGAATTCAGCTCATCACTAATCATGAATGTAGCAAATATGAAGCATATATTATGGTTGGGTCACTAATGCTAGCAATCTCCATTAATGGTAAAATCTGTGAATGCTGTTCAGATTTTAAAAATCCTATAAAAATGTAGCATCTGGTAATAAAGCAAACACATGTTTTATTTAAAACAACCATGGAAATTAATGGTTATAACTTTTGCTAAATGATAAAAGCCACAGTAAAATATAAACTTAAAAACACAGTGCAACCTTTTGCTGATAAAAATAAAATCCCACGTAATTCCAAGCATGATGCAGCTGGCCATTGCTACAATCCCTTGCTCTGCTAAATTGCAAATAAACAACATGAAACATGGCCATGCACTTTGTAGCGTATCTGCCAATTGCTGAATCTCCCAGCTAGAGAAACAATTTGAACTCACTCAGTTTGTTATTCTATGGGCATTAAACTGGACGACCCGCTATTAACAAATGACAACAAATTAGCTGTGACAAGCCATCACCGTCATAGTCACTGTATATTACACAAATCCCTTTCCTTCCTTACCAGACCCATACTGCCTGTTATAGCTACCACTCATAGAATTCTGTGTTGTTTTAATAAAAAGGCTCAGGCACCGAAACTGAAGCAAATCATTTATACACAAAAACTACAAAAGAACGTTTACAACAAGAATATAATAAAATTAATCAAACAATTCTATTTTAGCAGTGGTGTTTGCACGTTGTCAAGTACTGTGCTAATTTTATTCAAATGGGGATCCCATGACTTCTGTGTCCAAAATAGATTTCTGTTAAAATTACAGCAACTAAATATACACAGGGTGTAACTAGAAATTACACCATTTAAAGTATTCATTATCGCTGCATATATTAAACAGAATAGCGTGATTTTTTTAAATGATATTATTTAGGAAATCATTCATGTTGATAATTTTGCTTTCTTTAAGTTATATAAAGCAGGAATGACACAAGCTCATAACAGGGGTCAGCAGAGACAGCTATGTGACAAGGCCTTAACAAAGCACAGCTCAAGTGATACCCTCAAGTACGGGTTCTCAACCTGTTTTATTATCCAGTGTTTCAAAAGCCCCACCACTTTTTTTCAGTCTGAACTGTTACTAAGTAAATTCAAGATGACATTTCTTTATCTGCCTTCTGACCCTAAATGTATTTGGGAAATAAATGAACAATGGTATGGTTGTGTATGGAATAAAAATCTGAAACCTTAAAATACATTCATTTAATATAAAATAATATTACAGTCTGGTCAAGACATGGGGTTTCCAACAAGAGCAACAACAAATTGTTGAGGTTTAGGGGGTATTGGCCTTGGTGGATTTCAGTTAAAGATTTTTAAAATTTTCCTGTGGGATTTATAAAGCTCATCTATGATATGATCATCACAGACTATTTATTATCTTACCTTACTAAACTTATTCACTTGCAACTTTTGTCTGTTAAATGGAAAATAAGCACTGCTTAAAACCAATGCTAAAACATTCAAATATTATTAAATGCTTGCCACATAGACTAGTGAATACGGAGGTAATTTACAATATTTTCATTTACACCAACCATTTTAACGCTGCGTTTATAACATCACTCTTTTCAAATCACTTTGTCAAGTTTGTAACATCAGCTGCCGTGAGGCTGCACCAGCATACGAAGGAGACATTAGCTGGGTAACAACACTAATAAAGAGAAATATTTGAAGGATATTCCTGATACTGTAATGTTGCAAACCTTTTCCTCATTTTTTAGATTTGTGTTAACTTTATGGCTACCTTTGTGAATAAAATGCATTATTATTATTATTAAATCAAGCTTAACAATATAAAACATTTCACAATTGCATTATTTTTTCAAGCCAACTCACACAACTGATCAGACTTTGCTATTGTTACGTCTTAGAACCACAATTACTGGTCACTGGAGGCTATGTCTGATTCACCCCCACACCATTCAAATATCACCATGTTGGACACGTTGTAATTGTCACAGTAATAAATATTAGTTTGATTTCAATAACACCTTCAATGACATACATGTAGTTCTTGCTGATTCGATTTTCAGCACTGAAATATTCTGTTTTAGCAGCCCCACTAACTGCATGTCTCCAGGGTTATGGGTATCCATTCATGCACTACATGTCGATCTAACCTGGATTGGTGGGATCCAAAATGGATGCAGCTGTATTCATTACAATCCGAAGATGAATGCAAAGCTTCCCTCTGTTTGTCAGAGCTGTGTATAGTGCTGTATTAAAAGACGATTAATCTGGCCATCACTTCAACTCCCTCATTCAAATGCACAACAGAATAACTTACAACTTCTACTGAATTGACAGCTGAATAGTCACAAAGCAAGCATGAATCGGGTATTTTTTATTTCAGAACCAATCCCATAAACGGATAAGAGTGTTAATGATAACAGCTTTTTTGCCTTGAAAACACAGCAGGATTTTATGCTCATTAAGATGTGACTGCTACCGTTTCTCTCTCGTGCGATGCACCTGTAGCTCCAACATTTTTTTTTTGCCATGTGTTCCCTTACATACCACAGATTGAGAATCATGACAGCTACAGCTGTGGTCTGACTTGCTTGTACAGAATCCTAAGACATACATTTTCAACACAGACAAACCTTTTAGTCACACTATACTGGATAAACATTAAATGCCATGCCATCACTTCAGCTTTGTTTATTGCATGCCAAGAGGTTTGACGTGAGTAACATTCATCTGGTGTATCAGTCTCCCTGTTTCAGAAGATTTTCTTAATGTTTCTAAATATCATTCATGACATGTTGTGATGTAATCAAAGCACCTTCTTCAGGTACGTTTATGCCATGGCCAGTCTCTTCCATTTAACTTGGCTAATTTGGAATACAGGGTATATAAAAAGTATTCAACCCTGGAAGCTTTCACACTTTATTACTATACAACATCGAATCACATTGGATTTAAATTGGACTTTTTGATACTGATCAGCTGACAAAGACACATTGATGTCAAAGGGAAAACAGATCTCTGCAAAATAGTCTGAATTAATTACAAATATAAAACACAAAATGATGTATTGCATAAGTATGTGTAACTTCAGTATTGTCTGGGTGTACTTTTGGCCGCCATTCCAGCGTTAAGCCTGTGTGGATAGGTCTTGATCAGCTTTGCATGTCTGAACACTGCAATTTGTTTCCATTCTTCTTGCAGAACTGCTCAAACTCTGTCAGGCTGCATGGAGATCATAAGTGAACAGCCTTTTTCAAGTCCACTCACAAATTCCCACTTAGATTGAGATCTGGACTCTGCCACTCTGACATTCACAATGTTGTATTTAAACCATTGCTGTGTAGCTTTGGCTTCATGCTTGGGGTTGTTGTCTTGCTGGAAAACAAATCTTCTCCAAGTTCTTGGAAACTGCATCAAGTTGATTTTGTTTTCATCAAACCGCAGAACCTTCTTCTTAGCTGACTTCAGAATCTTCCATGCATCATCTTCTCTGTGCATTTTGTTTTAACAGTGACATTCCCTTTATCACTCTTCCATAAAACTGCAAGTGATGAATCACCTGAACAACAGATGTTGTACAGCTTGTCCTCCAATTTTAACCATTGCAGCTTGTAACTCCTTCAGAGTTCTCTAGTATTCTTCTGCCACACTCTTTCCATTTCTTAATGACAAATTTAACTGTACTCCCAGGAATATTCAGTGACTTGAATGTTTTCTTGCCTCCATCCCTGACTTGTACTTTCTAAGCACCTTTTCATGGAGTTGCTAGACTGTTTTTTGTCTTCATCATGTAGGGAAGGCCACCAAACTGACTCATCACAAGCTGGAACTTCCAGATAAGTTGCATTTAGACTACAATCAATTAAATCTCCTTGACTGCAAACAGGTGGGCACCATTGAACTATTTAAATGATTTCTAAAATCAGTTGCCTGCACCAGTGCTGATTCAGGTGTGTCATATTAAAATTGGTGAATACTTATTTTATGTTTTATATTTGTAATTAATTTATACCACTTTGCACAGATCTGTTTTCACTTTCACATTAAAGAGTATTTTTCTGTTTATCAGTATGTGAAGGATGGCCAGAATCCTTACCCGGCCGGGACGCCCTCAAAATGAAAGGACAGGGGGAGACAGCATACACGGAGCACTGTCTCCCCCGGAATGCTAGATGGAAGCACCTCAGGTTGTGGCACCACCACAGTTTCCCACAGGGCATCAGAGGAACTGGAGTTTTTGGCCCTGTTGAGTTTGGTTGGTGCTATCTGAGGGTGCTGTGGGGAGCTGCCTGACACACTTGAATCAAGCCAGATTTGGGAGGGAGGAGGGCAAAGCTTGTTGGAGGAGGCAGTGACCAGGACAGAGAGAGAGAAGGCGGCAGCAAATGGTAGCTGTGTTGTTCTTGTGCTTAACTGTTCCTGTTGGCTGGGAAACGTTTGCCAAAGAAAAGTTTCCCACAATAAAAACTCTCTTGTTCATTGTTCTTGTTCATTTTAAATGTGCGTCAGAGGCTCTGTGTCGGGTGTTGGGGTGATGGAGCACCCCCTTGGTGGCTACAATCGCCAAAAAGCCAAATTAAATCCAGTGTGGTTCAAGACTTCCAAGGGGGTCAATACTTTTTATGCCTTGATTGTAAGTTTCATTGAACAGCATTAGTGTTTCTGTCCTACTGATAGCATTTGGAAGGAGTGCCATCCACCATCTGCCTGCTGCCTCAATCAGTATTCACCACTATCAGTTTAGTGCCCAATGTGAATCTAGAGTTAAGCTACTGAGTAAGCAACAAGGTCAGGAAATACTCTTCTTCTCATCATTCAAACACATGATTTGAGACTGAATGAAAGTGTGGTCGTATGGAGGTTGAGATCCCTTAAGAACTACGTGTGTAACTATTATTAAGAGATAAGTGTGTAAAGATCCTAGTACACAAGTACGTCAAGGACATGAGAATCACCATTAGCCACTAAGGCCAACAAAAGCCCTAATGTCACTTAGATCTACAGTTTTCCACCTGATTGGAGAAACCACACATGTAATAAAGATTGCTTGGATACTTGGATACAAATCTTCATTTAATGAATTGATAATACCTATTAAAAATATAACCAAATCAAATGGTTAAAGTGGGAAAAACAAACTGACAGTCCTCCCAAATGTTTTGCCTACTGACTATGCTTTGGAGTTCCAATATATCTCATTCCCTAGTGAATGCATTTCCTCTGCGTGCAGTGCACTGACTTTACAGAAGTATTTACAGTATTTAACAATATCCTTGCAAAAATGCATGTGCTTTGCATGTTGTGAAACAAACAACAGGATGATTTGACATATGGTGTAAGTAACATGACATTATTCCATGGACATTGTTAAACTGTTTGCTGCGGTCCATAGACATCAGAAACCTGTTATCTCTGTTCTCCATGAAAACTTGACATTAAAAAAATTCCTTGGCTATCAGTACAAACTACATGAGGTAACATATTTTAAAAAATAACATTTTTGGGTGGAGTATTCCTTTAAGTATCATTTAATGAACAGCTACATTTAGAATCATACCAAACAAATTAACTGCAACAAAAGATATCAGCCACCCAAAGATCTCCCAAAACTAACTTTGATGTAACCAGGAGCTCTGACAGACATCAGTATTCTAACTGGCCACTTCACTTGATAACCACAAACCTGGTGTGTCACTAGCGGAGTGAAAAGTCAGTACAGTTGTTAGTATTATACTGCCTTCTGAAGAATCCTCTGCAGTGTTTCCTGAAGTACGTCTTAAACAAAATGAACATCAAACTATGCTAGAGTGATTCACGATTCACTTTGTTTCTGCTTAATGCAATTCAAATATCAGACATGACAGACAAACCAACCACTTCCAGGGTTTTTCTGCCTTGCTTCAATCATTGCTGAGCTGTCTGAGACCATCTCTCTCCAGAAGACTCTAGCTGCAGACAGACGTTCCCTTGACCCTTAGTATTATGATTAGTCGATAACATAACCTTCCATAAAGCAACTTGCTGCAGTGCCAGGCATACAATTAATTAGCAATGAAATGGCAACAACTGAAAAGTAAAACTGTATTATGTCATTTAAAAATGAATATGGTGTTAAGTGTTTATAATTAACATGTTAAATTTAGCAACTAAAGGCAGACAGCTTTAATATCATTACACTGCAACAGTTTTAGGAACTGCAGATTGCTGTGGTGAACGTGGCACTCTATGAAACAAATCCTTTCTGACTTCTGTCTCTTGACCCTAAAATGTCATTCACATTCTAAACATTTCTACTGAAAAACTTGAAGAGTACTGAATTGCATAAAATATAATCAGCTTTGGATTTTTTTATACTTATAAAATTAAAACAATACCTAATTTTGTTCTTTTAAATAAGTTGCACCCCACAGACAAACTAGTGAGATCCTGAAATACTGCAATGTGGTGAATTCTACAGGTCAGGAGCACACCGCGTTTCCTTACCCATTCTTTTTGTCTGCCATGGATTGTAAAATCATACACGGGAATCTTCACACTTTTGCCCTGTTTAAGCTTCCGCAGGGTATGAACCAAGAGGGTAATATCAAAGGCGTCAGGATGGTCAAAATTGTAGTCGTTGCTTTTAGCAAGTTGTTGCTCCTCCACAGAGAGGACCTAAAGTGAAAAGAAATCATCATTATAAAGAAACAATGAGAGCAGCAGAGTCCTAACTGGACGCAAACAGGCAGCTCAAACTGCATCAGTGGGATTTATTATATTGACTTTCTGTGACTCGTACAGTGTTTTAGAAATCACTAAAGCCCAAAACTGCATTCTCATTGACCACACTAGAAGCCTAATGTTAATTAGGAAACTGAACTGTTTTCTGGAGGTCCTGTGTACAAACTAAACTTTAAACAGCAAGGTGAGCTGCACATCACCTTGTAAAAGGAGTCCATGGACAGGAGCACAACCCAGGGGACATCCAGGGCTTCAATGATCTTCCTGGCGACCGTCGTCTTCCCAGATGCACTACCGCCACACAGGCCTGATGTGAAGTAAGAACACAAGACATTTACGCTAGACTAGCCTGTGAATTTCTAATTCTAATTTGTCATGTGTACATAGTGCAATGGAACTCTTACTTGCATATCTCTTTAGAACATTTTACAAAAGACAATGGAGAAAATCAATAAATAAAAAGTATACATAGCGAATATATATAATATATATAAAATATATATATGTATATATGTATAGAGTATATGTCAGCGTCTGAAGTGATCAAAAGGCAAAAAACCCGCATTCAGCAGCTCTTTACAACCTGTCTATCACAGGGTACCAAAAAGTCCTGCTGAAAATGTCAGGCAGGGACAAAGTGTGGCACCAAGACACACAATGGTAGGAAAAGAACAACTACACATGCCAGTGAGGGAAAAGACTGCAAGTGTACTGAGTGGCCTGGAAGAACAACAGGGAGAGACAGCAATGAGGGAGAACGAGAGTGAGATAAGGCCTAGGTAGCAACATGGCAGAATGTAAGTGATCATCTTATAAAAGAGAAAATCCAAGAAGGGCATTGGCTCTGCTTTGAAAAGTGGTCCACTTAGAAGCTTCTTTAGAGCCCCCCCCCCCCCCCCCCCCCAGTTTGCGCAGTGGTTCAGGCACACCAGTAGCTCCCGGTGGCTCTTCTAGCCTGGTATCCTTTTAGGAAAAGTAGGATTGCCAATGTCCTTGGAAGTGGCTTTGGGAGCTTGGACAGAAATTATAGCAGAAGGGGGATTACGACACCTTCTCCCGAGTCAAGTCTAGAGTCAGGCGGAGAGTCGAGGTGAAGGTTCGGTGGTAGGAGAAAGAGGCCAGGATCTGAGTAAGAGAAGAGGAGATGAGAAATCCCTTGGTAGTACTGCTGAGGAGGGCACACCATTAGGTAGACTCTGATTCAAGACCAACATAGGTAGGTACACAGCTGCTTACTCCCGGTTTTGTATTTTTTCCTTTTTTTGCATCCCACCCTATTGGGCTATGTTGTCTCCCTACTTTATTTGATTTAATATCTACTCTTTACTTTTGGAGTCTGACATACAGTAGAGTAGAACATGATGGCACTGTAGTTAGTACTGCCAGCACCCTGCCTAT
Source organism: Erpetoichthys calabaricus (assembly GCF_900747795.2). Taxonomy (NCBI): domain Eukaryota; kingdom Metazoa; phylum Chordata; class Cladistia; order Polypteriformes; family Polypteridae; genus Erpetoichthys; species Erpetoichthys calabaricus. Next base: position 95,638,705 of record NC_041403.2, on the reverse strand, counting down.
GCCAGGCTGTGCCTTCTCTGTTTCCTTAGCTATACAATTTGCATTTCATATTTTGAAATGTCCATTTCAAGTTAATTGGGGACTAGAAACAGATTGGAATAGGCAACCATATCAATGGCATACCATTCATGACTGCTACCATGTTTGCATCTGATTCATTCAGAAAAAGCTCCAGCTACGTCTCATAGATCCTGGGACCATATTAAAAAAAGCAGACTCAGGAAAAGGATTAAAGGATTTCTGGTAGATTCAAAAGTAGGCCATGTCATTAAGATAATGCTGACCTAACCAAAACTTAGAAACTCAACTCTTAATTCTATTAATTCAGTCCAGAAGTTAAAACAAAGCGTAGTAATCAAGCTGGCAAAGAATAATGAACATACCAATGACAAATGCTTCTTTGGACTGGGTGCCATGTTCATTGTACCACGGAGGTCGCCCAGCAGTGTAAATGGTCCTCTTATTGGTTCTTAGAAGTGGGGGCTCCGATTTGCACTGGCTTGTTGTCCGTTTGCGTGGAGACAAAGTTGTGGCGACTGCAGGAAGGAGTCTGTCCAGTGAGCCTTCACTGTTACTGCTGAATAAAATATAAACACTTGAGATGTGCGCACTATAGCCAAATAAAACATCTTTTACAAATCACAACATAAATAATAAACTACAATAAGTCTCAATAACAGAACAGGCTGCAGATATCTGAACAGCCTGAAAGAGGAATTTGTCACATATGACTACTCAGATATAAAAGCACTGTTGAAAGCGTCTTGATGATGAAGACGTCTCTCAGTAAAATACACTAACATTTTACACCTCAGTATCTGTACACCTCTATCTAGTCGAGGCTTTCCATGTCATGTATGCCTGAGGATCAGTAAGATAAACCAAGTTGGGGGTCCTTGGGCTGACACCGGTTTCTAATATTTGGTTTACTATCTTTGAGCTTTCTGTGTTTCAAAGCTGACATTTGTTTCTAGATAGATAGATAGATAGACAGACAGATAGACAGATAAATAAACTTTATTAATCCCAAGTGGGAAATTCACATACTCCAGCAGCAGCATACTGATAAAAAACAATATTAAATTAAAAAGTAGTAAAAAGTGTCCAAGGAATGCTAATATGGTAGCTTTTCTAGCCCATACACTGTAAATTAAGAAATGCAAGCTCCTCAGTATAAACAAGGGATGTAGACACTAGAGGGCACTGTTGCTCCTCCAACCCAACACAACAGACACAGGGCATGAGTTAAAAACACAAAGATCTTATTTTATTCAGAGAAACTCTTTCCAATTGTCTTCCATCACCACTGCCACAAGTAAATACTTTGTGCAACACTTTCTTCTTCTTCTTTCTTTGTCTATTTCTCCTCCACTCCTCCCAGGAAGCTTCATCCACCTACCACCCGACTCTGGCTCCCTTCTGTGAGGTCAGTCCCATCCTATTATATTGGCCAATACATATATCCGGGTCAGGCAGAATCTTCATGCCATATGTCTCTTCCACAGCACCCCCTGGTGGCACCCAGGGTACCCAACAGGGCTAAGATATCAAACTTCAAGTCCTATGTGGGAATCTGCAGCACCACTTTAAACCACGGGAGCTGCCATCTAGCGTTTTGGGCTTCCTGGCCATCTCTCACAGGGGATAAAATGTTTGCATTCTGCCTGATGTTTCTATCTGTTGTGTGATTCTGAAAATTTTGTACCATGTTTCTTGGTTATTGACCCTTAAATATCTCAACATCTATATTAAATTTAAATGTCCTGTAATTTGACTAACATCCCACACATTACAAGGCCTATGCGGGAGAAGCAGGTTCAAAAAATGAATGGATAGATGTAAAGAGCAACCTGAGCACTAAAGATGGTGTGCAGTGCATTTGTTGGTTGTCAGATGGAGTGATATTGTCCAAGAGGCTTTAACGGCTTCCTCTTCAGGGTTCCTGCAGAACTGGGTATTTTGTTGTGTACTACAGGATTTCAAATGACTCTGTGGTCATCATACATTCAGACAGAAACTCTTAACACAAGCAACATAACACATATTCTGTTGAATGAAGGCATCAGCACTTTTATTATTTATTCACACTAAGGGGCTCCGCCCCCTGCTCACTTTGCTCGCCCACCCCCGGGTTTGGTTTACCGTATATACAATTTATTAAGATTGTTGTTTTCATAGGAACTGTCACATATGCATTATTTTCACTTTTACTTTAAAACTTTTGTAAAAATAATACTTGTCCTTTATTTTCGGCCTCAGGTGTGGTTAAATCTTTCTCACAGGACGTATAATGCTGCTCGTGTTGTGAGGTGGGGCAGGGGGGGTGGCTTCTAAACACACACTAAGGACATGCTGTCAGATCATCTGCTGTCTTTCTGCTGCTGCTGCTGGCGAGCTGCGTGCTCTTTTTGTCGCGCTGCACATTGATCATTTAAAAGCATGTACAGCAGCTGTCCTTTTGCCACTTCGTGTCTCTGCCGCTCGCGTTGTGAAAGGGGGGGCTGAACGCATGCTAAGAAGTGGTCGGATCATCTGCTGGCGAGCTGCGTTTTCTGCTTGTCGTGCTTTGCGTCAATGATTTCAAAGCCTGTACAGCAGCTATCCTTTTGCCACTTCGCGTCTCTGCTGCTCGTGTTGTAAAAGGGGGGTTGGGGTTGGGGCTGAACGCACGCTAAGGAGAAGCGGTCGGATCATCTGCTGGCTTCCAGCTGCTGCTGCTGGTAAGCTGCGTGTTCTGCTTGTTGTTGTTTTAAGAGCTGGGAGCATATGATGTCTGTCTGCCAAAAGTAACCCAACAACTGCTTGGTTAGATGTCCGTGAACTTGTTTTAAATGTTGTCTCACTGTCTTGTCTCGCGGAACTATAAAGTGTCTCTTGCGGGACGTCATATTGTCATTCGAGTAGATCACGTCTCGTCTCCCTAGTCTCCCTCCCAGGATTTTTTTTTTTTTTTTTATATAATAGAGAGATGTCTCAGTTCCCGACAGGATCAGGAACAAGGATATGATGTCCATCCATCACAGGGCATGCACATCCTGACAGGAACAGGGTTAAGCCTTAGAAATGTAATACCCAATTTAAATTTATCAAAACTTAAAAAGTGTACAATTTAGAACAAATTTACCTTACAAAACTTAACAATACTTAGTTGCCAGAGGTTACACTGCAGCTACAAGACACAGGCCTGCTTAAAGTCTCCATGATAAACACAACTCCTGTAGGACAAGTGGAACCACATACTTTTAAGTTAATTTATCAAATTGCTAAGCTGGATTCCACTAAAGTCCAATTTTAAAGTCCTCCATTTGAAGTCATACATAGTGCAGTTGCCCTTACTTTCTGTATACCTCTGAGTATACACAGTGACCACAAGATACTGGCCATGTGAACATTTCTAGGAGAAACCCAATGACTGCACCAGGCAGAGGCTCTGGTTTGAGGGACCACAAACACTAATATTCACTAGAACCTAATGGGCCCTGCAATATCAGAGCTGAAGATCTATTAGTTTAACATAGTTGGTGCTGCTGCAGTTCATATTGCTTTTGAACAATTGTAGAAATTATCTCGAGTGCCCTTTACTGCATATTTCCCATTCTCTTTCTCTTTTCAGTACAATTTGGAATTATAGGCATTTTGGTAAAGTTATCACTCATGATCATATAATATGATCTTGAAGGAGACACATGTCATGGAGTCAGCATTAGACTTGTTTTCCACCACAATCACTGAAAGTCTTTTGTACCTTGGTGGACTGTGGAGAGCTTGTAGAGAGGAGTGGAGCTGCTGGCTGGCTAAAACAACTGCAGATTTTTATACACACACACAAACTGATAAGACAAATTGTGTCAACTATCTCATAACAATGGCACATGTCAAGATCAGGGATACTGTATATTAGACAGTAGTAGATGATAAGTAGTTGATTGTTGAATGTCGAAGATACGGGCAGGTGTAAGGAACTAAGTGGCTTTGATAAGGGACAAATCATTATGGCCAGTCGACTGGATAAGAGCACTTCCAAAAGGGTAAGGCATGTGGGGTGTTCATGGTCACCTGTGGTGAGTAACCAGTGACAGTGGTCTGAGTGGAAAAAAATCATAATACGCCAGAGTTCAATGATGTGAGAGGCCATCAAATGCTATTCTGTCTGATTTAAACCAAAAGAAGGGCTACAAATCGCAGGTAATTGTAATGAGCATTGTATCACAACAGACAGTGCATGGGACTCTGCTGCGAATGGGACTTTGTGGCAGCAAACCAGTCAGACTATTCTCGCTAACCTCAGTTCACTATCAAAAACATGCAAGCACTGGAATTGGACCTTGGATCAATGGAAGAAGGTTGCCTGCTCTGATGAATCACATTTTTTATTACATCATGTGGACGGCAGGTATATGTATGCCATTTACCTGGGTGAGAGATGTCACCAGGATGCACTATGGGAAGACGACACGCCAGTGGAGGGAGTGAGATGTTTTGAGCAATGGTCTGCTGGGAAACCCTGGTTGAGACATTCATGTGGACATTAATTTGAAAGCATACTACCTACCAAAACATGGTTGCAGATGAGGTAAACACGTCAACAGTATTCTCAGATGGAAGTGGCATGATTTAGCAGGATAATACGCCTTGCAACACTCCACACATTGATCAGGAGTTGTTTGAGGAACATGATGAAAAGGAGTTCAATCCAACTGAACATCTATAGAATGTGCTAGATCCAAAAGTGTGAACTGTGATTGCTCCACCTTGCAAGATGCAGGAGTCAGAGGATCTACAGATACCACAGAACACCTTAAGAAGTCTTGCTGAAATCATGCCTTGATGGATGGCAGCACAGGGAGGAGCAGCAGGTTAGGATAAAACAGGAGCACGACTACAATAGGTAATTTGGCTTTTGTTTTCTATTGATTAATATGAAGTGCTCCATTTTAAATCATTCTTGTTTAACATGGTGCTAGTGAGTAGTGAAGTGTCACATGTTGTTTGGACATGCAAATAAGAAGTTCACTGTGCTCTGTACACGTGACAATATTATTACTACTACATATACCCTGAGCTACAAGACATTTAGAACAACTTCATATGCTCTTTTCTGTAAGGATCACACAGGACTATACACAAATAATACTATTAATAAGTACTTAGTCACCTCTTAATATGATTAAACCTAACATACCAAACAAAAAAAAAAATATTCTCTATATTAACAGTGTGGATAAGGTTAAAATTCCCTGTCTTCAATTTAAATGAATTGTTTTAAAATAGCAAAATTGTCTTTCAAAGAAATCATGCTTCTCCTTTAGACGACAATTAAGACTTGGTGCTGTTGGTTTCTTAGAATGAACAGTCTTTAGTCTGTGTGTTTAGTTCCTGATGTTTCCATCCCTTGCTCCTTTAATCAACCCTTATGACATGTGCCTTCTTTCTATCTTTGGCAGGACACTATGTGGGCAAATGGACCCATGTCTGGAAAAGGACAGAGAAAGGGACATAGAGAAAATGCCACAGGGCCCCGCACATGTCTTGGAATGCAGGGGCCTCTAGACACTGTAGGTGAAGATGTGAAGTGCATAGGCAAGGGTACCAGCACCAGGGAATCCCTGATCCTTTGATAGAACACTGAGTGAGACTAGAGAAAAATAGCATGAAACTCCAGACTGAGACGTAACAGAATATGGCCACTTGCGAGGGAAGCTAGGACCAGGTAGTTCATTCATTGACAAGGTGGACTGGAAGGAGGCCAATTCTCCTTGGCCCAACTTATAAAGAGCTGTGCAGGGTCCCCAACTTAGAAATACATGACTGTGTTCCTCGTAGCAGAGTACAAGTCAGCCCATCAAAACCAAATGAAGACTCAGGAGAGCAGAAACACCGGAAATCAGTAGAGGGCGCCCTAGCACTGGAAGAATGATCATCCCTGAGCCCAGAGGCTGCTTCATAGCCGGGTGCACTTTGAGTCCGGAATCCAAAGTTAGTCTAAAACAAGTCAGGAGGGCACTTTGAGGACTACAGGACTGGGAAGTACACAAGCCACCCACCTGACAGACAATAAGCAATGTCTACACATCTTTTCACTTATTTATTAGTACTTTGCGCTTGCCGTCATTTGGATTTATTTTGTTAATATTTGTTTTACATGTTGCCCTGTTTGATGTTAATCTGAATGAGGAGGACTACCATGAAGGACCCCTCCTATTACTACTTTTATATGTCTATATGACAAAGAGTAAACAAGAGTCAACAACGACCAAAGAAGAGAAATAATTACAGCTTAACAGGCTGCACACAATAAGAAATTGGTTTTATGATGCACTGTCATTTGATACAGAGTGACACTACCACAACGGGCTGTTTTATGTGAGCATTACAATCCTGCAGGATCACTTGCTTGCAATTGGAGAGCCAGCAGGTTAAACGGTTTGCACAAGGTCACACAGGACGTCAGCAGCTAAGTCTCGCGGTGGAAGGCTGGGGAATCAAGTCCAGATTTGGAACCACCAAGCCATATAAAAAATACACCCGTGAACAGACTTTGGAAAAATGACTTATGTGTAGCATTTGCATAGAGTTATAGTCAGATAAAACAAAGTAAAGTATTTCAGTTACTGCCCAGTACACCATAATGAAATAAGACATGCAAAATGAGCAAATTAAGAAATCTTGTTAATAATAATATGCATCCCATGATTATCACTATCCAGTTTGTCCAAACAGCTTTATTGAGAACAGGCCATTCAGCAGAACTACGCTTGCCAATCCTGTCCACTTAATGCCTCTCAAATAACACCAAGTTTCAAAAGGTCCGTAAAGTTCTGCTCTTCACCACACTATTTGGCAATTTACTCCATGTGTCTGTGGTTCTCTGTGCAAAGAAAAGTTTTTCTGATATATTAAATTTACACTAAACAAGTTTCTAAATGTGTCCCTGTGTTCTTGTTAAATTCATTTTTAAATAACAGCCTCGATCCAAGAGAGTAACTCCTTTCCTAATTTTAAAATCTTTCATCAAGTTACCTCTTGATCTTCATCTGCATAAACTGAAGAGGTTCAGCTTCTTCAGTCCTTCCTCATAGCTCATACCTCTTAATCCCAGAATCATCCTAATCGCACTTCTCTGAACATTCTCTAGCACTGCCATGTCTTTTCTTGTAACATGGAGATCAAAGCTGAACACGGAAAACCAGGTGAGGCCTCACTAGTGTCTTATGTGACTTTAGCATAACCAGAGCTGTAAATGGAAGGCCATGAGTGTAAAGGAGAATAAAGGACCTGGAGACAAAACCTTTCACCAAAGGACTAGCAGTAGTCAAAACCAAGAATGGAGCCATTGTGTGACAAAGCCCAAAACGTAAAACAAAACTGGACAGCCTAGCCAGAAATCTGTTATGACCAAAGTGATACAGAGAGGTGTAGTCACAAAGAGTTTTAGTTTGTATCCTGGGAGAAGGTTTACAGGCTCGAGTAAATGTGTTTCTCCACCGGACCAGGGGTTGGCGCTGTTCTCTAACACTTTCCCCTCTTTTCCACTGTAGCCTATCAAAAGAACCAGCTTCCTAGAAATGTCACTTCCACTTATGGCCCTGTAGAGCTCTCCTCTTCCTGCCTGCCAGATACAGTATGTACAGCAACAGTCATGTTCTTCTTAATTTTCAGTTCTGTATCGGACTCAAGTCTGTAAAGACATATTCTTTTATTTTCAAGTATACAGGGTGGAATCCCCAACTCTTTATGATTGTTGTCTCTCTCTCTCTCTCTCTCTATTGTAAAATCCAGAAACTTGGAAACTTACTAGCATGCAGCTGGTTTAAATAGTGATGTGTCAATGACATCAAGTGACATGACTTCTGGAAAGCTTAGCATGACAAAGGACAAAAACAGAGAACAAAGAACAAAATTTGAGTGCAAAATAAATATAAATTTGAAAATTACATGATTCAGAACTATAATAATACAAGGTCCTGAACAAAAAGGTATTAAGTGTATACATAATTCACAAAGGTGCAAGCATCAAAACACGGAGTCACGGAGTGGTGTACTGCCCTGGTGTGCTGCTAGTAACTGAAGAGTGGTAGGCCATAGACACAAGATTACTAATAGGCCAGAAGATGAAAAGCTAGTCTGAAAAAAAAACAAAAAAACAAATCGGGAGTGTGCTCCCCTTGACTTTCTCGTATACTGAAATAGAGGAAAAGGTCATCAGAACCATTTCCAGTTGCGCAATATTACTCAAATATCATATGTCTTTGTTTCTCATAATAACAAATTGATAATATCGACAGACAATCATATATCTCTACTTATAATTAAACTTTGTATTAAAATGATATTTCGCACTTAAGGAGGTTGAAAAAGATGGTGGAATTTTTTCATGATTACATATGCATTACTTAAATTATGTGCAAAGTAAAGAGTTATAGTCACCTAAAAACATAGAAAAAGTGTTAGTATTATATAATATTTGTTGCAATAAATTGCTGTGGGTAAAACTGCATTTAGCTACATTTATTTATGACAATGACAGCGGAAATAAAAAAAATATCATAAAATTAAATGTATTATTAGGAACACGACAGGCACGTAGCAGCTTATTGTTCCAATTACATCTTTATATTTACTTGGCATGTTTACTGCTTACACATTATTGTTAAACTGATGATGTATAAATATATTGAAAGAATATGCGTTATATTGAATACAGTTTTTAATATCGTGTACACATTTATATTTCCATGATACAAAAAATTCAGATGGTTGTTTAAATAAAATACTACTTCTGGTTGAGTATTTTTTCTCAAATTTCATATCTGTTTGCTTTTTATCATTATAAATATCTATACAAAATTTGAATCATTTGTAATTATAACCATAGTTTACTTGAAAATTCGCAAAAGTATTCAGTTAAAGTACCACTTCCGGTTGCTGGAAGTAGCCCAAAAGTTGCTAGGATTCATTATTTTCGATATAAAGCAGGTGTACAAAATCTCATTGACTTAGGTCAAAGTGTTTTTGAGTTATCGTGTTTACAAACAAACACACAGATGGACATAATTTCAAAAATGGTATTTTTGGACTCAGGAAGGTCTAAAATGTCAAGATTCAGCAAAATCTCAGTTGAATTTTTTCACAATTCTTATACTCTCTCTATGCTATGTATGGGAGAAAGTAACAAAAACAAAACCGAGAATTCTTTTACTAGAGAACACTGCAGGTCTTTTCAAGTGCGCATCCACAATCTTGGACATCGTATGAACTGTGGCTCCCATTTCTACTGCATCATGTGTGTGACATCATGACAGGCAATTTCTGGGAAGACTCCAACAGCAGACTGCCACATCAAGTCAACAGTGCCACAAAATGATACCATGATAAACAGTAAAAAAACATAATGGTAAGAAATGTTAACTTTGCCTTAATGGAATTATTGAAGGAAAACAGTTATAAACCAGAATCTCTGAATTACAAAAACCTCTAAATTTGGTACACTGGTACGCAGAAAAAATGATCTTAGACAAAGGTTTGCCATACAGTATCAGGCTGGAGTCTATCCCAGCAGCATCACACAAGACAGTGACCAGCAATGTGGGCATCATGGGAACCTCTTATACAAACACACAGAAGTTCAATTTTGAATCAACAATGAACCTAACATGAGTGGCGCAGGGGGTCAGAACTGCTGCTTCACGGGGCTCATGTCATCGGTTCAAGTCCCCTGCCCCATCTTTGTGCAGGTCTTCCTCCCGCCAGACTTGTCCTTGTGTCAGTGTGTGCATGAGTGGGCCCTGCAATCGATGGGCACCCCATCCAAAATTGCCTCCTGCCTTGTGCCCAGTGCTGCTGGGATAGACTGTTATGTTACATTAAATAAGCTAACAAGTATTTTGTTATGATTATTAAACTTACAAGGAAAATGATGGCAAACTGGAGTACAAATACCACGCAGATCAACTTTAAAAGCATTCATCACCACACACTAAATCAAAAATACAAAGTAATGAATACATGTTCACAATTACAAATCAACTGAAAGAACCTGAAATACAAAAGCACTGGGTACAAAATAACCAAACGAGACATTTTGCAGGTTTTCTTCACATCGATCACAATAAAGCATGCCACAGTGCCACTGTGGACTCCTGTGTTACAACTGCAGCACGCACAATGTCCGACTAAAGCAAGTCCTCTCCAACATGAGCACATAGGATTTTCTGCCGTTATACTGCGTTTAAAAAGAGAACTGAGAACCAAATGTCTAAGTGTTTTCATGGCCACACTTTCACTGTTATGCCTCCATGCCAACCACAAGTGTAAATCCTGTAACTATAAACTTCCATCAACATTGAAAGCTCAGAAGCTGGCATGTACACAAAAAAGGAGAAGAGGAGGAAAAAAATTCAAGCTTACCTTCCATCTGGTCTGAGAGCCCAACAGCCTGATATCCTGGCTCCAGAAAAAGCAGGGTGAGAATTCATATTGTGGGCACAGCACGTGGGTAGTTGGTACTTAACGCAGGCATGGAGGATCTGTCCTTATGGCTAGGGATTAGTGCAAATCAGTGCCTTTGGAAGCAGTGCAAGTGACAGGTGAATGAAGTGTTACTGCCCTTGTGAGTGAACACCTGGAGGGACAAGTGGGGACCTTAGTCTACAGGCGCTGGGACGGCGCGGAGGAGCTCTGTGCACCGTCATGGTGTTGCTGAAAACATGAAATGGCAATGGCTCTTCCAATGTCCGTGCTGTCAGAGAGTATAAGAGGATAACCTATCCTGCAGATTATGTTCATGACATGTTATTAATAGCAGCAGGTTCGTAACAGACCTGCCTCCAGTAACATGCACAAGCTTGTTTTGGAGTCGCGCTTGTCATCTGCTCCTGACATTCAGTGCATTCCCAGCTCTCGGGAGCACCATTGTAAACAACAAAACCAGACGCTGATCAACATGTACAGCAACAGAAAACACGAGCAGAAACCTCATGTTTGAAACATTTTGAATTCTGCCTTTTACTAGTTGTACTTATTTGTGTTGTCCTTCCTGCAAAGTGGGCTATGGCTTACATACAAATGTTTGAAACTCTATACCATCTCAGCTGTGTTGCAGCCTTCATCCCATCCCCCCTCAACACATCCCACCCTAATGCTTAACCAATATAGACCCCTGAGCTGAGTCAGAAGTCCACTGAGTCCACTTCAGGATACACGGGTACAGCTTGACCAGAAAGCCCTGTGCAAATGGGATGGTAGACGTCAGGTAAGGCCTGATTTATATCTGCATAAGGGCAAAACAAGTCTGAGTTTGGGGATGAGCTGCGAGTGCAGTGATAAGGAGGCATTGGGACAAGGGAACTGGAGAGATGTGAGAGGCATGCAGGCAGGCGTTAGTGAGGTCATCTGATCTGCGGCTGACCCTCGGTGAGTGACTGTGGGTGGGCTCTGTCATCCTACAACTGGGCTGAGTGGCTTCTGAAACTGGATGGATGGATAGATGGATGGATGGACGCAGGATGAACGAATGGATGGATGCAAGGACTTAAGATGAAAGACTTGCATGGAAAGGTTCCCCCTAAACATAACAACTTCAATGCAAATTTTAAAAAAAAAGTTGTGGGGCGTCCCAATTGTTTCTGCTTGTAAACATAGCCAGTTTTCAAAGAGGTCTGCTCTGGTATCACTTTAAAATCTGACATGTAATCCGCAAAGTGCTATGGTGCTGCACACCCCACTTAACTCATGTAAGAATTTACAATATTGACGGTTAACAAAACTCAATTCTATGATTACAATGAAACCAGCAAAGCTAATCGGAGCACAGACGTCAGCTATTCTAAACACTTCTGCAAACATCTGGATAAAATATCAGTGAATAAAAAAGGCCACAAGAAAAAGGGGACTCCCGATAAAATCACAATCTGTGCTAACTCAGTCAATATACTCTCATTAAGCGCACTTCCACTAACAAGCCTAGAGTGTTATATAAAGAGGTTAAAAAAAACACAAGTTTAACATTGAGTTTGTACTTTAAATATATGGAACAGTTGCAGCAATAAATGGTTGTTCTACTAATGTAAGATGCTGTTTATCAAGCATAAATCAAATCAGCCAAAGGTAGTCAGAAACCCAGAAACGTTTCCTGCAGTTTGGTCAAGCGTGAGCTCGTACTTCATGGTGTGTGGAGGTTTGAAACTCACTTCTGCAGTTTGATTCAAGAGTGGAAGACACACAATTTTTAACTATGCATGTATTTGTTTGATTTTAGATGACCACCTTAGCATGTTGGATAGAATTCAGGCTCTAAAGTGGCCAGTATGTCTAGAGGAGTTCTTGAGATAACCTCTGATCCCCTTGAGTGACTCTACAGAGAGGCTTTAAAATGGCTGGATGGGCTTGGTCAATGGTCAGCTCTGCTGCCTCTTAGCTCCAGTGGTCTCAACCCGTCCCTTGTCTGTGTGCTGCTCAGCTTGTTCTCTCCAAGTCTGCATTAGATTCTCCCCCAAACTCTCTGCTTCTCTTTGTTCTGTAGAACATGCATGTCATATTGTGATGGGGATTTATATGTACAGTATGTGTGAACTAAAGACAGACCACCCAGCACTGGCCCCCGAGATGTATCTAATGCTGCAGGAAATATCTGATAAATGTATGGTTTCCATTCTTTACTTTATCAAGTCACATCCCATCCAGTAAAATTAGACTAGGGGCTCTACATCTGCATGTAGGTATAAAAGATATAAGAAAACAAAACAAAAGTTTTGGATTTTGGGCTCCTTCCATATCCAAGTCTAGGTGAAGCAGCAAATACACCTACACATATTCCTAATACAACTTTTTCTCATCTTCTGTAGTGTAGCACGTGATTTTCTCAGTCATTAGTCCTGTGTGCATTTCTTCTGTAGGATCACACCTTACAAGGTTCAAAACTTCACCTTCACTATTCAGTCCACCAAGCTTGCCTTGGTATCTATTTCCTTTATTGAGAAAATTAAATTCAGCTTTCCGTATACATCTAGCCAGTGCGACAAAGCCATTAAGAAGGTGAACAGAACATCAGGTTATTGAGCACAATGTGTAGACAGATTGTGCCAGATTTATAATACCTGGTGTACACACATCTCTATGCAATTAACCATTATAACTCGCAATCGCCTTGTAAATATTTGTATGCAAATGCACCTCGAGTGATGTCTTGACAAATCCATATGTGAATCATACTAATGAAGCTTATACATATGCAATTACGATGCTGCAGAACTTCATTGGCTGACAGAGTAGCCTCCCGGAAGACACATGGAGACCCCACCACCTCATTCAAGAGTATCTGGCTGTGCTCCACAACAGAGTGTGCAAGATCATGAGTGGCATTACAGCAACTTTCATCTATGTTTTTGGGTCCAGGAAAATCGTAAGGCATCCTTGTCTGAGTGGGTAGTTGCTATTGCTTGGCAAGTGTAATGACGTGATTGCTGCTACGATGAATAGCGCAGGCCATATGAAAAACTGAGGGCTCAGCCAGTTACCTCAAAAACAAGCCAACCACCACGCACAACACCATCATGTCAGTCAAGGCTACTTTGCTACAAAATAAATTAATCATGTGGGCTGACCTGCAGGTCACTGAGCCGCAACATTTGTCAGTCTCATCTTGCCATCACAGATGTAACAGCTTACAGTTAATAAAAGCAGTTTCATTCACACTAGGTGCAAGTGCAATAAAGTGCTTCAATTGTGTTAGGAGAACTGGGCTCAACTGCAGTTTGACTTTTTATGTTGGCAAAAACATTTATGAATATGCGCCCACACCATAAAAAAATTGGATGTAATTCCTCAGCAGTCAGTAAATGGCTTCCAGCACAACAGGCAAGACGAAGTGAAGCTTGGCTAAGATACTGTTGACCTGAGAAGTGACGACAGGTAGCCAATATAAATTGACATAAAAACAAAAAAGTCCTTCTAAAATACAGTCTGTGCATCATAATGATCGTTTCTGAGGTGTAATATGTCACATCAACGTACATTATAATAATGGCGCAGAAATTTGAATTATTATGCATGCAAGTCGTCATTTAGTTGGTTTGGCTGCATTTCTCTACTTGATCAAGCATGTCATCATTTCTTACTTTCTCTGAAATGTTGCATACACATGGTTCAGATTTGCCATAATATACGCACAATCCCCCATCAAGTTTTTTTTTTTTTATGAATCCCAACATTTGTGTGGGAAGTAGTGAATGCACATTTACAGCCTCTCTCTCTCTGTACATACACAAGCTTTATAAATGAGAAGTACTCCATATGGTTTTGGTCTCCAGGCCACAATAAAAGACATAACTGCACAAGAAAAAGTCCAGAGAAGAGTGACTAGGCTGGTCCAGAAACTGTAAGGTGCAGCATGAGTTATGTAGAAAGATTCAAGGATTTTTTCAGTTTAAGCAAAAGGAGATGCAAAGGTGACATGCCTAAAGTTTTTAAAATTACAAAAGGAATTAGTACAGTCTACCTAGGCTGTTACTTTACAATGAATTCTTTACCAAGAACACTGGGATATGGTTGTAAATTTGTTAAAGGTACATCTTGCATAAGCATTACAAACATTTCTTCATGCAGAGAACCATAAGCACGTGGAATAAATTACCAAATAATGTGGTGGGATGTATTACTTTAGGGACCTTCAAAACTTAATTTGTTGTTACTTTGCGGAAATCAGATGAAAGTGATTGTTTTAATGAGAACAGGTCATTCAACCCAACAAAGCATACCAAACCACGCCAATGAAATACTCAGCGGGATGGACAGAGGCAAATGATATCTCCTTGACCATTCTTACTCGGCTTGTTTTGTCCTACTTTTTACCACACATTTCACAGATCTTTTGTGGAGAAAGTCTGTTATAATTCATAGGTGGAAAAACATACTCTACCACATCTTATTTTTCATATTTACAATTTTGGTTAAACTGAGTATGCTAAACATTAGTCAAAGTAGGCTTATCTTCTTGTTGTAAACATATTTTTTTCCCCCCAATAAGCAGTTAGGATAAAATTGGAAATCAGCAATCCTAATTAGAACTCCGCTTATTTACAAGCTATCATGTCCCAAGGCAGCATGAATGTTATGAAAAACAGCACCTTCACATTCGAGTGCCAACTTCAGCGAAGTGAAGACTCAGCTGGAGAAAAAAAAAAACAAACCAGCAGCAAACAGACAAGTTAGAAATCAAATGAGGCAATGATTTTCAGTGGAGAAGCTCAGCACATAGCACATTTTGATGCGAAATCCTGCTGCTGTGGGTGATGGCAGTGTGTGATGTGCTTCCATTATCCTCACAGGTGGCGCAGTGGTAGTGCTGCTGCTTTGCAGTAAGATGACTGTGGGTTTGCTTCCTGGGTCCTCCCTGTGTGGAGAGCGCTTTGAGTAGTGAGAAAAGTGCTATATAAATGTAAATAATTATTATGATTAAAGTGCCAGTTATCTCCACTGCAACTTTCTGTCACAGTGATTTCTGCTACTTTAAACTGGACATTTCTTGAACCATCTGTTTTTAATAGCTCAAATTACACAACATACAATAATCCAATAAAGCAGAATTCTGTAATTTTTCCATTAGATTGCACTTTATACAAATCTTTCAATGTCTTTACTGATTGCAAGCCAACAAAAATGTTTTAACATCACTCCTTTCATTAACAAAAGAGTCACACTCCCATTCAAACCCACAGATACAAGCTAAATTAAGGCCATGTCAAAGAGGACGATTTTCCCAAAGATTTTCAGCTGTAGCCTTCATTTACATTATCTTAATGAGTTGGAGATTGATGACCCTCAGGAGTCTAGTCTGAGATGTGACAATTTAGGGGTGGGCTCTGTGTGCACAAGAGCTTACACACAAAATGCTTGTCTGGAAGTATAATGCACATAAGGACCACTGGTTTTTACACCTCATAAAGGCTTGTCTGTCTGATGTCTCCATGTTTCCTATCATGACAGAATGAAAAAAAGAACAAAAAAAATAAAATTTGTCATATCTGTTAACCCTTCATATAGCACTGGCTCGATCAGGCAGCACGCTATTGGCTGTCATGAAAAGTTGCAAGCAAGATTATGCTGGAAACTTGTCACACAGTCCATAAACTTGACATGCCCAGTGATTTTCAGTCGTGTAAATGGACATGGTCTGGCGACAAGATCAGCAATTGCTGTCGGCAAGGCTGATATACTATACGACTAGAAGTCACGGGATGTGGCATTGGCTTGAGGAAACAATTGTAACTCATCTGCCACATTACCCATAATCATTTCTTCATCCTGAACATAAGTAATCAAGCTCTAATGAAGTGAAATTATTGCATTCACAAAACATTCTTCAGGCAGGACAGCGTCAAAATCTCTGCCGACAATCTTATTGTCACACTGATGCAACCAGGCAACTCTCCTAAATTTGCTCCTATGTTGAAAAACTAGCATTTACCTTACTAACTGTTACAATCTTTAGGTTCCTTCAACAATTTTACTATTGCTCTAACGATAATTTGACTGGCACAATTTCTTTTAGTAAACAATCATTTTCTGGACACAAACATGTGGATGTACAGCATCTTATTTCTGATTGGAAATTTCTTCCACAGGATGTCACCGATTCTTGCACTGATGGTACCTGCCTCAAGAATGATCAGTCTGTCACAAATTACATGCAACTCTGAGCACTTTTCATCTGGTTAAAAGCAACTTGCTCCATCCAAACTTCCAGATGGCCCTTTTGGTTAAATATGCAATAAAAGGCACAACTGTTAGAGAGTCTGTAGTAATAACAGACCAAACCAACAAAACCTCTGTATTTGTTTCACAGATTAAAGGCAGAGTGAATTTTAGCAAGGCCTTCAGCTTGGTAGAATAAAAAAAACTAAACACTCTGATATTGCTTACCCAAGGTTCAAAACAGACAAGGAAGTTAACCATTTCAAAATCTTGCGACTGATTTATCATTATTTGTCAGATGCAATTACTTCAGATGACTGTGCATTCCAACTAGAGAACTTGGTCAGGAAGACAACTAAGGTGTTAATTATGCAATTAAAATGCCTGAAAGATGGGGGATAGCTGCTGTCATGACTAAGATGGCTCCAAATAAGTATCATGGAACAGTATCCAAAACAACATCGGCCTGGAACTTTAAGGGAGCAACATTATCACCTCAAATGAACTGTGATCAGGATACAGAAATCTTGATTGTGATTTAATTTATTAGTCTGAAGTGGAGGACTACGTATGTGAGCATCTCTAAATGAATGGACTGAAAAGGAGGGTCTAAGGCACAAACAGGTACTCCACTGAGAACTCTAGAGGGCCAGAAAACTTAGCTAGGCTGCCATTAATTATATCTGGCAATGTGTGTTTTGTTAGTGTTACAAAGAACAAAAGCAATGGACAAAAGTGACCATTCTCCACTGTGTGGTACATATCAGAAGAAACGTGGTGATGAGAGACAGTGGTGCAGAGCCCTTCACATTTGTACAAGGTGCATATTTCTGCCTTGTCCCCTTAGAAGACAATACAACAATAATCACATCACAATCACTCACCCCATGACACTGAACTGGACAAGTGAGTGAGAAAGTAGATAAATGAACCCTCGAGATCTGGGCTGATCTTCTTTCAATTGGAGGAGAGAATACTAGGGGCATGTGGAAGACCACATTATTTAATTATCACTGGAAAAGTATTTTTCATTCCACAACATTTTGGTTATCATTTACTGGAGAATCACTAAGTTCTGAAACATGGACTGCGATCACCATCATCACCTCATGAAATAATGAGCACTTTCAATGAAATACCTGTTATTTTAGCAAGCTAGCAATGGAAAGAGTGAGACCAGGAGAAAAAGGCATAGTCAAAAAGAACAGAAAAACAATCAAACGGTACTGGCAATAAAACTGAAATGATAGACATAAATCAGAGGCTGAAAAATATAGGCAAAGGTCAATTCCAAAATGAACTTAGGAAAATGTGAGGCCAAATGGTTTTTGGTATCTGTAAACTCAGACGAGGAAGAGAATGTTAAATGATGATTTTTTTTTATACTTTTGCATCACTGCTCTGAAAAGGTTCTGACCTCTGAGTATGCACCCCTAACAACCCAGGACACTACACTAGCAACAGAAGGAAAAAATGGCAGTGACTGGAAGAAAAACAAAATGGAAGAAAAACAATCTAAACTAAAGGCAGAACCAAAAAACTGGTAACAAATTCTACTTCTAGGGCTAAGAAAAATCTCCAAAACAAGTGCAGTTTCATGGAAAATGATAGAGAAAAACCCAGAAAAATTCATTAAGAACCCATTCCTAACAACTCTAAACCTCTAAATAAATTCTATGCACTGGCACACACATCATGAGCCACAAGAGGTACAGTGGGTACGGAAAGTATTCAGACCCCCTTCAATTTTTCACTCTTTGTCATATTGTAGCCATTTGCTAAAATCATTTAAATTAATTTTTTCCCTCATTAATGTACACACAGCACCCCATATTGACAGACAAAAAAAAGAATTTTTGAAATTGTTGCAGATTTATTAAAAAAGAAAAACTGAAATATCACATGGTCCTAAGTATTCAGACCCTTTGCTCAGTATTTAGTAGAAGCACCCTTTTGAGCTAATACAGCCATGAGTCTTCTTGGGAAAGATGCAACACGTTTTTCACACCTGGATTTGGGGATCCTCTGCCATTCCTCCTTGCAGATCCTCTCCAGTTCTGTCAGGTTGGATGGTAAACGTTGGTGGACAGCCATTTTTAGGTCTCTCCAGAGATGCTCAATTGGGTTTAAGTCAGGGCTCTGGCTGGGCCATTCAAGAACAGTCACAGAGTTGTTGTGAAGCCACTCCTTCGTTATTTTAGCTGTGGGCTTAGGGTCATTGTCTTGTTGGAAGGTAAACCTTCGGCCCAGTCTGAGGTCCTTAGCACTCTGGAGAAGGTTTTTGTCCAGGATATCCCTGTACTTGGCCGCATTCATCTTTCCCTCGATTGCAACCAGTCGTCCTGTCCCTGCAGCTGAAAAACACCCCCACAGCATGATGCTGCCACCGCCATGCTTCACTGTGGGGACTGTATTGGACAAGTGATGAGCAGTGCCTGGTTGTTTCCACACATACCGCTTAGAATTAAGGCCAAAAAGTTCTATCTTGGTCTCATCAGACCAGAGAATCTTATTTCTCACCATCTCAGAGTCCTTCAGGTGTCTTTTAGCAAACTCCATGCGGGCTGTCATGTGTCTTGCACTGAGGTATGTGTGGAGACAACCAGGCACTGCTCATCACTTGTCCAATACAGTCCCCACAGTAAAGCATGGCGGTGGCAGCTTCATGCTGTGGGGGTGTTTTTCAGCTGCAGGGACAGGACGACTGGTTGGAATAAAGGGAAAGATGAATGCGGCCAAGTACAGGGATATCCTGGACAAAAACCTTCTCCAGAGTGCTAAGGACCTCAGACTGGGCCAAAGGTTTACCTTGCAACAAGACAATGACCCTAAGCACACAGCTAAAATAACGAAGGAGTGGCTTCACAACAACTCTGTGACTGTTCTTGAATGGCCCAGCCAGAGCCCCGACTTAAACCCAATTGAGCATCTCTGGAGAGACCTAAAAATGGCTGTCCACCAACGTTTACCATCCAACCTGACAGAACTGGAGAGGATCTGCAAGGAGGAATGGCAGAGGATCCCCAAATCCAGGTGTGAAAAACTTGTTGCATCTTTCCCAAGAAGACTCATGGCTGTATTAGCTCAAAAGGGTGCTTCTACTAAATACTGAGCAAAGGGTCTGAATACTTAGGACCATGTGATATTTCAGTTTTTCTTTTTTAATAAATCTGCAACAATTTCAAAAATTCTTTTTTTTGTCTGTCAATATGGGGTGCTGTGTGTACATTAATGAGGGAAAAAATTAATTTAAATGATTTTAGCAAATGGCTGCAATATGACAAAGAGTGAAAAATTGAAGGGGGTCTGAATACTTTCCGTACCCACTGTACATGCCGGTCCGGCTCTTCAATGAGTGAACTCCTGTTCTTATCAAACGAGGTAATAAGGTGTAACACAACACAATCCTATCCACTGGCTATCTGCCAGTCCACCAAATCTTCTATTATTTTTTTTTTGGTAAATGGAGTCACAAAAAAACAGATTTTCAGAATGAAATTAAGAACTCAAAAAAAATTATATTGTAAACTGAATACTTTAAAATTAATGGTGTCCATATCACATGTAATGTATCATAAATTTCATAATCCAACCACATAACACACAATAGTTCCAAAAATGCAAATTCTGTCCACATAACTGGCATACAAACGAAACAATGGACACTGTGATGTTAGGGTTTAAAACTTTTTTTTTTGACAAAATGTACATTACAAGTACATGAAAAGGATTTTGTTGAAAATGAATGGGCAAGAAAGACAAGGTGACATTTTCCGCAAAAGAGGGTGGGCATACGCAATAATGGTAGAGTACAATGCTGCCAACAGACTTAGGATGATGCAGGAACGCTTGGTAGACGTGACATGCTGTGGACAACACTGGGGTCCCCTTTGGACTACATTCAAGTGAAGTGTGCACTTACCAGGGATTAGACAAACTTTTCAGGAGATTAACTGACATTTTCAAGATTTCCTTCGTGGATTTCTGTAATCACAGTGTTCAAATTGGTAATTTAATGAAATTAAAAATATATTTACCTAGATATTAAATAATGAGTAAAAATAACACAAGAAAATAATTAATAGATTAATACCTTGATTGTGCACTAGATCTGGATGCATCCGTTTTGCATACCTGCTTAAGCACTGGATTTTATTTGGATAGCAGCAAGCAGCTGTCCACTACACTCACACATGCATACGCAGGGAGGCGGTATACTGTAATATGGTAAACAAATGCATTATTAATTTACTTTATGGTTTATAAATTGTATACAGAAATGTAATGAACACTCACCATGCTGGATGTTCAAGGTGCCATGTCGGGCTGCAGGCTAAGTAATATGTGGTCCTGTTTTACAACAAGACCCAATGCTGAACACATCTGACATGTTTGTTTCTCTCATGAGCAGAACGGTCTATTCAGTGGGTGGTCTTGACTTAACTTCATATGGTAAACCAAGCTACACAATGTGCTTGGCTTTCTATTTCAGGCCTTTTGGTGGTTACTTTTAAGCAGTTGCTAAAGCCATTAGCATATCCTTTCTTTACAACTAGCACAGAGTTAATTTGATATTTTTTTATTGAATTTATTAAAAGCAAGCAATATTCCATACAAATAAGTCAAACTTAACAAAACTAAATTCAATTCAACCCCCACCCATGAGAAAGAGAGGAAGGCCAACCACTGACTTAAAAGAGGTGGGTTAGGATTCTTCCAGGTGAGCAAGATAAGTCTTGTAGTAAAGGCAATTACATTTGCTTGTCCTTTCCTACTTTAAGCCCATCTGGGAGGACACCAAACACAGCTTGGATTAGGAGGGATTGTGACACCAAGGCTGTCTGATATGCATTTAAAGATTTTTGTCCAGAATGATGTTAATTTGGTACCCACCCAAAACATTTGAACCAGTGAGGCTGGAGCTCGATTGCAACGTTCGCAGTTGGATCTTGCCCTGGAAACATTTTAGACAATTTTAAATGAGATAGAAGTGTTTAATAGAAGATTTTAGGTTGAATAATTGTATGTTTTGTGCATATGGAGCTAGACTGAATTCTGTGCAAGGCAGCCTTCCACTCCTTTTCTGAAATGCTGAGTGAGAGATCCTCTATCTATCTATCTATCTTTTCCCGTTGTACTCAGAGATCTTCAAAATGTTTTTATATATTACAGAAATGTTGTCCGAGTCCTCAAGACTGATCAATATTTCTTCTGGAATAGAAGTAGGTAGGAGGAGAGGAAAATTGGGCAAATTTTGTTTAGCAAAGTTTCTAATTTGGAGATAGTGAAAAATTGTGTTGACGGGAAATTAAATTTGGAGTGTAACTGTTCATAGGATAGGATGCATAGACATTATTTATATACAAATCTCTAAATTATTCAATCCCATATGTTTTCCAAAAATTAAAAACTGTGTAAATTTGAGAGGGTGGAAAAAGGCAGTGATCATGCAGAGGTGCCACCGGTAAAACCTTCTCAGTCTTAAAGTGCTTCCTACATTGGTTCCATATTCTGAGTGAATGAAGCACAATTGGGTTGTTTGTATATTGATGACAACTTGTATTTACCAGGGCACAAAGCAAGGAATAAAGTACTGCAGGATTTTATTTCTATTGTGTACCAAGCCTGTGTATGTTCATCTTTCTGTGTCAATTTCCAGGATTTTACAGCTTGTATATTTGCTGCCCAGTAATAAAATTGAAAGTTAGGTAGTGCCATGCCACCTTCTGCCTTAGGTCAGTGAAGGATCGCCCTCTGGATGTGTGGTTGTTTCAAATTCTAAATAAATGAGTTATGATTGAATCTAATTTCTTTTAAAAATGATTTGTTAATGTATATGGGGATGCTTTAGAATAGAAAAAGAAGCTTAGGAAGGATATTCATCTTGATAGTGTTAATTAGCCCTGCTAAATTGAAATGGAGGGTAGACCATCTATACTGATCTTGTTAAAGTTTTGCCATGCAGACAGCAAAATTTTGTTGATAAGAGTTTTATGTTTACCACTAGATATTTATACTGATCTGCAACGATCCAGTGTCCAATCTAATGTTGTATGCTAGTGCAGTGCTTCCCAAATTCAGTCCTGGGGACCCACTGTGGCGGACAGGTTTTTGTTCCAACCAGTTTGTTTTTAATTAAGGACTCCTGGGCTAATTAAGTGAACTGTTATTTCCCAAGTTCTGTGTTTCGGGAACAATATAGAAATTAGAAAACTAAGTTTGGTAAAAAATATATTTATATTATATATATATTAAAATGTACCAAGCAGTTATATGGGAATAATGTATTTTTCTTTTTAACAATATCTTCATCTTGATTTTCATTCTACTTTTCTAGGTGTACCAATTGTTTAATTAATCCATTATTTACTAATTAGTGGGTCTGATGCTAAAGTAGTTGCAGCCTTTGATTATTCAGTGTTGTTTGCCTGGGTGTTCATCTGCTCGTTTTTTTACTTGTCATTAATAAGATACAATGAAGGGGGAAAACTGCACAGAGAAAGGGCAGAATGTAGAAGAGAAAAAAATACCAGCTAATTAAATGAGATCAGTGTTATCAGGTGTTGTTACTGATTATGAATCTGGTTGGATCAAAAACCTGCAGCCACAGGGGGTCACCAGGACCAAGTTTGAAAACCCCTGTGCTAGAGAATTCACTGGAAAAGGCACTTTTATTCAAATTAATCTTGAGGCCAGATGTCTTTTGAAATTCTGCTAGTGCTGTTAGGACTGAAGGCACAGAGTTTTGTGGGTCTGATATATACAGTACCATATAATCTGCATATATATTTTCTGTTCAAGTCCTTCTCCGATAAGCCCCTTTATTTCACAAGCATTTCAAAAGTGAAAAGCCAATGGTTCAATGGCAATTAAGGAGCAATGTTGACAAGGGGCATCTTTGTCAAGTACCATGTTCTAGTTTGAAGTAGTCTGAAACAATGTTGTTAAATGTTGTTAATGCAGAGTACACATACAGAAGATTGATATTAAAAATAATCATTGTGGGTGATTGGAAGCTTTTCCTGTAAAACTGAATTTTGAGACAAGTAAAACCACACACCTCCAACTCGCTACAGAGGCAGCCACAAGACAAAACGGCTGGATTCTTCCATGAACAGGCCTAACATTCAACAAGCTCACTCATAAGTGAACAGGCCATTTAAAACTTGGATTGTGAACGCCTCCACCTCACTCAAGATGGAAAGACAGGAAAAACCTTCAGGTAATAATAAATTGTTTCTTGATACAGCTCTCAAAAAAATAAACTATTTACAATATAGAAGTGTTCAACAGAGGCATTTAACTGCTACTTAGTAAAAGGAATTCAGCATTTGTGGAATGTTCTTTTTTAAACAAAAAACTGAAACTCTCACAATCTGTGCAGCTGCTTAACGTTATTACTACACAGCTCAAAATGGATCATCGGCTCAATGATGTGCCATTGGTTTACTTTAACTGTAACAAGGTCCACCCTGAACTCGCATTTACAAGCAATTCTCAATACCTTTATGCATTCCTCATACACATTATATCATAGAGGCTGATCTGGAAGATCACACAATTCTACAGACTACAGCACATCCTCATATGGAAATGAATATCAATACTTACTGCCCATAGCACCACTTTGGCATATACAGTAAGAATCAGTAAGTACACGGCTCTCTACCAATACCAGACACTGAACACGGTGTGCCTTAGCATCTGAGAAGCAGGGATAGCATAAATTATGACAGCAATTCCTTGACATGATAAATTCAGTACAACATAAAAAACAGACACAAATGGCATTCACGTATATACTACAGCCATTAGTGGTTCATAATATGGTACAGTATAAATTGTGGTATCTGCAGTTGGCCTAGTTTGTCACTAAGTTACTTTCTGCCCAAACCACTTGACATTGCACATGTCTCAAGTTTGAATCTGAACAACTCCATTTTCCCTGGAGTGATGATTCATGCAAATGGTCAACAAAAACAAAACGGGGTTTCAGAGCTCACTGGGGCTGAGGTACTGCACATCCTGTGCTGAAGGTTTACTTTTGCTAATATAGAGACCCTGCAAGAGAGGAGCCCGTCTGCTATTTAATTACACTGCTGCTCTTGAAAGGTTCTGGGGTGCTCATCAGGTGAACTGTGGACACCATCGCATGCAAATTTGGGGCTAGTGCCATGAAGTCGATGTAATACACACCCCTTTGCGAACTTGTAAAAACGAGTATAACACACAAACGCCATCAAAATAAACTGACGTCATTTCATCATTAATATTTTATGTTAAATCAAACCACTATCTCAATTTTTAGCTATCAAACTTCACCGTCACTTTACATTTCGCGTGAGTTTTAACTTGTATCAAAAGGCACAAGGACACACTTTATTATGCGATAATCTAAATGTGTTTTAAGGCTGAGGCGCTATGGCCTAATTTGTGTGGCAGGAGTTCAAACGTGACCTCTCTTACGGGTCCGGCACTTTGGACTCACCTTCCACGCGTTTCTCGCGAGGTTCTCGCTTTTTCGGTTTTCTTTACGTTTTTATTTTTCTACACGCTTTCA
This sequence comes from Erpetoichthys calabaricus, assembly GCF_900747795.2. Taxonomy (NCBI): domain Eukaryota; kingdom Metazoa; phylum Chordata; class Cladistia; order Polypteriformes; family Polypteridae; genus Erpetoichthys; species Erpetoichthys calabaricus. The sequence continues at coordinate 95,613,456 of NC_041403.2, read as the reverse complement.
GGTGACATACTTCCTGGACTCCACCGCATGGATCGAACCTGAGCGTCTATCATGTTTATATCTTTATGTAATATAAATAAACATAGTACTTGCATTAATGTTAAGTTACTTTACCTGTCGGAGCGGCAGCCAGACTTCTCTGAGCTTTCTAGCCCTAGAATCCCCGATTCCCTGCACAAAGCGGACATCGCTGGTTTCACTTCTTTTGACAATCAGCTGTTACCTGAAAGCGACTCGCTTTGCACGCTGGGAAATGTATTTCTGGTTACAGAAAACGCCCAGAGCTGTACGGACCCAGGCGAACTTGGAACAGCATTTCCCACAACCGTGCGTCACGATTAAGCCGGATACCAGGAGTTCTTGTGTTGTAGTTCATATAAGGCTACATTTTAGCACTAGAAACGACAGACCATATCCTGTTTTACGAATAAGGCACAAATATAGGCTCGAGGAATGTTTGCAAGATGAACAAGACGAAACCGACATGCCTCGAAGAACTGCAGTCTGCAATACGATACGTCGAGAGGATTCAGTCTGAAAATGCAGCGCACGTGTTTTTTTTTTTCCCCCAGACATGAGAGGACGACTGAACTTGGCATCAATGTAAATGACAGTCTAGAAGACGAAGAAAGTAAAAGTACTTTTTTGTACGGAATCTTACATGCTTCTGATCAAATTTCCCTATTTTAAGTTATTCTAAGATCAACGCATAGACATTATCATATAAAACAACATAAAAAACTCAAAATGGAAAAAAAGCATTTTATTAGGTAAATGGCACCGTTAATAGAACAGTTTTTATGAGTAACAGTTTAAAAAAGGTGCAGTAACCACTTTCAGCATTTCATATAAAAGCAGTTGTGTATTGTGTGTGTGTGTGTATATATATATATATATACACACACACACACACTGTATATATAACACACAGTATAACAGAGATAACAGTAATAAACCGAATGAATGAGAACTAAATTAACTGTGTAGAACTTATTAATTTAATCTGGGTTCAATATAAGATTCATGATGTTAGAAAATATGCATTAGTTGATGCAATCTGAAAAATGCTAACATTTCTTTTACTAAAAAATCAACATGTTTGAAAGGGGATAATGCACATTAAGTTATATTAAATAGTATGGACAGTATTTTATTGTTTGCTTAACCAAATTAAGTTTTACCAAATAATCTTTTACTTGTTTATGGCTGGTTTGTGATGTGAAGATGAAAGATTTCATGATGATTATGTGCATTGTTTTTCCTTGATACTAGTACAATTATATTTTACTATCAGCTCTTTGTACAAATTATCTTACAGGATAAAACAAGAGAAGATAAAACCATTAGTCACTAATTGTTTTTAAAAGCTCATTGCTAGACTGCAGGCACCATTTATTACATTGAGCAGACATGGCTTTTTATAGTTGCAGTCATAGCCCTACTGATGCTCCATCTAGCAAGGTATTGGAAACACAGCTTTGACTCTTCAGTCTTAAAAGGTGGTTACATTCCGTTATCAAACTCCCAAGACAAAAAAAGGCAACATTAAACCAAACTACCAGGCCCAAGGCCAAGTAATTATTGTTAAAATGTCTAAAAACCTTTACCAGCAAGCTTGCTGCAAAACTGAGATTAATGAATGTATGATTTGGATTCAAATATTCAGTTCTATCAGAGCTTGTACAAACTTAATGCAGGTATGCCAATGTTATCACACATCTCAAGAACATGCATGTTCAATTTGTTGATAATTCTAAATTAGGCCTGAATTAATGCATTTGTGTGTGTGAATTGCCATCCTGCCTGCACCAGTGGCTGCCAAGGCTCATGACACCTGCGATGGTAAAACTAGATTAAAAATGGATTCCAGTTCCTCTGTATACTTTTTTGTATTTTTTGGTACATTTCTTGGATAGCTTTGGATCTAAAGTCCCTTAAAACTATCAAGGAATACTTAGGAAAGTAATTAAATAAATGTATTGAGAAATGTGACAATACATAAAAACACAATGATAATGTGACCATAAATAAAATGTGTCATGAAATGTTTATCATTAGTGACAGTTTTAACATGCAATACAGCTAGAAATGAAAACCATCATTTTCGCCCATCAAAGTTGAGAGGGTATGCTTTAGCAAGAACTGTATTTTGATTTTGATGAATCACAGGTGAAGGAGATGTTGGAAATTGTGACTGTGAGAGCATCCGTGGTGGATATGAGTGAAAGAAAAATGTGCCCATAATTAGTGCAAGAAGTAGCTCCTTTAGATCAAGAATGGAATTCATTATTATGTGTCTACTGTAAATGAGGCATTTAATGGCTAAAGATTTATGTCCACTCTACCAATGATTTACCAACCAAAAGAAAACACTTACAGCATGCTCTCTCAACTGTGAGGAGTGAAAGTGATTCATGTTTCATGCCGTGTCACTGAAATAAATCAATGAAGAAATAATTGAATAAATACATGTAAAAAAGGAACAAAACCATATTTTATGAAACATTTATTTATGTTCACATATCATCAATTATTTGTTGTCAAATTCCACAATACATTTCGTCTCTTCACTTGTTAAATTTGTCCTAATATTCAATCATACCTGATGCTTTAAGAGTAATATTTGGAGTAATACAAGATAACACTGTGCTATGAAATATTTGTTGTAATATCCTAGGCTAAATTACTTGTATGAAGACTATTTTCCCATTATTCTACATGAAAAACTACTTTACATGGAGCTTTCTTGTCAAATAGCTCCCTGAATCAGATACTATTTTCAGTGCAATTTCTGGGATTGTCATCCTAACATGTTATGCATTTGCAATTATTATTGGACTGCAATTTTTAAAATTCAATACATCTCAAAACAGATGAATTGTAATTGTGTGTATGCCCTGAGATGGACCACTGTTTACTGTATGTACTGGGCCACCTGCATAGATCAAATGACCAGTGAAGTAAATATGTATACATTTTACTTAAAAAAGGTGCAAATTTGAGATGTTCAAAATTGCATGAATAATATGAAACAAAACATTCAGGCTAAGTTCTTTCAGACTAATGTCTACAACAAGAAAACCTCATACAGGACTGCAGACCAGGCCAATTTAGATTTGTTAATCTACCTAACTGCATGCCTTTGAAAGTGTACTGTATGTGAAACAGATAGATGCAAAATCCACAGATAACACACCCCAAATAGAACTGAAAAATGTTCCAAATAATTTAAGGCCACAATATCTGCTGTGCTACTTATACTTTAATTGTTTTAAATTCACTTCAGAAGTTTTTTGTACATTAATTAAGTCATGTTAATCCTCATAATGCTCCACAGTAAAGGATCCATAATCAATGTACCAGACGCCCTAGGTTACCACTGTAAATACTCACAACATTTAAGAAAAAAATCCCACCCACTTAAAATAAAACCATAGTATTAAAGATCATCCTGGAAAGAATGATCATACTGTAAATAGATGGACTGCATCTGCAATTAGGGATTTAAATATTTAATGAGCAAACACTTCCTAAATTAATGTGTCTGAATGTAATGTTACTGTGCAAATGTAAACTTCTTGCTAAATGTATAGAAATATAAATTTGTTTTTTGTAATGTATACTTTATTTATCTTGGGCTAATTTGAAATTACACTTTAATACAGAACAGTAACAAAAGAACATATAGTAAAGAATACAAATAAGCCTATTCTGTTCATCTAATTCATTTGGATGGTGAAAGTAATGTTGCTGTAGTACAATTATACATCTAGTAATACAGGATCTAAAGATGGTAGGCTACAAATTTCAACAAATGAACAGGCAGTTTGCTCCATAGTCCAAGTAACATCTTCCAAAACAAGTAGCTTCTTTAGAGTGCATTTGCATGAGTAAATATTTTATTAAAAATAATTTGGAAAGTTTTTAAAACTGGATTTAGTTGTTGTGAGGTCTTAGGACTGAAGGACACTGAGTCACTGTAAGATATCTCAGTTGGTCATACCTGAAAGGTCATGGATGTACATATATTTTTTCTCTGTACAGTTTCTACTGCAGCTATCTATTTTATACTGTAGTGACCAGAACTGCAAACAGTATTCCAAATGGAAACTCAGTGTGGCCTTACTGGATTTTAACAGATTTTTTGATTAGATTCATCAGCAGATATGGTAAGTCTAACATCTTAATTGTTCTGACAGATTCCACACATTGCAAGGTGAATATAAATATTGTATAAACATAAACATCTACTTATAAAAAAAAATACTATATTAATTGTGAAATATAAAAAAATAACAAAGAACAACAAAACTGTACAAAGAAATGGTCACTTAAAGAGGATACAGTCTACCAGGTAAATTATTACATCTCACATATTCATCAAAATCAACATTTCAATAAAAATGGAAAACAAAAGCATTACAAACTCTGACTAATTTTTCATCATTTGTCTTGGTAGTTAGTTAACAAGCTAAGAAGTTCAAACCCAACTCTTATTTTGGCCAATAAAAGTTTCTTCTGGAAAATTCCCAATGTTATTATAAAATTTCCCAGGTGATATGCTCACTAGATGTTGGAACCACTTTAAATGGCTGCTTCAAATACTCATAAGCAAGAGATCTACCCTTTGGTCCATGAACTCATAAACTTGGCCACCCTGCACAGGAATTTCATTTTGGCTGTTGTACCTACAATATCATTCCTTCAGTCATTTACTAAAATTATGTTCATAAAGAGGTGACAGATTGTGGATAAAATCAGGAGGCTTCTACAAATCCTTAAGTCTCACCTTAGTTACCACTATTCTGTAGAAGATCCACACTACTCAAGCCAACAATCCATTGGTTAATTAATAACAATCAGCTTTTTGAATACAGTAGGTATTAATACCCTAAATGGGTAAGTACATATAACTTCAGCTTGTCATACAGTATAAGCAAGAGTGAACACATCTGTGGCTACTATAACTTGTTTTACTATGATCTTGAACTGGAATTTTCTTCAGATCAGATGATTACACAGTTTAGAGCATCTGGTTACTCACATCTGGTCATTACTCAGAAAATGGGGAAAAAAACCATCTAAAACACTAATAACAGTCATAAAATGTAAAAAAGATACAAGAATATAATAAATGTAAAAAACTATTAAATTGTCTAAATTAAAAAAAAAAAAAAGAATTATTTGCTTGGCCACCGAGATTGCAGTGAACTGAGAAGCAAGCATAAAAAAGGTCTACTATTCCTACATGCAGAACAGCGTAAAAGAAAATAATCACTATATTTATAAAATGTATTTACATTTTATCATTTAATTTTTCATATTCATTTTTCTATACCAGCTTTCTCTCAGTTAAGGCTTGCAGGGAAGAAGGTATACAGAATGAGTAATACACCAGAAAGAATGCACAGATAAGACAGATTCTTTGTATGCTCTCTCTGTTTAATCTATCTATAATATGACTGCCCACAGTCAACCTGAACCAGTGCTTCATATGATTTTCTGTGCAAAGGTCTGTAATTTGCAATCCTGCTTTTGATTGCTAAATCATACATCACTTTTTTCTTTGCTAAATTTTTGAGGTGTTTTTGGGTTGTTAGGTGGGGATTTTTTTATTGGTTCTATTCTTTGTGTGTGTGGTGTGGAGAGGACATGACTTAAGTTGCAACTTTTTGTTGTCAGATTTAAACTAGATTTGTGATTGCCATTTATTTAAATTTTAATATCAAATTATGACAGGTAGACTACTATTAAAATAAGACTTATGTGCATTTCTTACTATAGTAATAATAAGAAGTCCTACAAAAGATGTGTTGTTGTTTCTTTTTATTGTTCTGTCATGACTTGAAAAATTTTGAAATAATTACCTACACAATTATTAGAAAAATATAGTGGCGTAAAAGAAAACAGAGTTTCTGGCAGAATACATGCTTAAAAAAAGTGTATAAAAACATGCAAAACAAACCCTGTACATTGAACACAAAGATGAGGCACTCTCTGAGAACAGTAATGCTGGCAAGCTAAGCTAAGAAATCATCATAACAACTAGAGAAAGAAAAACTAGGAAGCACACACAAGACACAAAATCTTGGACAGGCCTTTCTTTTCGAAAAGAACAAGACAATGAATAGGTTTTAAAAAAAATGGCAAAAATGATTGCTAAATGTAGATTAATGTTTCAAACAAACTGAATGGGAGTAGAATTCTTTAATTATAAAATACAATGGAAATTGATATATAGTGCTTTTGACTGACTTCTGTATATAGGCAGAATCTATATTGGTTTACCTATAGCATGAGGCCACTAGAATTACAATATAACTGAACACATCAAGCAACCCACTGTTACTCATTCAATATCTATTAGAAGATGCAATGTGTTTTAGTGAGACACATATACAGGCTTCCCCCATGTTGCGAAGCAAATCATTTTCTGAAAATCCCTTCATACAGTGAATTATCAAAATGTAAAACACATAATACCCATCAGTTTAAATGCAAAAAAATATGTGGCCTCTGGCTGACAAGACCATCAATGTCTGCTCAAATAACACCAAAATACATGAAAACTGAGCAGAATTAATTTAATGTCAACATCAGATATAAAAAACCCTTACAAGACATTTTCCTTTCATTGACTACTGTTTGACAAGGCTGTTTACATACACTTTTTCACTTCAAGTTTCACATTTAAAGGAATGGTCTTTTATCTTCAACTCTTTCACAACCTTTATTGCGGGCATGATATTCAAGATGCGAGAAGACTTGGGCAGCATGTGTGACAAGTTGATTTAACCATAGCATGTGGATGTGGTGTCACCTGCGATATTGACTGAGACTGTGATTGCATATCCCCAACATCTAGCAACACCCTAATCTGCAGGCTATAACAAAATATACTTGGAAAGATTCAAAGATGATCAGATGTTTGAGCTATCAGCATACACTTGAAAATCATCCCACATTCAGTTTTCAAAACGTTGAAAATTCAGCTTCATTGTAGTTTGCAAGACAACAAAAGAGCATTTCTGAGTACCTGAATTTTCATAAAGAAGTTGTTCGTAATTTGGAGGAAGCCTGCAATGTTAAAGAACAGCTACAAAAGGGAAATTAAAACTATTTTAAACTGAAGAAACATGTTTTCATACCCTGAATTCTAAAAACTCTCCTTCAAAAACAAGTAAAATACCAACAGTGCAGTGACTGCCCACAAGGTTTATTCAAGACAGTTCTTTCTAGACCGTCCCCTTTTTTTAGCTGTAAATTTCACATCTTTTCTTTTCTCTTCACGAATTCTGTGGTTTCCAGCTTCCAAAATGACACAGTTTGATTCACTGCCAGTACCAGTCTTTGAGCTGGTCTTCTCAACAATTGGGTGAGTTAGTTCATAAGGCCTTTCTTTGTGTTTTCTTCCACGCTTTTTTCCTGTTGTGCTTTTAGCCACTGCATTTTTTAAGCCATCTTGTTCCTTTTGTTTACTTCTGTGAGATACCCGATTAGCTGCTCGAAACCAATTCTGTTAAAAAGAAGAGGGATTTGCAGATAATATTGTTGGTTCTGTGCACTCTCAGTGATGCAGTGTCATGTTGATTACAGTGTAAATATTGTTTTTACTTTATATTTAATCAGAATCAGTCTGAAATAATTAAAATCTACTCATTTGGAAAAAGGAGTCTAATGCCTAATAAAATAGTATCCAGGAGGAGATACTGTATATAAATATTCTACCACAACGTACAGATTCAACTACTGTTCATTTAAAGACAAGTCTGTAATGTACATACATTTTACATGGTACCATATGTTTGCAATTATTTTGTATTTGTAAGCCTGGGCAACTATTCTTAGCCTATTCTCATTGAAAAGCAGTATGTAAAAATGAGATGAACTAAACTGAACATAACCAGCACCGTACAATACATCCATCCTTCCTTTTTTCTACTTATCCAGGGCAGGTTAGGTTGCGTGGCAGTTGGGAGCCTATCCCAGCATTCATCAGGCACAAGGCAGTGAGCCACTCCATTGTGGGGCACACAATAGAATACTACCCACCAATCAAAAATTTGGTGGGTATTGTGTTGCATCATATCAGCCTGTACAGAACAATCCAACACCAATTATTAATGCTGTTTTTGATTAAAAAAAAAATCAAAATATGTGTCATTGAATAGTTGTTTTTTTTTAAAATCTGTTCACTATTTGCTATTTGATAAAGTGCTTTGTTTTCCTGTGGTATACTAATTAAAATAATGTGCCATGGGAAAACTCAGTAGAGGATTTACGTTATTTGAAATTCTTCAGTTTGAAATAGGTTTACTCTCATAAGCCAGGTTTCCATCCAAGGAGTTTTTGCGAAAAAATATTTAGCGCTTCAAATTTTTTACCGATATAGCTGATGGAAATGCTAATTATCGATAAAATGTTGTACGTGTCGACATAATATTTTTCCGTTTAACTTTAGCGCATAAATTCCATGTCGATACTTCAGATGTCGCAAAAACTACATTGGAAACAGTTTTTGTCGGAAAAAAGGGCTTTAACGCAAATAAATGTGTCACATTTTCATCACGTGCAATCAAAACGAGAATGGCGGAGCGGCTCGCATGGTCTGATGAAGAGAGTTTTTTTTTTTGATTAAACGTCGTTATTTTGTATTAATTCAAATTTCAGTTTTAATTAAAAACCTTAAGGGAAGCAGGTTAATTCAGTTGTTATCGCACTGTGAAGGGATGTTGAAAGGTAGGCTCACCTTTACAGATCCGATGCTGCAAACACAGCTGCATCATGGGCACTTCCAGGAGTGCCAACGCAAATGTCTCGTATCATGCACCTGTCATCAACAAGGGCCTGGAGAACAATAGATGGCCACCCTTTGCGATTAATGTAATCGCGGTAGCCTTCCGTCGGGGGAAGAATAGGCACATGCGTGCCATCCAGCGCACCGTAAATCTGTGGCACAAGATGCACCAAGGAATTGCGGTATGCAATTTCATTGGCCTCCGCTACAGTCGGAAGTCTGATATAACGCCGCATTAATTTTTCTTTAATAGCGGTGCACACAGCATATACACATCGATGGACGGTAGTTTTACTAACCACGAAAGTTTCTCCAACTACTCTATACTCGGCACAGGTTGCCAGCTTGTAAAGGGCGATGGCAATCCGCTTTTGGGTTGGAACCGGTGGTCGGTGGCAACCTGTGATGGGCGCAACATCAGGACTGATGAATCCACACAACATGTCAAACGTCGGCCGTGTCATTCTAAAATGTTGCAGCCAGAGATTTTCTGTTAAGTGTCTCTCCACCACCTCCTCCCAGAAGGTCTTATTCCGTCGTCTCTCCCATACCCGTGGGTTTCGTCGCACTGGTACTTTCTTCGAGCTCTAAGGCTATTCAGACAAGCAACTGCTTCATTCTGCTGTCGTCTTCGGATATTATGTACAATTCCAATTATTTGTGAAACTGAAATAACAGTAAGCTGGCAAATTTCAAAAAACTGTCTGAATAATCTCTCCATTTCTTTGTTTAGTGGAGGGGGTGTAACGTGGAAAACAAAAGGTAGATAATTTGCGACATACACAAAATTATGTATGGAAACGGCTCAAGGGCAGATTTTTTTCGCGATACAACAAAAGTTATGCGACAGTTCGTTTTGGGGGGGGATGACGTCACCATTTTATCGATAAAAAGCCAGTTTGATGGAAACAGGCTGGAGACAGCAAATTTCGCACATTTTTTTTACGTATATTCTGTTTGTCGATAACAAAACGTCGCAAAAAACTGGATGGAAACTTAGCTATAGAAAGACATTTCTTTGATTCTACATTGCTACAGTATAATTATTTGTACTATTTGACTCTTTAATTCAGCTTATTACTATTTTAGTGTGCTCGTGTGTCTTCTAGACGGAAAAGAAAAAACTCAGAAGACATACAGTTCTGTTTCTTTTTCTGCTAAATGATTTTGAAAGCAAGTGAGCATACTGAAGTTGAAAGGTTTTGGAAGTATGACCAAGAACTGTGTTCAGCAATTCTATATATGTCCTGCAAAAAGGAAAAAGATGCTACTCCTTCCTACCTCTGAATGTGTTTTACCAATATGGTATTTTACTCCACTTTCTGAGCTGAAATCTTTCTGACACAGAAGGCATCTGTATTTTCCAAGAGAACCTCCACCCTGAACAAAGAAACAAAGAAAGGCAGCATTAACACCCCAACGATCTTTGTAGGATTATCATATATTAGATTTAAAGATAATCCCACTGTGTTGCAGAATAGTAAGGTAACATTCATGCTGTATGCTGGTACTTTTAACATTTATTTACCACAACTGGTTGTATAAAAATTCAAATGAAAAGTAGTTTACTTTCATCTGATTTCAAATTTAGCAGTAAATGATATGTGCACTTGAGTACCTTAATACAGTTTGCAAGATGGGCTTTCAGTCCTGAAACACTCGAGTAAACAGCTTCACACCGCTGGAAATTTAAAAAAGTACTATTTTAACTGTCATTGAATGTTCACAATTGTAGTTCTTTTCTTCAGAATAATACTGTATATACAAATTTTTAAAAATGAAAACAACAAGTCAGTTTAAATATATTAAGCAATGAATATTTACTTATTATTATTTTGCATCAAATCTTAATGTTTTCCAGATTGATGTTACATTTTAGATACAAACTGCTATTTTTAAAATAATGTACATATTGAAAAAACATTTAAAATATAGTTTTTACTGTTAAAGGCATTCCAAAAAAAAATTAAACTAAAGTACATTGTATTTCTGACAGATTGTGGTAGTGTACTTCTGATGTGGAATGTACTTTTGCTAATGGTTCATTCTTAGTTGAAGGATTTCATGGCAATGTGTCAAAAGCACACATCTCCTACTTGTCTCATTTTTCAATGTCTGCTCTACTAATATTTTTACCCTATCAAACGTATGTATGCAATGCACAAAAAATAAGGTCAGCTTTACAGTGAATGCTATTTGCCCCAACTGCTTAAAAGAAGATTTGCCATATTACATTTTTGGGATGTTAATTTAACATATAATAAAAGCAGCATTTTATTTTAAAGATTTTCAGGTAATTAGTTACATTGTTTGGACAGCAGATGAATCCTTTTTCCCTAACTTCATTCTTCCAGTTTTCCAAGGTTTTTGAGTTAAATTTTGGAAGCTCAGGTCGTGTGTAGTTAAGCTGAAATGCAGAAACACAGATTAACTGTACATTTATAGACTTCACACTATTTGGAACATTCTGTTGCAACCACAGACAAAATATTTTACATTACTGAAACACACTAACAGGTCCACTATCTTGCCAACCTGTCAGATGAATTATAGTGCTGACGTTGCAATTAAAAGAGCATTAAACAACTACAAAGATTGCTTGAAGACCATCTCCTCTTAAAAGAGGCAACTTTATTAAAAACAAAACACAAGTAAAATTCAGATAAGGGCAATGAGGTACCTACTGTAGAGCTGGATGACTGCAGCACTCAGATTAACAACCTCTGCAAACCCCAATTCACCTCCAGGGTTTACTGACCTTTTACAGTGTCCTGACACCAACAACTGGAGAGAAGGTATTTCAAGTGTTTTATCCCTCTTTCTTTTCCCTCTAGTGACCATACCCTGCTCTGTGATACTCTACTGCTGCTAACTTTCCTTTAAAATCACTTAATAACCCCATACCCCTCCAGACCACATTAAACGCCTAGTCTCACTCTCTTGGTGTCTGGAACCAGGTCATCTTTCATTCTACGTTTGGACCAGTCCTTGGTCAGCTCATCTTCTGCAATCTCTTGGAGGTGGAAGACTGCAACCTGCGCAGACTTTCGCCGAACTCGTCCACTGGGGGTTCTACCAAATTCTTCTGTTTCTTGCTCCTCTTTTTCTACAGGTTTCTTCTTGGGTTGTGGATTCTTCTACATAATGCAAGTCATTTTAGCAATATGCAAAAAAAAAAAAAAAACACTAAATCAACACTAGTCTTTCAGTAAAATTTAATTTAATTGTAAACAAAAGTCATGTATTTAATATTTTTTTAACCACCTGAATATTAAAATGTATTTATTCACATGCTAATGCTTAAAGCAAGTTTAGGATAAGAAAAGGTGAGATTATCATAGCAACTTAATGCACAAGTAACTCTGTATGTGTATTAGTATGTAAAATCATATAAAGCAATATAACATTCTCAAATTTGCTTTATCTAATTCTAATATATGGGTGTCTAGAACTAACCAGCAGCATTACCTGCAAGACAGAAATCAAACCTGCACAGAACCAGTGCTGAATGACCAGTTAACCTAAAAGGGTTGTGGAAAAAACATACAGATGTTGGGAACATGTGCTGTCCACAAAGACAGCAGCTGGAAGCAGGTTTTGAATTCAGGACTCCTTGAGGTAACAGCACTAACCACTGCACTACTCTCATTTAAAGTATATATTAATACAAATGTTTTGCTTTTCAACTGCAAAAAGTGTTAACAAATTTTGGGAAAATGTATGTTCTATACCTTATAATGACTGTTTGGGTCTTGACTTATCTATACATGTAACACTGTTTTCCTTTTCCTAAGCTATTTAACTATTCTTATGGTGTAATGAAAGATTAGCTGTAGGCCACACACTATTTTTACTTTAATCTGGTCTTGACCTTTAATTACATAATAAAATACTCAATTTACTTGTACAACCAAACAGTCTAAATTGAGCCACTAAGTTAGCAGTTGAAATTATTAAATCAAAATATTCTTATACAGCTAAACTCATGGTTACATTTGATTATATTTAATGTCATAATGGTACATGAAATGTTTTAAAACTCTATAGTTCAGTAACTTACAATATTTTTAATATCATTAATCTTTTTTTTCCCAACTTCTAGCTTCAACAGAGTGCTACCACGTCTAATGTACTATTGATCAATAAGTACATTTTGCTGTGAGTTTGATTAAAAATAGTGTACTGTACCTAAAAAAGCTGATGTTTTATAATAAAGCACTGGTTTCAATAAGCAGTTCGAGTAAGGCTACTAGATATTGTGATACTGCTGCCTTTATGCACAATCTTAGAAACACGCTTAAGTAAAGGGACTCTTTGTTTCCTGATTGGTGCTTAAAATTCCTAGTAATTCACCCAACTCTCTGCATGAAACGTCAATAAACAACTTACTCACCATTCTCAACAGGAAAGGGTGTGGTCCAGCAGAATAGACAGATTTTAAACTTAAAGAAAAATTTAGCCACCAGAGTATATATTATCATAGAAGAAACTAGTGACAAGTGACTGCAAAAACTGCTGTTGAAGCATCCAATTTGGAGTAAAATTATTTTATCCTTCAATCTTAAAGATTACTACAATATTTATGCTTACAGTAAGAATTAATAAATAGATTTCACTGTATTTAACAACCTTTGAGACTGTAAAAACAAAAAGTGACAACACTATATACTGTAGATCTTACCGCAGGGTGCTCTGAACGAATATGGTAGTCATGGCCAGCTTTAGACTTGTATGATTTTTTGCATTGTTTGCAAACAAAGAAAGGCTTTTCCACAGCAGAAGGTTCTTTTCCACAACGTTTCTGGTGATACTGATAACCCATGAGGCTGGAGAATGTGGCTGTGCAGACCTAAAAAAAACCCAAAAAGGATAAACCCTTTCTTCTGATTATAAATGACAAGTATGTCATATATCGAGATAATTAAAAGAACCATCTCTTACTTTTTATTTTAAGTTATGTGACCTTGAGTAGCAATCACAAATATTAGGATGGTATACAGTCTTTAACAGAATGGTACCAGGCATGCTATCATCTTCACCATTTAAACCCTACAGTCATTTATAAAGATTAACAGTGAATTCCCCCAGCGTACTGCCAAATGTGCCCACACTGTATATTTTTCTGATATATATTCTTAAAAAGATCAACATGATGTATCAGTAGAGTCATACAAATACATATGTAGACAGTGTGCACTGGTTTAGTTACAGATACCTGCTTAAAAGGCAAGATTTTTTTTGTTGCACTTTGCCTTAATTTTATATAAGGCAGTTATCACTGTCACCTAGCAAACCATCGCATAAGCAACACATTTTCATGTTAAACCATCGCATAAGCAACACATTTTCATGTTTTTGTTGTAAGCTAATACTTTATCAAGGTATCGTTAAATTCACTTAAAATATATATTCAAGACATTACTAATGTTGCAAATGACTATTACTGCTTGAAATTATTGATTTAGAATTTATTAGCCACATATGACTGCAAACCCCCATTTTTATGTTAATTTCTCTTAGCTCATCCTTATTTAATTATGTTTAAAAGCTATTTTGTTATCAGAGAAACCCCTGTAGTTTTGTTAGCCTGTTACTCTGTTGAGTAAAGCCAAATCAATTGTCTTTACTTAAGTTGAAAGGTACTTGCATACCTAAACTTCAAGTATGGGTTCAGAAATGGCCAAGACAAAGAAGCTTTCTCAAGTGACACTTCAATCTATTATTGTATTGCAAAATGAAGTGCCAAAGAAATTGAGACTTTATACGAAGGTGCCTACTACTGTCTTGAAAGAAGGGGGTGAACTGGATCTAACCAGAAATGAATAAAAGCAGAAGGTCCAGATGTACAACAGCATAAGAGGATGCTAAACACATGAGAGTCTTTATTGTGAGAAACAGGCCCTATGCTTACCTAAATAGTTAACACCAAATACCAGTGTCATTTGCAACAGTGGGTTTCAAAGAAAAAAATTACTCCACTGTCTAATATATGTGAGCAGTTATGCATCTGGGTCTTCCTCTTCTTTTTCTATTCTGTCAAGATGGTATTAGAGTATCACTGTACCCTCATAAAAGAGAAGAACTTATCCTGTATGGGAAGCCAGTTCACTGAAGGGTACACTCACATATATCCACAGTCCTCGCTCATACTGTCTAATTTAGATTCACCAATTAAACCAATGTCTGTAGAGTAAGCTGGATGTGTATGTAATATGGATAGCGACCTGGTTTGTAACGGAATCAAGGTCCCTGGAGCTTTGACACAGCACTACAGATGGTATAGCTTGGCCAGTTGCAAAAGATGTAAACTTTAGTACCTCACTGGGACATTTCAGCTTTCCCATTTGTTTCAGAACTTTCCTCAGCCGCTCTCGTTCTTCTTGTTCATCATAGACAGAGTCACCACTTACAATGGGCTTCACATGCCAACAAAAACATGTATATTAGAATTTATTTATTTAAGTCAACAAGAAGAAAAATAGACAACATTTTACATTTTAACTATGCTAATTCGTTTTGGCAAAAATATACAATGTAAATGTCTTTTATACACCAGTTATTATTATTACAAATTCTTTGACACTGAATTAAGCCAAATATACTGTTACATAAAAGGTACTGGAGTAAAAAAAACATTTTTAAGTTATTTATTGAATGAACAATTTTTCAAGCTGTCCTAAAAAGTAATTGCCCCCTAACAATTAATACAGTAGCTGGTTATAGCACTTTTAGCTGCAATGACTGCAACCAAACACTTACTATGATTTATTCTTATTCACTGCCACAGAGGTATTTTACCCCCCTATTATTTGTAGAACTGCTTTAATTCAGAAACACTGGTAGGTTTTCAAGAATCTATTGTTCTTTCTCATCCTGCCACAGCATCTCTATTGTGTTTAAGTCTGGACTATGAAAGGTTAGTCCAAAACATTATCTTGTTTCTTTGCAGTCATTCTGATGTGGACTTGCTCTGCCGTGCTATGGATTATTTTCTTGCTGCATGATTTAACTATGCTTCTGCTCACAAATGGATGGCTTAAGATTCTCCTTTAGAATACTGAGAACAGCTCATACTCCTTCAATTATGGCAATCTGTCGAGGTTTTTAGATGGCAAAGCATCCCCACACTAACACCACCATGCATCTCCAACGTGTCATCCCTCTTCATTTCACATCCTAACATGAAGGAGCTGAAACCAGGTTCTCTAAGTCAGAAGTGAAGGCTTATAAAGCTTCGTTAAGAGGAATTTCGTTGCTTGTTCTTTTGCTTTGGGCAACAGAGATCAATTGGAATATACTCTGATCCCAAAGAACACACTTGATTTCTGCTTTACGAAACTAGGCCTCAAGCACAGTTCTGTTTTAATAATGGGCATTTAACACATCACCCCTAGGACTATGTTAAAATCTGACAATGTGTATATATGTAATAAATTCTGCCTCACTTACAGTAGTGTTCATATACAAAAGCATGGCTACACTTAACAAATGAAAAAGTTGCAAGACTTCGTTTATCCTAATGTAACCCTATTGCTTTAACCATAACAGGGAGTCTTATGGTTCAAATGCCTTATATACTTAAGGATAAAATAATGGTAAAGAGTGGATTTCAGGCCAAGACCAAAAAGAATCTTTAGGTCCAGATCTTTGGGCAGCACAAACTGTGCTACTAAGGCATGCAACCAAGGAACTGACTAGAAGATCATCCATCCATCCATTTTCCAACCCGCTGAATCCGAACACAGGGTCACGGGGGTCTGCTGGAGCCAATCCCAGCCAACACAGGGCACAAGGCAGGGAACCAATCCTGGGCAGGGTCCCAACCCACCGCAGGACACACACCAAGCACACACTAGGGCCAATTTAGAATCGCCAATCCACCTAACCTGCATGTCTTTGGACTGTGGGAGGAAACCGGAGCGCCCGGAGGAAACCCACGCAGACACGGGGAGAACATGCAAACTCCACGCAGGGAGGACCCGGGAAGCGAACCCGGGTCCCCAGGTCTCCCAACTGCGAGGCAGCAGCGCTACCCACTGCGCCACCGTGCCGCCCTAGAAGATCACATTTGGTCAAAAAAAAAAAATGGAAAAGGTCCTACCTAAATGTAGAAAAACTATGAGAAAACTGTGACTAATGTAAAATTTATTTTTCTAAAGGCAATTTTTCACATGTGTGTGATATGACTATTTTATTTAGTCATTAAATTCAGAGTAATGTTCAAAAGAAGTGCAAGACCTAAAGCTCTAAACTTCTTAGTAAAAAATAAAGGGTTCCAGTTCAGGTAGTTATAGACTTAAACAGGCTGGTGAATTCATTTTTTACATTCTATTTTTTAAATGTGCACTCAGCTGTATATGTGCTTAATGTTACTCTCCATATAAAAACGTCTCAATAAAATGTCACTGTGGCTAATGTTTTTGTGCATAAATGGGAAGAAATCTGCAAACAACAAGAGTCGCAAATAGAAAGGAGAATTAACTAACTTGAAACAGGTGCACACCCAAGTAATCATACAGCAATGTAAATAAACAGACTATCAACAGGATGCATTTAATGTTCAGTGAGCAACAGTCGGAAGAAAGGTCCTTGCCTGACTTTAATGGGCTCTAAAATAGAGTTTCAAAGTTTGCACAGAATGAGGAATGCTTGTACAATATTTAGTGTTTATAAAGACTTTGGATCCTCTTGTTTAAAATTATATCTTAGGCTAGACATCATACTATATGTGTTTTGTCACTCTGCAAAAACATACTGTAGCCCAATGTACAAAGTTTGCAGAATATAGCATTTGAATGAAATTATGTTAATGAAAACATGTCAATGTAATCTTAAGCTCCAACAGATGGTTCGACTTAACATGTTAATATACACTTTACTCAAACTTGAGCCAAAAGCTTTTTGTGAATGCATTTGATGTCTGGTAAAAAATACTAAGACAGTCGTCTTTTGGTGGTTATTGTTATGGTGTGTGTTACAATACCATGCATCTTAAATAAAGATTTAGAAACACATAATATTCTGTTGATCTATGTGAATTTGTATTATTAAGAATCTCACCTCTTTGCATATTATACACAGATGCTACTTTAAACTACTATAATAATTATTATGGTTTAAATGGAAGATGCCTACAAAATATGTCTTTTAAGAGTACACCAGCTTTAGCTGTAAAAGCATAACAACTCTATATTCCGTCAATTTACCTTGTTAATATGCTCTGCCATTGTATGGTAGTTCAGTCCTGCTTTGGACTTAAACTGCTTTGAACAGTGTTCACACTTGAGGGCATCCTGTAGCTAAAAAAATGGGGTTGATAAGATACATATCTAAACAAAGATAAAATATATTTATAAGATAAAAAAAAGAAAATACTTTCATTAAATTCTATTCTTTGGGAAACAACAAATAGAATAGTTTACCATCATATTAATTTCTTTTACATATACACAAAAATATGTATAACTTAAGCTTGGCTTAAGTATTCTTGCTTGCAGTAAATAACATGTGGAGGGACATTCTCCCTCATTATGGTTTCTGGTGGAAAAGCAGCATTAGGCCATAGTATGATTTTTATTTATATATTGTAAATTGCCATTAAGGGAAATCCTAGAATAATCTCTGTAAAATTTAAGTGGTCACTCAGGATGACAATGAAAGCTGATACAATGATATAACTATTCTAAAACAATGTATTTTGTGTTTTTCTTTTGAAAATAAAAAGAGTTTATTAAACCCTGACAAGTTAATAGCAAAAACGTGTTTTCATACTTTCTGGCAGATTTCCATGTGTTTTTTGAGACCGGGAACAGTCTTTCTTGTAACAAGTGTGCAGGTGGGACAGAGGATTTCACCTTTCTCTGAGATTATGTGCTGCCACTGTTCTTCTTGGCTTCCTGAAAAGATATGAAAATGCAAACAGCAACTTAGGTATGAGAAACTTTTGTAGAGTAACAGCCAACAGGAAACCTATCTGAAGACAAAATAGCAACTTCAATTGCATAATGTCATTTTCTCACTTGTAGGATCATTATTTTTAGAAAAAAAATGCAATACTTCAATTGCATAATGTCATTTTCTCACTTGTAGGATCATTATTTTTAGAAAAAAAATGCAATTTACAATATATATGACCTGATGTTATGTCTGCTGTAAAAGAAAGCAACCTTTGAAAAATGGAGGTGAACTAGATAAAATGTCAAAAATACAAGCACAAAGACAGTAACCTGGAATCTATATTATCTATTGTGAAGCTTGACTGCAAGTCAAAAATCAAAGTCGAAGGCAAAAAGGCCTTCACTGCTGATGCCATGTCTGGCACTCACCCACCTGGAGAGAAAGGACTCCTTCGTCAGATAACTCTTCTGGATTTTAGCTCTACCTTTAACACCATCATCACCAAAACACTGGTGAACAAAATGTCCCTACTTGGATCAAACTCAGTACTCTGCAACTTTCTTTTTTGGTTTTCTAAACGTACAGGCCCCAGTCACTCAGAATCCACGGCATTACATCTTCTACCATCATTTTCAACAACAGCACCCCCCCAGGGATGTGTTTTGAGCTCCCTACTGTATACTCTGATGACCTATTACTACATATCTCACTATCCGAACAATCAGAGTGATCTGCAGATGACACAGCGGTGGCAGGACTTGTCACTCATAACAATGAGTCAGCATACAGGATGTTAAGTGGCTATACTGGAGGCTTAATGTAAGGACAACAATTGGAGACCTGGTGTAAGGACAACAATCTTAGCATCAATGTCAAGAAAACTAAGGAAATGACTGTGGACTTTCAGCGGACTGGCCCTCTCCTTACTTTTCCCCTTTACATCAACAGAGGAAAGGTTGAAATGGTCACCTATTTCAAAAACCTGGGTGTACATATTGCAAATGACCTCTCTTGGAGCTACAATACAGCCTGTCTGGTAAAGAAAGCCCACCAAAGCCATTAATTCTTGAGGAGGCTGAAATGGGCTGGACTGTGCCCCTCTATTCTGAACTCCTTTTACAAGAGTGTGGTAGGGAGCATCCTTGCCTGTCTTACAGTGTGGTACTGCAGCCGCTTGACTGCAGACAGGACAGCACTACAACAGGTGGTTAAGTCCGTAAAGCGGATCATCGGCAGCCACCTACCCAGTATCAAGGTCATTTACACCAGCAGGTGCAAAAGTAAAGCATCCTCCATTATGGAAGATGTCACTCATCCTGCACATAGACTGATTGTCCCCTCCCATCGGGCAGATGATTGAGCAGCTTATAGGCTAGCACTACCAGGTTGAGCAACAGCTTCTTCTTAAATGCTTGGATGCTGTTAGACTAATGAATACAACATCACTAAATCTGATTGTACTCTCTGTGTGATTTATACTACACTTTGCACATTATTTCAGTAGTCTCATGTACTAAACTATTGCTACTACCTTTTTTATTTGCTGCTAATTACAGGGCATACGGCAATAATATTTATTTTAGCTATAATTCTCTTACTGTATTTATGTTATTTTGTTCTATTTATCTTTATCTGTGATACTTTATCATAAAGTCTATGGGGCTAAGAGGCTACTTTTTATTATGTGTGTTTTTCATGGGGTTATCATGGGCACTGTTTAGTTACCAGGACCCAAGTACCGAATATAATTTCTGCACATGGATGTTGGAATGACAATAAAAGATCCTTAATCAGAAGCCTGCTGTTGGACCAGGTTAACAAGAGTACCTATGATCTTTGCAGTTCAAAATCAATGGCCCTACTTTAAGTGCTACAGTTTAGAAATATGACACATAGTGAGTCATCTAATTGTTTCCACCCAGTTTTCAGCAAAATTCATTCATGGTTGTCTCCAGACATTTATATTGAACGTTTGGCTTCAGTGAGACTTATGTGTCAGTGGAAAAATCTAAATTGATTCTCACATGTTAATTTTACAATTTAAAGTGGAAATGTTTTTGCATTGTGTAAAACTCCTGGATGCTACATCCCAGCAAAGACAGATCATTTGAGAACAAGCAGTTTTGGGATATCTGACCTGAATACTAAGACCTATGTACAATGATAACTTTACCTATCTTCTTCTGAGAAGTTGCCTCATGGTCCAGTATTTAGAATTTTTGCAGTCTGCTCCATTTATTCATGGGACCAGACCCACTGATTTGCAAATTTTTTGCATTAATAGTTTTTGAGATACAGAATTTATTTAAATATTCATGTACTCTCAAGAGGCACACACTCACGTACTTAAAGAAAAGTATAACGGAAGAACTGAGATTGTCTGCCCTACCAGAGCATAAGCTTGACGATGAAGAGAAAGAAATGAACACAAACACACATTCACCTAGATCTATTAAAGTCAACCTAGACACTTTGTACCAATCTGTCTATGACACTTGTTTACTTCACTTGACCCAATGTGTTTAGTTTCAAATTTTTAATTATTATTCTGATTCAACTTCATATTCATTTTACTATACTTATATTTGTGCGCATAATAAACATTATTTAAGTTAATAGACTTGATTCTACATTACTTTACAGTACATTTGATTGTACTGTATTGTAAAATCTTCTATTGAGCAATTTCCTGTAGTATGACTGAAGTGTAATTTAAATGGAAGTATCGTATCCATACTGTATCCTTCCAAATACACATATTAAATGTTTTAATTACACAATAATCTGAAAACTTTTGTTTCATCATTCATTCTACCTAACAGGTCACTTTATTAGGTAAATATTCTCAAGTCACAAAGTCTCTTTACAGCTTCTCTCTTTCCCTTCCTGTGTATCTATATACATCTAAATGTTTTGGACCAACATTAGTGACTTTTCCCTTTTATAATATATTATGTAAATATTTAATTACACTGAAGTAAAAATGTTGAATGCACCATCTTTGAAATTTTGCTGAATTAAGTTAGAACAACTTAGTATCATCAAATCCTAAACTTTAAATATAAGCTGGAGAAACACACATCACAGATCTTACTTTGCCATAATTTATTCAACAAAAGATAAGCCAAAATGCAGCACCATGTGTGAGAGAGAAAACTCTGCACTATAATTTGCAAGTATCTCTGACCTCTAACTTGCCTGATTTTAGTCTCTAAAGCAGGCATGTCAAACTCACTACCATTGGTGGGCCGCTTCGACTGCCATACGTGCGTCAGTGGGTCGTACTGTAACAAATACTATTATACTAAGTTACTGTAGCTTTCTTTCCAATACTGAAAACTTTAAAAAATGTAACACTTAAAGTTTAAAGAAAAGCAATTTATTTCCATGCAGTCTCCATACAACAGTGTAGAATTAGAGTCTTAACCTTTTAGCTAGGTCCTTATTATTTTACTAGGCTCACCCGCCTTTTAATGCGACCGACCGACTTTTATCCTCAATTTGTGTGCGCTCCATGTGTACATCAGGCATGTAAGTGTAGGGAATGAGAACATCAAAGTGCCCATTCATAACATCTCCCAAAAAGCTACGTTTTTTTTATCCCCTCGAGTGCCTGTCCAAACTTGGAGTATAGGACTCCATAATAATATACTTGAAACTCATTGGGGAACAACTCTCCCGCTGCCATTAGCTCAGGAATGGTACCATAAGTTTGAGACTTTGACATTTCAGTGAGATACTGAAGCTCATTTGTATAAGAGATTCCTGACGGCATCATTGTAAATGGCTGAAACCTTGACCAATTACTTAAAACATGTCGTAAAATGTCAGCCCGAATCTGTACTGCTAAAGACGGAGTTTCATGCACTAAATAAGCTATAGATGAGAATAAGCAAGCACCATCTCCCCTGATATTTACTACGCGGTGAGGCATTTGTACTCTATCAACATTAATTATTTCCAGAGACAAAATTCTGTCTATTTTTCCAGCGCATTGCGCACAAAAGCAAGGGAACGATGGGAGCACCAGAACTCTGCTCACATCACGTCGCTTCGTATCGCAAGCCACAAGTAGTACGTCTGTGATAAGCGGAATACGGCTACGCTTTACACTCACGGGACGGAAGGACAATCCCGACCGCTTTTATATAGTGTCTTGATGATTGATATTCATTATATTATATTCACTGCTTATATAGAAGCCTTACAGTGTGAGATTTATTTCTTTTGTCCCGACACTTGGCATCTCTTGTTAGTAACCAGTTCGTCAATATCAGGTTTGAAGTCTTGTGCAGCTGCAACTTATATGAGGGATGAAAGGTGCTCGATTGTAAGTCTTGAGCGATGTGGGGTTTTGGTAGCTTTCATTAACAAAAACAATTGCTCACAAAGGTAAGTGCTTCCGAACATTGACAGTACTCTCGATGCCAACTTATGGATCTGCACATACGAGGGTGGCAGGTAAGCATACAAGCCTGGCACACCAACTTCGTTGTATTTTGCCTTCAGAATTGAATCTGACTGCACTTCAATCAATTCCATTTGGATATTCTCAGGCGCATTCTCAACGTTGTAAGAGAACAGCGCAATGCCCTTTGTGTGAACTGAAATCACGAAAATGCTCACTGAATTCATTGCTCAGTAATTTAAGTTGGAAAACCAATCCTCCAAAAATCAAATTTTACTTTACTAAGTTTACTTCAAAGTTTATATTGTAAAATAAGCCGATATGCAAAAAGCCACCTGACCTACAATAATTTTACAAACTCAAAATCACAAAAATATGTTAATAAACAACTCACCAACTTCTCGCGTCCACTTCAGATCTTCAGTTGTAGTCTGCACTAACTGTTCATTACAATACTAGCACAAAATTACATGAAACTAGAGCAAAAAAACGTGAAAATATGCGGGCTATTACTATTCGTGATGGTCAGTTCTGCCCAGTGGCCAGTCTCAGCAGCCCAGTCAGTAGTGTAGCCTTAGCAGGGGCGGCTCTAGGCTTGTGGCGGCCCTGGGCAGAGAAAGAATCAGTGGCCCCTTCGCCTGGCAATGTCAATACGGTATCTTATGCACGGCGGATGGCCACATCCGTTGCGGACACTGCATAGCCGCCTCGTGCTCATGACATGCTTCTATATACGCATGTCCATAACTTGAAAACCACGTGGCGGCCCATGATATTCTCATTACGGCAAAACATTATAATACTACATATAGCTTACTGCTCCGACTCTAGCGACATTTGTAAATACAGCGTACTAATTAACAAGAAACAGAATGTTTTTCAGCCACATTGCCGTCAGCTGTGTCGTTATTTTCTCTTTCTGTTTTATATTCAATATATATTGGCGTGGTGGCCCCTGGGATTTGGCGGCACTGTGCAGGTGCACAGTTTGCACATGCCTAAGGCCACCCCTGCTGCAGCCTAGCACTTCAGTTGTGACGCTGCGGCTCATTAACTTTGGTCAAGGCTCGTGGCTATACTAGCAGATGACGTTTCCGGTACCGTAATGCCATGGGAAAACGCGCTTTTGTCAGAAGGCAGAAGTAAGAAAAGTCAATAAGTAACACCGAAGATGCAGAATGATTCAATCACAAACGATAGTAATCATTTTGTACAAGTTCAGTGCTAACTAGGATCTGTCATGCGGGCCGCACAGATTTCTGTTGCGGGCCGCGTGATTGACATGCCTGATCTAAAGCCTGATAGTAAAAAATAAAAACATATCAAATAAACACATGCTGAAAAATGAAAAAAGTGTAGAGGCTATGCAAGAGCTGTGCCAAGGGTATACAACTAACTCTTACACGGTTTGGCCTTTTCACAACTAACTCTTACACTGTGTGGCCTTTTTATTAAATAAAACCTTCTAATGACATTGCTTGATCAGACATTGACATCATCCTACTATATGTTCACACAATTCTGGTTCCTGTATTCACACAATTATGTTTAAACAGGAACCCAAGAAAAGTTCAAGAATGCTTCAGTATTAATCCCTGGCAGCATCTACTAAGCTTTGAGATAGGAGAAACAGATGATCTCATTGTAAAAAAAGGACACAATAATTAAAGTTTGCAGACACATGAATTGTTGTTACCAGTTCCTGCAGTTTATTTTGTTAAGTATGCAAACTTCATTTGTCGTAAGAGTGAATGTTTGTGAGCCAATCTAAAAAGAAAAAGATCTGACTGGACCCATTGCCATTTTATTTTTGGTTCCTCTCTATTATTATTAAGTAAAGCTGGAGGACAAGGAAATTTTTTTTTTTTTTTTTTTTTAACTTTGAGTATCTCTTCATAAATTAAAATGATACATGTACTGAAGGGCAAAACTGTCACTTAATGCAGACGTTTTCTTACAATAAAATAAATACACCACAGGAAGTGGACTATGCACCTGGAGAGTAGACTACAGACTCTTTTTTAAAGCTGGAGCTTGCTGACTTCTTTCTAGGCTTCCCCCTGCAAGTATTTCCTCCTGGTTGTTTTCCTCTCCCAGGTTTTTTCTCCTCAGATTTTGGGAGTCCTGAAAAAAGTCAAGAAATGCTGTATTAAATTAATCATGAAGAAAAAAATACTGATTATAAAAAAATGCACCACGTTTCTTAAACGGCCACAAAATATATTGAAGTTTATATAGCCCACGGAGTTCAACATGTTGCAATAATAACTAATTAATCTATTTAAAAACAAACAATGTGTATTGGAGCAATAAAGGGATAAAATAAACACTACATTTAATTTTCAGTAAAACTAATCCCAACATATCGTTATCATTTATTTAATATATCTAAAAAAACATAATTTATATTGTGCAAATAAATGGATTTAATACTTAAAAGTATAGTGTGCATTCAGTCACTTTTTTCACAATTTTATGTTGCAGCCTTATGCTAAAATTGTTTAAAATGAATTTTTTCTCATATCAAGCAACACTTAATACCCCAAAACGATAAAGCAAAACATGATTTAAAACATTTTTTGCAATTTTTTTATTAAATACTAATATCACATTGACACAAATATTCAGGCCCTTCACTCAGTTCTTTGTTGAAGGACTTTTGGCAGCGATTCCAGCCTGGGCTCTTCTTGGGTATGACACAACAAGCTTTGGATTTAGGGTTTCTGCCATTCTTCTTTGCAGGTCCTCTTAAGCTCTCACGGATAGGGATCATTGATGAACACCATTTTTAAGTCTTTCCAGAGATGTCTGATTGGATTCAAGTTGTTGATTAGCGTCATTGTCCAGGCTGAGATCCAGAGCTATCTGGAATTGTTTTTCATTGAGGACATCTCTGTATATTGTTCCATTCAGCTTTCCCTCGACCCTGACTAGTCTCCCAGCCCCCGCTGCTGAAAAACACCCTCATAAGATTATGCTGCCACCATTATGTTTAACCATTTGAATAGTACTGCACAGGTAATGAGTGGTGCCTGGGTTCTTCTAGACATGATGCTTAGAGGCAAAACAGTTCAATCTTAGTTTAATCAGACCAAAAGTATCTTGTTTCTCACTGTATGGATGTCTTTTAGGTGCCTTTTTGCAAATTCCAAACAGCTTCCATGTGTCTTTTAATGAGAGAGGCTTCTGCATGGCCGTTCTGCCATAAAGCCCAAATCAGTGGAGTGTTGCACTTATGTTTGTCCCTATGGATGTTTCTCCCATTTCCACACAGGTTCTCTGGAGCTCAGCTATAGTGACAATCAGTTTCTTGGTAACCTCTCTTAACAAGGCCCTTCAGCCACTCCATCTAAGCTCTGCAGACAAACTCTTCAACATCATGGGTTGTTTTTTGCTTAACTGTGAAAACTTCTATAGAGAGGTATGTGCCTTTCCTAATCACGTGCAATCATCTGAATTAACCATAGGTGGACTTCAAACAAGATGCAGAAACATCTCAACAATGATCAACAGAATGGAATGCATCGGAAGAAAATGTTAGGTGTTAAAGCAAAAGGTCTTGATATTTAACTTTTTTTTTTTTTTTAAATAAAGTTGCAAAAATTTTTTAAATCTTGTTTTCACTTTGTCATTCTGAGGTAATGAACGTTGCTTAATGAGGGAAAACATGAATTAAAACAATTTTAGTACAAGGCTGCAACAAAACAAGATGTGAAGAAAATGACAGGGTCAGAATACTTTCTGAATGCAATGTATATTTGTATTTTCAATAAAACTAACCAAAATATCCTTATAGCTATAATTGATATATGTTTGGTCCCCTGGTGTTAGGGATGTGCACAAAATACTAGTCAACATTCAAAACAGGATGGAAAATATTTCACAATACGTAAAAGCAAACTGAAAATATGCTAGAAACAAGAACATGAATTGTAAATAAAAGATTAAAGGCTCTGCTCTAAAAGTGGTGATTTGTAAAAAAATGTTTTGAACACAAGATTTCTCCTCCTCTAAGCAATGTGCAGAAAAACCATGAAGAGAAGATCACCTCTGTCTCTTGCCATTTCTCCATGATGAAGACAACTCTGTCTTGGCAGCTTTAATGTGACAGGCAAGCTGCCCATTTTAATACTCCTGCCTATGGATGCAAGATGTACTGCTACTTAAGACTGTAATAGTATTTTATTTTTCATATTATTTTCAGCATATTGCTTATAATACATAACTAACTACATGTGTAGCTAGTTGCCCTGCTTGTCTAAGGTTATAGAAGGCAAAGGGGGAGGAGCTTTGTATTTTGACTACTTCTGTGGCACCCTCCTATTCAAAAATTATGGATGGAATAAATACTACATGGATTCAGGTTTGGGAGCACTTCTAAAAGGATCGAAGCCTCTGCAGAATTCTTTGCTGACAGGTAAGGGCTACCATCTCCAAAAATCTAGACTTTAAAGAAGATGTGGCTTGCTACCAAGACATACACCTAAGAGTACCTTCTTGAAAATGTGTTCTTGGTTCTTACCAAGATTATATAGAGAGGATGTGATTTATAGCAGATTGCATTCCCTTCACTGCTGTCTAGAAACCTGGTGTGCAAACAAAAGTATAGCATTTGTGAACAATTGGGATGATTTTTGGGAAAGGCCTGGATTTTTCAGAAGAGATGGTCTTCATCCTAACTGGAGGGGATCTTATGTATTATCCCAAAATATGGCAGCAAAACTGCCTGGTTGACTGATTAGAGCACCATCCAGGCCACAGTCATGTGATCTTAAATCACAGGCTGTTGCTTATCCCACCTGTTACTTTCCTGAACCTGTTACCCATAATCCTTGTCTTGGGGCATCCAGTAAATTTAGTCTTGATACAAACCTTAAATTAATTGATAACCAAAAAATAAGGTGTATAATTAGACCAAGGGATAAAACCAGACCCTCCACCAGGGGCATCTGTAATAGAAATTTACTACAAATTAAAACAAAAAGTATATCACCAATTCAGAAAGAAGCATACAGTTTTAAATGCTGCTTATTGAACATTTGCTCTCTTGGCACTAAAGCTGTTTTGGTAAATGATATTATATTAAGTCTGCGGTGGGTTGGCACCCTGCCCAGGATTGTTTCCTGCCTTGTGCCCTGTGTTGGCTGGGATTGGCTCCAGCAGACCCCTGTGACCCTGTGTTCGGATTCAGCGGGTTGGAAAATGGATGGATGGATGGATGGATATTATATTAAGTACAAAATCTGATCTGTGTCTTCTCACCGAAACCTGGCTTAGTAAATGTGACACTGTACCCCTAGCTGAGGCGTCACCAGATGGCTACTCGTTCCTTCATAAGTCTAGAGATTCAGGTCGAGGTGGGGGCCTTGGAATAATTCATTGTAACAAAATGCAAATCACTTCTAAAAATTTAGGCAACTTTACATCCTTTGAAGCATTCATTATAAATATTAAAACAGATTCCAACACAATTATAGTGCTAGTCTATAGACCACCAGGGCCGTATTCATTGTTCATGTCTGAATTTAGCAACCTTTTGTCTGACTTGGCTATAAATTATGATCACGTAGTACTGATGGGGGATTTTAATGTACACATTGATGTGGAAACTGACACTTTTAGCAAATGTTTTACTTATTTGTTAAATTCAGTAGGATTTTGTCAGAATGTCAAAGGTCCAACTCATAATCATAACCACACATTAGATTTAATTATAACTTACAAAGTTGAAATTCAAAATTTAATTATTACTCCATTAAATGAAGTTATTTCCGATCACTACTTAATTACATTTGATTTAGTCCTGCCCTTGCCAACATACTCCCAGATTAAAACAATGACAGTGCGACATCTAGATTGTAATTCTGCTTCAAAATGTATAGATACTTTGAGTAAGTCGAGTGTAATTGTGGAAAACCATTTAGATCAGTTAACATCAAATGTAAACGTGGAAAACAATTTAGATCAGCTAACATCACATTATAATGTGACCTTGAGAGATGCTCTGGACACAGTCTTAAGTTTAATTTCTAAAACGAAGCCCACTACTTGTTCCCTAGATCCAGTGCCAACAAAACTAGTAAAAAGTGCAATGGATGTTCTTGCAGCGCCTATCCTAAACATTATCAATAGTTCATTATTGCATGGCACAGTACCTGATACACTAAAAGTGTCCGTCATTAAACCATTACTTAAAAAGTCAGACCTTGACCCACACATACTTAATAATTATAGGCCTATTTCAAATTTACCCTTTCTCTCTAAAATACTAGAAAAAGTAGTCGCCAGTCAGCTTCAGACACACCTTACGCATTACAATTTATTTGAGAAATTCCAGTCTGGTTTTCGCACTGGTCATAGTACAGAAACGGCACTAACACGGGTTGTAAATGACATTCTGATATACTCTGATGAAGGAAACTCCACTGTAATTATGTTGTTGGACTTAAGTGCAGCATTTGACACCATCGACCATTCTATTTTACAGCACAGGCTAGAAAATGATGTTGGGCTTACAGGCACCGTTCTCGCTTGGTTTAGTTCTTACTTATCAAATCGATTCCAATATGTACAGAAATGTGCTGACAGTACTCCATCATTATACACAGAAGTGAGATATGGTGTCCCGCAGGGCTCAGTACTGGGACCTTTACTGTTTTCACTGTACATGCTTCCACTGGGATCTCTCATTAGGAAACATAATGTTAATTTTCACTCGTATGCAGATGACACCCAGTTATACCTTTCATTTAAATCAAATGAAGTTTCTCCAATGTTGTCTTTAATTAGTTGTGTTAGCGAATTAAAGGAGTGTATGAATGAGAACTACTTGTCTTTAAATACAGATAAAACAGAGATGTTAATTGTTGGGAGGGAATGATGCTGATCACAACAATATTTTGTCATCATTTAACTCAGTTGGAATCCCAGTCAATTTTACTGAATCAGCCCGCAATCTAGGAGTTATCTTTGACTCTAGCATGTCATTTAAAGCGCATATTACAAAGTTGTCCAAAACATGTTTCTTCCATCTTAAAAATGTTAGGAAATTAAGGCGCTTTTTAAATAAACAGGATTCTGAGAAACTAATTCATGCATTTATCTCTAGTAGGATTGACTACTGCAATGCGGTGTTCACTGGATGTTCAAACTGTTCTTTATACAGCCTCCAGTTAATCCAAAATGCAGCTGCAAGAATTATTACAAGAACAAGAAAATACGAACACATAACTCCAGTTCTTAAATCCTTATACTGGCTCCCGGTTAAGTTTAGGGCAGATTTCAAAATCCTTCTTTTAACATATAAAGCATTAAATGGTCGAGGTCCGGCTTACTTGTCTGAACTTATCATGAGTTACAAACCTGAGCGCACATTAAGATCTCAAGATGCCGGTCTGCTTATGATTCCAAGGATTAATAAAATAACAGTGGGAGGTCGACCTTTTAGTTACAGGGCCCCTAAACTGTGGAATGGTCTGCCTGCTACTATAAGAGATGCCCCTTCGGTCTCAGCTTTTAAATCACGGCTGAAGACTCACTACTTCAGTTTAGCATATCCTGACTAGAGCTGCTGATTAACTGTACAGACTGCATCTCTGTTGTTAGTCATTAGCACTTAAACATAAGTAACATGACAGTTATAATTGTATACTAACCCTCACTTATTCTGTTTTTGTTCTCGGTACTTAAATGTGGCACTTGGTGCCATGGCCCACCTGCCAAGTTGTTTTGCCTGCCTAAGGAAAAGTCATCCCAGATGGAGGATCGCAGGAATCGTGGGAAAGAGGGGTCCTTTCATCGGATTGGCTGGCCCAACACTGTTTCAGCCGTGGAATGGCCAAATGGGGGAGGCAGCTTGAAGGATGAGGTCTCTAGGACTCTACACAAATCCAAATCTTATTATGGGATATATCATCTACTGTTAAATTCTGCTCTGTACTTCTAAAAATTTATATTTTTTATTTCTTACTATATTGAGAAATTGTTCTGTTCTGTGTACTGCATTGTATTGTATTGACCCCCTTCTTTTGACACCCACTTCACGCCCAACCTACCTGGAAAGGGGTCTCTCTTTGAACTGCCTTTCCCAAGGTTTCTTCCATTTTTTCCCTACAAGGTTTTTTTGGGAGTTTTTCCTTGTCTTCTTAGAGAGTCAAGGCTGGGGGGCTGTCAAGAGTCTGTTAAAGCCCAATGTCATATGATCAAGAGCCTGTTAAAGCCCATTGCGGCACTTCCTGTGTGATTTTGGGCTATACAAAAATAAACTGTATTGTATTGTAAACTGTCTATGATACACTGATCCTTACCTTACTGTGGAACAGATTGGTCCTGTAACTTACCAGCTTGCTTTGCTGGCTCATTTGCAAATTCACCCCTCCTTTCATGTTTTTCATCTAATTCTAGTAAATATGCTGAGGCTCTGAGCATGAATATGAAATATAGAGGATTCCTAACTGTAGAAAAAGAGGTTTTAGAGTGGACAAACCTGTACATTGGATGGGTTATGGTTGGAGGAATACACATTACATCATATCATATATTGCTGATTTGATTATACCTTATTGTCCACGCAGATCACTGTGATTATCTGATCAGCACTTGTTGGTGGTTCCACAGATATGTCTAAAAACAAATGGTGATTGTGCTTTTTTTGTGTAGCACCCGACTTACGGAACACATTATACACATTAGTATTTTTATTAACAGGATTTGTTAATATGTTCTTTTATGTGTGTGTGTGTATATATTTTACTTGTGTTGTTTTATTTTATTGTTGTTTCTTAACTTATAGACTCCTGTACAGCACTTTGGTCAACCTTGGTTCTTTTAAAATAAGCTTTATAAATAATACTTGCTTACTTACATGTCAGGTTTGTGAGATTTTTAAAACTCTTTTAAGAATATGCAAGAACACCAAGTTCTATGTTATAAAATGCATGTTGTTACAAACAATTTTATATTTTGTCGACAAGAGAAACAGGGCAACTAATCACCACTGTAAGTACAGGTGTTCATCCCAAACACCTTCTACTTTTAATTTGCCTCCTGCCTTTATTAAATAAGCTGTTATTTCCCATTTCCAGAAATTTATAACAACATGGGTTTGATAAATGTTTAAGGTAATATAACAAATTGTTGTGTGTGTGACATTAATAATTACTCTTTTAAGCTGTTTCTCTTTCATTAACATAGAGGTAAGTGTTATACTGAAGTAGCTACTTTCCTTCAGTATTCAGTGTCATTTGCACCTGTATCTGTACTGTTCATTACTAACTCTTAGTATCTGGATACAATTAAAGGACTACGCTCTATAATGAAAGATGAATTAAAAAGCATATGGCAAAAGAAAGATGCCATTTAAAAATATAGTCTAAAATGCTAATTTTAAAATTTTGTTTACAAATAAATATACAGTACTATCACATATTTCTGAATGCACAATATGTGAAAAAAGACTGATTAAATAATTCCATCATTTAGAAGTAATACTGAACAATTTATTTGTGAAACAGGTTGGAATGAAGAAATTCCTCAGTCACATTGGTACCCCAGGACTGAACTTGGGAAACCCTGGTCAGTGTATTAAGGCAGATTTACTGAAATCAGTGCCAGTATGAGGACAAAGGTCTGCTAAAAGGGAAAGAATTGATCAGGAAAAAACAACTTAATTTTTTTCTTAGGATGAAAATCATTTTATTACTCATTTCTACACTCATATGTACTGTTAAATCAAAGAAAAAATCTACCAAACCCCCAATTCAATGTTAAATACTGTGATCAATGTTTGATACAACCTGTTGAGTACTCCATTATCGTAAGTTTTATACATGATTGATGATTACTTCATCATGAATATATTTTGCATGGCTCCCACAGTATTTCACTGTCTCTAATACTAGCCAAAATGTATGACTTAACCCTAAGCCCTTTAATTAGCAAGCAATAATTTAAGCAATTAATTCATTAGCTTCAGAATTTGCAACATTTCTCAAAGTACATCTATAATAAATGACATACTGGTGCAGTTAAATCATTTCAGCTATTTAATGGTTTTGAGATTGTTAAAACTCATACACAATATAGGGCTAGAAGGGCCACAGTAGATCTTGGTTGTGTTGAATGCAAAGGTATGAACTAGTGCTATAGAGGGTTCCACGTCATAGTAGGGTACACTTACACATACACACCCACAGTGGGCCAATCCAAACGGCTTACAAACCCACAGAGGGCCAATCCAAACAGCTTATTAACCTAACATGCACATTTTGAGGATGTAGGAGAAAATCCCACGCACAGAGACAGACCTTAGATATTCCACATAGATAACCACCAAGGTGGGATTTGAACCCTGGATAATGACTTTGTGAGGCAGCACCACTAACAACATAAAAATAAACTCAAAATTCTCTATCTAGACATTCTACAGATACAATTTAACTTTAGCATTAGCAGTGCAGTATCAGGTACAATAAAAATATCGGGGTAGCAAATTTACTGTGTATGCTTTTTCATACAAGAGACTTTATAGCATCTCAGAATTTTAATTAAACTAATTTTTATTACTTAGCAGATGCCTTTATCAAAGGTGACTTACAACCTTACAGAAATGAAATTGGTACAATTATTTTTGTTTTTCCAGTTGGAGCACAGGCATTTCAACGATGTGTTCATGTTCATACGGTGACAGTAGTGGGATTAGTACCCACAGGTCTCAGGGTTTGAAGTCCAAAGACAACCACTACTGCACACTTCCTGCCTTTTGCTTGGAAGTCTAAAATTCTTAGCATTTATAATAAAACTAAATTGCTATAACAAAATGGTATTAATCAAAAAATCCTTATTCTATATAGAATTTTTCAAAAAAACTCAATTATCATTATGTACAATTTACAGTTTTCTTCATTAAAGTGTACATTTGACTGCTTTGTTCATTAAAGTTTATAGACTTAATTTTTTACTTGTTTGAAACATCTCTTTTATAATAACATAATAAAAGTAGTTATGCCTGTTTAATGCAACAGAATTTCAGAAAAAGACTGGTTGTCGTATTTCTGGTCGCCCTGCCCCAGGGATAATAAGACATAGCTAAATAATCCACTTAAATCATCTGTAATTACAATACAACTCAAAAGGCTAACATACAGCTACACTATCAATATTTATATTTAATGAATTTTCATCTAAAATATAGGGCCTGATGTATAAACGGTGCGTACGCACAAAAATGTTGTGTATAACTGTTTCCATGCTTATTTTGAGATGCATAAAAACTAAACTTGGTGTAAAGCCACGCACATTTTCACGGCTGCCTTAAACCATGCATATGTTTTTGCAAACTGGTGGCACCCAGCATCAGATCAGTGCTGTTTCTGTGTTGTTTCCCTTTCTGTTTTAAATTCACATCTATGACACGGGCTGTGTCAAATACACCAATATTAATAACATGTCGTTTACAAATTTAATGCACTTTATTGTAATCATTCTGTAACAACATAATGGTATACAGAATGGTCAAACTATTCCAAATACCATAGCTGCTGAACAGCAAGTTGTGTCGATAGCGCATAGGATTATCGGGGTATAACTTTGAGTCCTGGAGGACATTAATAGCACATGCTGCCTCAGGAAAGCCACCAGCATCTCCATGGATTACACTCACCCCATGCTGCAGTCAATCTGAACTTCTCCCATCCGGCAAATGCTTCAGCACCTTTCCTGCATGGATCCTGAGGCTTAGAAACAGTCTCATCCCAAAAGCTACAAATGCACTCAATAGTCCATTAAGTGCTCTGGGTAGAACTGTTTGTACTTATAATTACATTTACCTCACTGTAAACTTGCACTACAACTGTAATATTGCACAACTTGAGACACTTTATGAACAACTGTAATATTGCACAACTTGAGACACTTTATGAATAATTTGCACTATCTGCACTATATGTACATGTATTAAAGTTTAATACGGTATATTTTTTTTATCGTAGTATTCTTATTATTATTTTATAGGCAAGTAAGTTTATCGAGGAGCTGCATATTGAATCTCATTGTACCATACAATGACAATAAAGGAATTCAATTCAATGCAATTGAGTGTGCATTTACAGTAAGATTATGATTGTCTTCTAAGTCAATTTAGATTTAGAAGAGATATCCTCTTGGAGCTGTGTGCTGTTAGAATACCAGAACATATACTTGATGTAATTTTTATGATGCAGTAGCAATGAGATGGCGCCCCGTCCAGGAATTGTTCCTGCCTTGCTGGGACTGGCATGACTCTGAATGAATGGAATATTTAAATATGTATAACAAAGATATTTCGTTGTTCCTTAAAAGTTTTGAAGAATCGCATGACTCTGAATGAATGGAATATTTAAATATGTATAACAAAGATATTTCGTTGTTCCTTAAAAGTTTTGAAGAATCGCTGTTCTAAGCTTACAGCTGGTTTTACATTTATTACAGATGCTGATGGTGTGGTGATTGGTCACGTTGAGAAAGAAAATGGGAAGGAAAGGAATTGGGGGTTGGTATGATTGACAAAGACAGTATTGCTACAATAAATTATTCCATCCAGGGTCTCACGCGTCATAGCAAACATCTTGTGGGAGGCAGGAAAAATCCCTGGATGTGGTGCCAGTTCATCGCTACTACTGCGCAACTGCATCACATGTTTAATACATGCTTTAATGCATTTCATCATGAAAATTATATCAAGGATACACCTTAGTATTCTAAAATGTTGCACTACAACTGCAATATTGCACAACCTGAGTCACTTTATGAACCATTTGCATGAATATAATGTATTCTCTGTGGCGAGCACTGCCTGCTGTTGGCTTAAGAGAAAGCTCATTTAAGAAGCACATAGCATTTAATGACTACGTCAGGAACACAAAGAATATGAAGCATTTAATGTGCTACTTTAGTTATGAAGCGATTTGAGAAATTCTAGTAAATTAAGTATTGATTTTAAGATGAAGTTTACAACATTCTACTTTAATGACAAAATAAACTGAGATTAAAGTGGAAATTTTGAGATTAAAGTTGACATTTTTACTTCAATCTCGACATTGACCTTTTTTCTTCAGTGTCCCTATTTTTTTTTCTTCTTCTCTGTGGCCCTAATATGTTTCCGTTTAACACTCAGACACTTACCTTTTCATGTTGACTGTGACACCCAACCACTTCTATTTTTATTTTGGGCACTGTGCGACTTCCTGAACTTGACATTTTGAGTGCCATTTCATCGGTTTTCTTTTGTTGCTCATACTAAGCCACCAAATTGTATTGTTTTTCCTTGCCTCCAATTCACTGAGCAGGACCTCCACTTCGCATTTGGTGAGACTCTTCTTTTTTATACATACTTTTACCATCATCATCTTTTAACAAAACACTGAAAGGAAGGGGCTATTTATATATTGATTTGCATATTCAAAAATGCCAACTTCTGGGAGGATTCGGGTTGGAGCAGTAGGCACATGAATTCACGTTGATTAGTATTTATAAAGGGGAAGTGCATGGAACTTTGCTTATGCACAGTTTTATACATCTGAATTTTTCTGTGCATATGCCATGTTTTAGTGTGAATTCTATGCACGGCGTTATACATGAGGCCCCTGGTGTGTAACTGACCATACTATGAGTCAAGTATAGGACTTTGCTGAAATAGTCTTCGACAAAGTGAATTAAATTTAAGTAAAATACAACTTGATGCCACTCAGTTGCTCCTATCAGTTCCCTCAATGACAGACATATTTTATTATATGCTTACAGCTTAGCAACAGTGTGACATACACATACATGTCTGATGTTCAGATAAATTAAAATGTGCTGGCTTTAACAGTTAAGGGGATGTGGTCCTAAAAGTCCACAATTTCTAATGTAGTTTTCAAAATACTGATATTTTCTACTACCAAATATGTATATTCTTTGTTTTGTGATTTTTAACTTTTCTGTTCACTGAGAAAGTGTTATAGACAGACAGACAGACAGATAAATAGATATATAGATAGAACTAGTGGTGATGATCTGAAGTTTGCGCAATTTTACTGCAGCTTTGGAAAGTCAAAAAGTGGTGTTGCGGGTAACTTCGCATTTACATCATTTTTAGAGGAATTAAACAAAAAAAATTTGAATATATATAATGGCTTTTCAAACAGTACTGATCTGGGTAAGCCAAACCAGGATCTACAACATATTATATCTTAAAATATTAATAAGTTTATATTGATAAGTGCAGAAATGTGCATGGAAATATTTATTCAGTTTTCACACTTGAATTGAATGCATTATCAAGTTATTAATGATGATTGTGTCTTAGTTATCCAAAGTTAAACAAATTAGGACTTCTCTAGAACTTATTTTAACTATTCCATGTGCGACTATATTATTTAAAAATTGCATTATTTCAGAAATATTCTTGAAGCTATAATAAAATATAGTGTCTTGGGGAAAGACAATATATGAAATTTGCTACAGCTGTTGATAAAACTTTTTACTGTAAAAATGATTCTTTGGAAATATGAATGTTATACCTTTGTACTAGAGCAGAATTGGAAAAATTAAGAATGAACAAAAAATTGTGATACATACTATGAACAAACTAATCTTATTTTTCTAGTAATTGCTCCCATTTGTAACAGAATTAGCACAAGGTTATCCAAAGCAATTAAGACGTTAATCTAAAATTACACCAATGTACACAGAAATTCAGAAGGGTCCTCATTATAAATGTATCAAAATATTTCCGTACTATCAGTAAATCCCAATTTTTTGTTTTAAGTTGACAATTTGTAATTAAAATATAGAAAAAAAAACTTGAATGCTTGGCAAGTACAAGATGCAGTTCACTGCCTTACTTTAACTACAAAGTGATATATCTCACTGAGCGATACAGTTAATCAAGTTTTTTTTTTTTTTGTATTTTAAAGTAACCACCTATCCATTATGGTACTGAGAATAATTATCTGAAAGAAAGCATGTGGACAGAGAAGCAAAACCATTTTCAGTTCACTGGCACATAACATTTTATCTTTAAGAGTGCAATGACTTTGATCAAGGTAGCCATGAACAACACAATGTAAAACTGAAGTGGAACAGGATTGTAATGGAAAAGGCTAAAAACAATTACTTTTATCCATATAAATTATGTAAAAGTTTCACCTGAGACCTCGTAAGTAAAGCACACTTTATTACACCAATCAGTGCAAAAAATATCTCACATTAACTAGGCAACATAATACAATAAAAACACCTTAGAGCTCATATAGCATGATATTCAGACTTGCATGGAGCAGTTTAATACTGTCATTTTAAATGTTCCTTAGTGGGGTGCCTTGTAACTAACAGAGAGGTATAATGCCATCACAATATCCATTAACAGAGTAGTTATGTCCCACTAAGCTCAGTGATACATCTATACATAAAGTTTACGAACAGACAACTATGTCAATAGTTACTCAGCAGGGCAGACACAAGGAATTAACTTTTGCAATGAAGCTATACCACTAAGAGAAATGGCTTATACTTTATGCATCTTAGATTAGTGACGTGGTGATTAGCGAGTTTTAATCTTGAGTGAGAGAGCCACATAACACTAGAATATGTCATAAAATATGTTATACTATTACAGTGCAGCTGAACATATGCAAAATATTACTGTAATCAAGCTATTTTAGTCTTCCAGAACAGCATCCAAAGAATAAAATTGAGCAGAAAGTGCTTCAAAAGCAATGCTGCCCAAATCAAATGAATAAATATTATGAAGTTGTACAGTCAACAATGCTGAATCTTTTCTAAACATCATGCCTGCCTGTTAATATACAGTAGGCATAAACAATTAATTAGTATTATTTTAACAACATATTTTCAAGAAATGAAAGATTACCTTTCAAGCCAAACGTTCCTGAAATAGAAGGCTGCTCGCCTGTGAATTTTTTTGGAGTCTTCTGTTTTCTTCCTGGCTCAAGTGAAGATTGAAATGGTCAGGTCAAGCCAACATGGAAAAATACAAAAAAAAGTTATCAATAAATATATCATAATCATTACAGTATTACATGGAAAATACTACTGGATCATGAGCTCCAGTCAATTTATAAACACCTCATTTTTGGTTTCAGATGTGGGATCTGAGAAGCTGTAAAGAAAGGCAAAATGTTGCAGTTTTAAATCTCAATGCTTCAGATTAAGTCTTAATGTTCGGAACAACCTTTCAAAGTTGCAGACATCACTATGCAATAGGGGAAAGGGATTTGTGCACTTTTATGTTGAAGAGGCAGATGGAATGCTAACTGATTTTCAAAATGTTTCCAAAATGTGTAAGTAAAAAAAAAAACTTTCCCTTTTTATGTCTAGTGATGACATGTAAACCATTAAATAACTTATATAGGCAGGCAAATATCGGGAGCCTACAGAGGATGGGATACAAGAAACAAACTATTCAGCTAACTTAGAGAGACCAGTTAGTCAAGTATGGAAGTCTTTGGGATGACAAAAAACCAGAGTGCATGAGTAAACACATGCAAGCACTGCAGAAGTTAGAAACGGTAAATAGGCAGTAAAAAGGCTAGGATTCAAAACCAGGCCATCAGAGCTGTGGCCACTGTGATGTAATGCCTCAAAATAGATAATTGCCTCTTGCCAACTGCATAGCTGAAATGTGGAAACCAATGTTATATTTTATCTTACCATCTGGATAACCCTTCAAACTGCAGAACTTTGTCAACACCATTTTTACTGCTGAAGAATTATTAAAAAAAAAAATCATTTTCTGGTTTGATGTGTGGTGGTTTTACTGGCTCTTACCTAATTGACTCTGAAAAAGATAATATAAAATAAACATACTGATAAAGCTATCTTTTCAGTTATGTGAAAGGTGTCACACACATGTGCATGGGAGGCAGCTAAAGGGCTCGAAGGAAGGTAATTCCACACCAGACAAGGGGGTGGCGAGGTGCACTGATCCTCTCTCTTTTTCTACTGCAGACCCATTATGGGAAATTCCGCCTGGCCTCAATGATGTTACTTCCAGTCAGGAGCCCGATGGTGCCACTTTTGGTCCAAACTACGCCATTTCTGGTCACAAGCCTGATAACGTCACGTCTGTTCCAGAAGACGCCCCTTTCGGTCTCGAGCCAGATGAAGTCACTTCTGGTTCTGGTCATAATTACCTCACTTCCTCTGCTGCACTTTAAAAACCCATCACCTCAACCTCAGCAGTTAGTTCTATTTTGG
Organism: Erpetoichthys calabaricus; assembly: GCF_900747795.2. Classification (NCBI taxonomy): domain Eukaryota; kingdom Metazoa; phylum Chordata; class Cladistia; order Polypteriformes; family Polypteridae; genus Erpetoichthys; species Erpetoichthys calabaricus. The sequence continues at coordinate 95,573,119 of NC_041403.2, read as the reverse complement.
ACTCCAACCTGTACATATTTGTACACAAAATTCAATCATTTTGCAGCCAGGATCAATTATACGGGAGGCTGTCCCAAACCTTTTTTTTTGGTTTCTCTTGTCTCATCTTTAACACAGGAAAAAGAATGCTTTATTGTACTCGGTTTTATTTCTTACAATGCAGTGGATTGGCAATCCAAAGGGCCTTGGAAATGTTTCTAAGATAGGTTTCAAGATCAGTCTTTACTAAAATAAGCAAGCTTTGAGAATTAATAATTAGGTGAATAAATGAATGTATGTTTCTAAAATGTTAACACAATTTGAGAATACTCTTTCTCATCTCCCTTCAAGAATGCTTGTTATAAAGCAAGGGGAACTATTCAACTTGCTAAAATGAGGCATCCTGCAAAGAAATACAAGAGACAATGCAGATAACCTAAAAAATATTCTTTCATATATCTATGATGTCCAAATTTTTTTTTCTTTTGTAATTTGCAATTTCCTGTTGACTTCCTGCACAATAAAGGTACTCTTGTTGAGAACTGAACTGACATCGGTAATAATCTGCTCTGTGTTCCATTGTGATTCCCAAGCCTTTGCTGGTTCAATCTGAGTAGTAATGACAATTTCTCTTTTTCCCATGGACGTTTTCACATCATTTGCTGTTGTACAGCACGTCATCATTGAGTTTGATTATATCATTAACATTTTTCTCTCATTCTGCATGAAAAGAGATTAAAAATTTGCTTGACCATCACTACAAACTACATGGGGTAAGTAACATAAAAATGAGCATTCCTTTAAGCATTTTGTATTATCTTCTTTTTTCAGATTGTTTTGTAATAGTTTTTCTATGTTTCCTAATTGTTGCTGATTGCTTTATTCTAATTTTCATCTTTAGATGTTGAGCCCAAGCAGGCAGGCTCATAAACATTGAAGGCACTGTAATCATGTACTGTAAGGGTTTACAGAAATATATAAACAGGCTTTGCAGAGTTCACTGGGATTTTATTCCTCCTGCCAGTAATTTAATGAGCTTTATTTCCTCTTGATTTGATACCCTCTCTCTTTATTATTGATGTATTATTAGACTGACAGATAAAAAGTCATTCATTCTCACCAGTTGGTGACAAGTGTATTAAGTGTACTAGAAGTGATACTGACCAAAACAATGTTCTTGTGTGCTTCCCTTAGATTTACATGCCCCAGCATTGTTACAAAATATTAATAGGAGGTGCTGTTTCTGAATAAACCTCAGGTGTGGTATCTTGAGCAGCTCACATATTTGAGTGTGTTGATTATGTGCTTGTAATGCACCACTAATGTTGACATGCCATTGTCATGGAGAGGACATCAGCATTAGGCAATGATGGTTATCTTGAAAACCTCAAAAAATGTAAATGTTGAAAATGTAGCGAGGAGTATGTAAAATTGGCCTCTAAAACGTAGAAAAGATATTTAGCACATTTACTTATTTCAGTTTTCAGTTCAGTTAAATTTTTAGTCTTTTTCTATTCTGTATTAGTCACAAGTGAATATCAATATTCATGTACTTTTTACAAGTACATAAAGAGATAAAATCTACTCAACTGTAACTACAATTTCATCATAAAGATCACTGACAGAGGGCAGTTATTTATTATTTGCATGAAATGCATCAAGTCCTTGAGTTAGTCTACAAAGCATAATAATCTTACTGTGCTTTGTTCTTTCAGGGTCCTCCTCTTGAAACTGTGTGGGCCAGCCACCTGACTCAACATCAGCACTGCGTGGAGATTTCACAGAACAATCTGATGCATGACTTGACATTTGTTTTGCACCAGAATTTTGGCTGATGTATTCTCCATTCTGAGAGCGCTCCAGCACTTCACAGGATTTCTTCAGTTTGTTTTTTACTGGAGAAAGATTTTTTTCTGCAACTCTACAATGACAAAAATATAAAAATGGCATTTTCACTGTTGGTATGATCAAAAAATGAAATCTGTACTTTACAATTTGATAACAAAACAAATCTTCAAAGCACTATCTGGAAGAAATTTATAATGAGCACCAAAGAACAAATGTATCTAATATTAATATCAAAATCACCAAAGCTGAAACTCCTCTATAAAACAGTGTACAAAAATATCAGAAAAAGATACATGAGGAAGCAAGGTGTATAGGGTGCATGATAGCTCCCATGACTGACAGGAGAAACTAGCAGTTGAATGACTGCATGATGAAACTTCATCTGTGGCCTGCATAATGGACTGAATAAGCACAACATTAAGATGATATTTTATACAAAGAGTGGCCTTAGAACTTTACTTAAGGAACAAAATTATCCAACACCCCTAATCACTCACATGAAAAATATTACTATTTATATGTAATTACATATATAAATAATTTCATATCAGTCTTTCACATTGCTGTTGACAAATTTCACTCTACTGTTCTTTGCAGAACTGCTTTATTTCAGAAGCATGGGTGAGTGTGAGCATACTCTCTTCATTTCAATTCCTGCTACAGCATCCCTATTGGGTTCAGGACCACTTCAAAACTTTAATTTTCTTTCTTTTGAGTCATTCAGCTGTGGACTTGCTTTTGCGTTTTGGGTCACTGTAAAACCCTGTTACGCTTCAACTTCAGGTCACACAAAAATGTCTGCGTATTCTCAATTAAAATATTCTGGAAAACTACCAGATTCTGAGGTGGAAAATCATCCCCACACCATCACAACTACCGTCCTAATGTTCAATTTTACATATAATGTTCTCATTTTTGAATGCCAGACATAGTCAGACCTGTGTCTTCCAAAGAGGTCTACTTTAGACTCTTCAGACTACAGAATATTATTCCAAAATACCTGGGGATAATCCAGGTGTTTCTTTGTAAACATGATATAAGCACGGATGTTTCTCTTGAATAGCACAGGTTTCTTCCTTACTACTCTCATATGAATCCCATTATTCTTCTTTATTCTATTATGGGGTTATTAACACTGTCCTCAGCTGAGGTTAGACATGCCAGCAGATCATTAGCTGTTCCTAGGAAAATCCATAACTGTTCCAAATGTTCTTCATTTTTAGATAATGGGTTTCACTGTGGTACAGTTCAAGTCCCAGAGACTCAGAATTGGCTCTGTAATCCTTTCCTGATTGGTTTGTTCTTAAACTTTTTCCTCACCTCTCTTGTAATTTCCCTGGACTGAGGCATACTGTTCTTCTACAAACCTTGTAGTGATTACTCCACTCTCATGATAAAGGTCAATGCAGTAATCCCTCGCTATATTGCGCTTCTACTTTTGTGGCTTCACTCTATCGTGGATTTTATATGTAAGCATATTTAAATATATATTGTGGATTTTTCGCTGGTTCGTGGGTTTCAGTGGACAATGGGTCTTTTTTCTGGTACATACTTCCTCAGTTGGTTTGCCCAGTTGATTTCATACAAGGGACGCTATTGGCAGATGGCTGAGAAGCTACCCAATCAGAGCACGTATTACGTATTAAATAAAACTCAAATATATTGTGAGCAGGGGGGCAGTTCGCACCCCTAGAGGATACAGATGCTCCTCAAAAAACTCGGAAAGACTACCTTCACATTGCTCCCTTCCTTGCTGGGCTTACTTGTGGCTGCTTTGTTGCGCGATATGCTTCCCGCACGGTGCCTCGCATACTTAAAAGCCCAAACAGCACGTATTGATTTTTGATTGTTTGCTTTTCTCTCTCTCTCTCTTGCTCTGACATTCTCTGCTCCTGACGGAGGGGGTTTGAGCAGGGGGGCTGTTCGCACCCCTAGAGCAGTGGTCCCCAACCTTTTTGACAGCAAGGACCACTTTATTAGATGCAAATTTTTCCACGGACCGGTCGGGGGGGGGGGGGTTGGGGGCGGGGGGCAATGTTGTAGTTTTATACACAATTTACATAACATTTCTATTATTATTAAAGTTATTAAGCAGTTCGCATACGTTTGCAATCTGAGATTTTTCTTTTTTTGCATATAACAAAGACATATGTTTTACATTTGCCAATCCATCACAAACATTAACACTGCAATCTTTTTTTCGTATCTGCCGTTTCTATAGGAGGGTGACAATGAGTTAAATTCCAATGGATGTTTTTCAAATGTTGACAAGCAATAAGCAAAAGGAATCACTGAAACCCACAGACAACAAAAACAGCAAAAAAAAAAAAAAAAAAACCACTACGAGGAAAGTTCGAAGAAAGAGATTTTTTTACAATGTTTCTGTTTGGGGATCGTTGTGCAAACGTGCACAACTGAGCTGCGACCACAGATCTAACTGCTCTGTGGATGATTCGTTCAAGCATTTCAAGGTCACTTCGTTGTAGGCTAATGAAAGCATCTGTTGAATGTACTTCGTAGTAATGTGATTTCTATAGACTCATGTCATATGGGGAAACTGTCGGGACCATAAAAATACTTTGTTATAATAGTCTCTCACCTCGGTCTCTCTCCTCTCTCTGCGCCACTGCAAAGCCCCGCCCGCCAAGCGTTCTGAAAAGTCTGAGTGAGTCGCCGTTGCCGGCAGTTCTCTCGCAGCCCGGCTGTCAGACGGCTGCGGACCGGTAGTTGGCCGCGGACCAGGGGTTGAGGACCCCTGCCCTAGAGGATACAGACGCTCATCTAAAAAATGCTGAAAGACTACCTTCACATTGCTCCCTTTCTTGCTGGGCTTACTTGCGGCTGCGTTGTCAAGCGACATGCTTCCCACAAGGTGCTTTGCATACTTAAAAGCTCGAACAGCACTAATCGGTTTTTGATTGTTTGCTTTTCTCTCTCTCTCTCTCTCTCTGACATTCTCTGCTCCTGACACGCACTCCTTTCAAGAGGAAGATATGTTTGCATTCTTTTAATTGTGAGACGGAAGTGTCATCTCTGTCTTGTCATGGAGCACGTTTAACACTAGAATTACCAGAGCCTACGAAAAAACTCGTAAATCCGTCCCACCTTAAATCGCGTCTTAAAGCCGTTTGCACATCTCCGCCAGAGTCTTTTGTCATCTAAATGTGATGATAAACAAAAGCTACTAGCAGCCAGCTATTCCATCCCCCCACCGACTTAGAATGAACTCCTAGCTCATGCCTTGCCTTGATTTGATTATTTGGGATTGAAGTGGAGTTTTACAGTGGAAATAATTCGAGCGTTATTTGGAATACACGCATTTCATGTGTGTTCCGTTTCTACAGTATAGTAGGCTGTGCAAACACATTTTTAAAACAGAAACGTTTTTCATATTCTAATAGTAAATGACAAAATGTAGGCATAAACTATATAACGTATGAAGCCTGAAGTCCATATATCAAAGAAACACTTTCACAAAAGGTACAAATAAGAGAACACGTGCGCTTTTCTTCAAAAATATAACTGCACAAAAAAAAAAGCCGCGTTAGCATGCCACATTGACACTCTTACTACTACTGCTGCGGTGGCGTAATGGTATCAGCTCCTGACTGGGGATCAGAGGGTGGCGAGTTCGATCCCGCATGGCTCCACTTCGAGAAGTAACCTGCTCTTATTCTTACAATTTTAGAATAACAACATAAATTTCATTTCAGTCTGTAACAGCCGGTGTAACTTATGATACTGGTAAAGGTTAGCTTTTTTTTTTTTTTTTTAATTCACTTTTCATTCTCGCAGTCGATGCATACTAACGCCCCCCCCCCCCCCAAAAGGGTTCTGACACATAAACGCTGGCGAAGCTGCCTTCCTTCGTATCTCACCGTCACTTGATTTTCTTTTTATTCAGTGTTATTGAGTGTTCCTGCCAGTCCCCACATGTTGCTGTATGCTGTTTCTTTTGTACTCCAGGACATGCAGAGGAGAGAATGATTTCACATTATTTATGCTGTTTTCACATAAAGACTGCAGAATACTCGTGATTGCATTCTCGTACCAATGCACTTTTTCCATCACCTTTTCCTGTAAGAAGAAATGTACTCACTTCTCTCTATGCTGTGGTTTCTATTACACACCTGAAAGAGATAATATATGTGAAAACTTCATCGCACTAATGCAATATTATTTGAAAACGAACAGCGTAAGATCAGGTGTGAAAATTTTATGTGAGATACTGGTAAAGGTTAGCTTTTTTTTTTTTTTTTTTATTCACTTTTCATTCTCGCAGTCGATGCATACTAACGCCCCCCCCCCCCCCCCCCCCCAAAAGGGTTCTGACACATAAACGCTGGCGAAGCTGCCTTCTTCGTAGCTCACATAAAATTTTCACACCTGATCTGACGCTGTTCGTTTTCAAATAATATTGCATTAGTGCGATGAAGTTTTCACATATATTGTCTCTTTCAGGTGTGTAATAGAAACCACAGCATTGAGAGAAGTGAGTACATTGCTTCTTACAGGAAAAGGTGATGGAAAAAGTGCATTGGTACGAGAATGCAATCACGAGTATTCTGCAGTCTTTATGTGAAAACAGCATAAATAATGTGAAATCATTCTCTCCTCTGCATGTCCTGGAGTACAAAAGAAACAGCATACAGCAACATGTGGGGACTGGCAGGAACACTCAATAACACTGAATAAAAAGAAAATCAAGTGACGGTGAGATACGAAGGAAGGCAGCTTCGCCAGCGTTTATGTGTCAGAACCCTTTTGGGGGGGGCGTTAGTATGCATCGACTGCGAGAATGAAAAGTGAATTAAAAAAAAAAAAAAAAAAAAAGCTAACCTTTACCAGTATCATAAGTTACACCAGCTGTTACAGACTGAAATGAAATTTATGTTGTTATTCTAAAATTGTAAGAATAAGAGCAGGTTACTTCTCGAAGTGGAGCCGTGCGGGATCGAACTCGCCACCCTCTGATCCCCAGTCAGGAGCTGATACCATTACGCCACCGCGGCAGTAGTAGTAAGAGTGTCAATGTGGCATGCTAACGCGGCTTTTTTTTTTGTGCAGTTATATTTTTGAAGAAAAGCGCACGTGTTCTCTTATTTGTACCTTTTGTGAAAGTGTTTCTTTGACATATGGACTTCAGGCTTCATACGTTATATAGTTTATGCCTACAATTTGTCATTTACTATTAGAATATGAAAAATGTTTCTGTTTTAAAAATGTGTTTGCACAGCCTACTATACTGTAGAAACGGAACACACATGAAATGCGTGTATTCCAAATAACGCTCGAATTATTTCCACTGTAAAACTCCACTTCAATCCCAAATAATCAAATCAAGGCAAGGCATGAGCTAGGAGTTCATTCTAAGTCGGTGGGGGGATGGAATAGCTGGCTGCTAGTAGCTTTTGTTTATCATCACATTTAGATGACAAAAGACTCTGGCGGAGATGTGCAAACGGCTTTAAGACGCGATTTAAGGTGGGACGGATTTACGAGTTTTTTCGTAGGCTCTGGTAATTCTAGTGTTAAACTTTTGAAAAAGAGACAAATGTTTGTTTGCAGTGTTTGAATAAAGTTCCTGTCTCTCTACAACCTCCTGTGTTTCTGTGCAAATCTGTGACCCAAGCATGACAATATAAAAATATACCATATAAACATATGGTTTTTACTTCCCGGAATTTCACCTTTCACGGGGGGTTCTGGAACGCAACCCCCGCGATGGAGGAGGGATCACTGTATATGAAGAAGTTTAGATTCAGAAGGGCTGGCAGGGTTCAGTCAGCCCAGCCGAGTCTATGTATTGTAAGGTTTCTAAACTCTTTTGGGACTCCCTCAATGGGACGACACGCCGAACAGCGTCCCGAAGTGCGATCGCCACGTCTGTGGAAGACAAGTTTATCAGTTGCCGGGGCAAACTGCCAGCTCCCAACACTGCAACAGCTTGCAGCTAAAGCAGATCCAAGTCGAGCAGTCTTGCTATATATGCGCTTGCTGTCGATGAGTGATGCAAGGAACATTATACGGTAAATGCAGGAAACAGTATTACTTGGTCGCTAACCTGGCCACGACCCTGCCCGATTGCATTGTCTGTATATAGGAGAATGGTAGATACCACTAAAATAAAAAATCATGCTGTTCCTGTTTCAAGCTGAATAAAGTTGGCTTTGCTAAAGTACTGAGACTCACCCTCGTGTTTTGGGGTGCAAGACAGGGACTCACACGTCACATGATACCAGGAGTGGGGTCCTTGCACCGATGGATCTCCAAGAAATACAGCAAAACCCAGAGCAAGATGAGGCTCCGGTGGCCACCGCTGCCTTGGCGTGGCCACAAGATGTGCTGCCAAAGATGGCTTCATCAGACGACCCTGAGTGTTTCCTATTCTGCGTTGAATGTATGGCAACATTGATGCGCTGGGACAGGGGAGCCTGGACAGCTATTTTAGCCCCATTTTTAACTGGAGAAGCCCTCCAAGCCATACGGAATATCCCTCCGGAAAAAGCTTGATGATTATGACTACCTAAAGCAACAGATCCTCCCCCGCGCAGCTGTAAGCCCGATGGTCAAGGGGCGCCAGTTTCAGCTGTGGGATATTGATCCGGATCGCCCTGTATGAGGACAGATCCAGGGCTTAATGGACCGGATTCAAAGCTGGATCCGCGGACACCCTTTAGAGCGCATTGTGGAGAAGCTTGCTATTGATGCAGTTCTGTCAGGGACAGACGAGAGCCTTTGTGATGAAATGTTATGGAATGACATACACTCGCTGCTAGATCTGACCTGCAGACTAGACGGTGCACAACCCACCTGGAAACAACTGCTACCCAGGCTTGACCCTGATTCTGATCCAGCCAGCACAAACCTTCAGGGTTGCCAGCGCCACAGCTAGAAGACCATGAGTGTGGACACCATAGTCAGACTAAATGCAGCTGCTTTCACTGTGATCACTTGGGACATCTAGCTCAGGAATGTCACCTCCCACTTGTGCAAACAATGGCTATCGGTCTGGCCTAGGTATGCAGCTCACAAGTTTTCCCCGAGATGTTAAAGGAGTACAATTTTAAGGTCTCTATTACGTTGGCTGCACAGGAATGCTCAGCAGTGTTGGACTCTGGTAGCGACTTCTGTGTAGTCCGCCATGACTTGATCCAGCAGACTCCTTATAAGGCCACAGACAAAGTAAACATCCACTGCGTCCATGGGGACATTAAAACATATGAGACTATATTACTCCCTCTGAAATTTAAAGGGAAGAAGTTTAAGGTTAGGACTGCCATATCCAACACCTCACCCTGCCCACTCCTAATAGGAAAAAGGAATGCCCTCTTCCCACAGGTTTTAGCCACCTGCAGAGCACCTAACCCTGTACTGGATAGAGTGGGGCTCACCACAAAAAATGTAAGTCAAGAAAATGGGTTTGAAATTGAACTGGAGTTGTCCAGTGAGCTGGGGGACGAATCTTCAAGTGAAGACCCTGGACAGTTGGCAAACTTTTCCACACTGTCCCAAACGAAAACGAAATAGCAGTGAGAGGCGAGTGCAATGCTGCATCGAACAGGGTAGCAGTGGGAGGCGAGTGTGATTCTGCATCAAACACGGAAGAAGCAGAGACTGGCATCCAGGTGGAGTTTGCTCACCCACAATGAGCCAATAACAACTTGGATATTGCATCCAGACAAGCCCACATCGCAAATAACTTATTATCGGGTGACAGAAGACCCAAATTTTAAAACACTTAACTTTTTTACTTAAGGATGGTTTTCTGTATCGTGTGATTTCTGATTGCATGGGTGATGGGTATATCAAGCAGTTGGTAGTATCAAGTGAGCATAGAGAGAAGGTATTAAAAATTGCTAAAAGTCACGTTTTGGGGGGTCACCTTGGCACAGAAAAGACTAGGAAACGCATTTTGAAACGCTTTTATTGGGTGAATATGGGCCGGGATATGGAACGATTTTGTAAGGCCTGTCCCGACTGTCAAATAGTTTCCGCTCACAGACCCGCCAGGACACTCCTGGTACCGATGCCTATTTAAGGCATCCTCTTTGAGAGGGTGGGATTAGATATTGTTGGCCCGCTTCCAAAGAGTAAAAATGGCTTTCAGTATATGCTCGTGTTAATCAATTAGACCACAAGATACCCGGAAGTAGCAGTTCTGTGACGGGTGGACACCAGAACTATTGCAAAAGCACTCTCGGATATGTTCACATATATTGGTATCCTTTATGAAATCCTCACTGATCAGGGCACACCCTTTATGTCTCGCATCATGAAGTAGCTATGCAAAAGTTTTGTAATTATGCAGTTACACTTCATGGTTTATCATCCGCAGACAAATGGTCTGACTGAACGATTTAATAAAACCCTAAATCCAAAAGTGGGTAGTAACGAGTTACATTTACTCTGTTACATTTACTTGAGTAACTTTTTAAAAAAATTGTACTTCTAAGAGTAGTTTTACTGCACCATACTTTTTACTTGAATACATTTATGAAGGAGAAACTCTACTCATACTCCACTACATTGGGCAACACTCGAATTGTTACTTTATTTCCGTTAATTATGCTATATATTTTTGCCAAAGAGAAGCCGCCAGTGGATCTACCGGCGCATATTTTTTAGCTAAAATTCCCTAAACCGTTTCCCATTCATTCTTTATGGTAGTGCTAAACCACTACCAATGCGATCTATTTTCTGCCATTTCCGTTTCGGGGGGACGCTGTTCTGCACTTTTCGCTGCCCTGCCTGCCTGCTGCGTCTGCTTTCATAGACGTGCTGGGGCATTTTTCTTTTCTTAAGTAAATCGTTAAGTTTAAGATGTCGATCGCGGTTATTTCTGTTGATTAATTCATGCTTTCATTGATTATAGCATCAAGTGGTCGCTATTTTTGCCTGTTGTATACAATCTATCTAGCGTCTTTCACATCTGTCTCCACTCACACTGCATGCAGCGTGTGTCCACTGATATATGATTTAATGTATTTCTTTTTGACATAATTCTCCGAGTTGTAAAATACATATACATTATATATAAAACGAAACTACTATATAGCTAATACTGTTATGTATGTCTAGTGCCTTCTCTGTCTGCCTATTATATAAGGGCCTTCCCTATCTATCCGTTTATCTAGTGCCTTTCACATGTGAATGTACTCTCACTGCCTGCTTGCCTTTCTGCAGCACCTGCCATATAGTACCTTTCACATCTATCTATCCCTCTAGCTGTTTGTCTCCTGACAGTTTTATATCTTCTATTATATAATGCCATCCCAGTTTATCTATCTAGTAACTTCTGTGTCTGTGCATTATTCAGTGATCTGTCTGGCAGTGTATGTCTTACAAATAAGAACAGTTATAAGGACACTTGTTCATGTTAATTGCAGTCTCAATTTTTAATTTTTTTAAAAAGAGCATCCCACATCTATTATACAGCGACTTTCCTATTTATCTATCTATCTAGTGCCTTTCAGATCTATATGTACTCTAACGGCCTTCTTGCTTTCCTGCAGCATAGCATGTGTTGAATAATAAATAGACAATCATTTTTCATTTATTTTATTGACATAAATCTCAGATACACACACACAAATATACTGTATATATAATATAGCTGATGCTAAGATCTATCTGTCTAGTGCTTTCTCTGTCAGTTTTCTTATATAGTGCCTTCGCTGTCTGCCTATTATACAGTGAATTCCCTGTCTATCTGTCTATGTAGTAGTAATAATATTATTAATTTTTGGTTTCCCTTTCTGCCTAATATATAGTGCCTTTCCTATCTATCTGTCTTATATAATGCCTTTCATGTCTGTCTATCTACCTACCTATCTAGTGGCTTCTCTGCCTGTATATTTACTGTATACCCTGTTTTTTTCTGACAGTTTTGTATCTGTTATACAGTGCCTTCCATATCTATCTGTCTGTCTAGTGCTTTTCACAGCTACATGTACTCTCACTATCTGCTTGCTTTCCTAAAGTATTTGTTGATTAATAAAAAGGCTGTACCGTTTTTCATTTAGTAGTGCTTTCTCTGTCTGTCTTTTATACAGTGAACTCCCTATCTATTTATATAGTAACAGTAATTTTATTATTATATAGCAGCTTCCCTGTCTGCCTATCATATAGTGCCTTTCCTTCCTTTCTATCTATATATCTATCCCCTTAGCTGTTTTTTATATATCTACTAGACAAAGAGCCCGTTTCGACAATGTAAGATGAAACGGGCACGAGTTTGTGTCAGCAGTGTATGAAGAACAAATGATAAGTAACGAAGAAGTTGTTTTGTAATGATTGTAGTCCGCTTTACTCATTACTGTACAGGCTTGTACTGTTAGTTGATGAATTTTCCAGGCCTATAGTATAATATTGATTGATGAATGTTCCAGTACAATATGGAATAGTAATAAGTATAAGCAACACAGACCTGATAGAGGTGTATTGAATGAATGCATAATTGAATCAGAATGCGAAATTAGGTCCCAAGCTGTAGTCAAAATTGCCTTTCAGGCCTCTAGAGCTTTAATCGAAGTCGCCTTTCTCTTTGAATTTTTGTGGCCGTAAATCTGCCGCCTGCCGCGATGTTGGGGTTGGATGTCGGTCTTGTAAGGTTTTTCGGGCAGCTGCGCAGAAGGCGACTGCGCATTCGGCTTCGGACGGACGCGAGTGAGTGAGTGAGGAGGCAGGCGAATTATGTATTAAGATTATACAGCTGCCTTCCCTGTTTATTTATATATCTAGTGACTTCTCTGTTTGTCTGTCTCTCTGTTACACAGTGCTCTGTCTGTCTGTGTGTTATGGATCTTAAAAATAATGCATGTCTTATGGATCTTAAAAACAACAGTTATAAGGACACTTGTTCATGTTAATTGCAGTCTCAATTGTTAAAAAATATTTTAAAAGGAGCATCACACATGAAAATATAACGATCTCATTAATTGACAGTGCATACTGATTTATAAATTTAATGTCAGTTTGAAATTAAAAAGAAATAAAAAATAACACTTTCTCCCTAGCGGGTGATCGAACTTGGGTCTCTGAGGCATGGCAGGCCTGCTGCACTCTGATTGGCTGAGCAGTCTGTGTCAGCTATCCGCGACTGGCCCTTTAAGTGAGACTTCTTGTACGTGCACAAGCTGCCTTGTTCTAATGTTATTTTCTATCAGCTGTGCTATTTGGAGGGCAAGTGAATATGCAGTATTATACTGTCATATCTTGTCACTGTAAGTAGTTTGCACTGTTCAAACATACAGTGGAACCTCGGTTCACGAACGTCTCGGTACACGTACAACTCGGTTTACAACCAAAAAGTTCGCCAAACTTTTGCCTTGGTTCACGACCACACACTCGGTATACGAACAAGCCAGTTTCCCTTTCGGTTTGTGCGTGACGATGATTTCCGCACGTGTTGCATTGTTCTCGGTCAGATGTGCGTGCTTGCACGTGCGTGCGTACTTTTGCTGTGAACTCTTTGTGCTCTATTTCATTTCCCTTCCGGTTCGTGTGCGCCGATTACTGTATTTAAGTACATGTTCAGCCTCTCCCTGTTCATTGTTCTCAGTCAGACATGCGTGCTTTACCTGTTAACTCTTTGTGCTCTACAGTATTTCGTGTGCTTTTGCAGTTAACCATGGCTTCTAAGCAAGTGAAGAGTGGTGAGAAGAAAGTGTTGCAATGTTACTTTTCTCTTTTTTCAAATGTTTCTTTTTTTCCCTGTGCTTAAAACTCATTTAAAAAGAGTGTTTACAGCAATCGGGTTATAATGCTATTAGCGTAAACTCCTGCAATGTTACTGTCTTGGTTGGATTTTAAATAAAGTTTGGATTTGTTCAAATGTTCCTTTTTTCCCCCTGTGCTTAAAACTCATTTAAAAAGACTGTTTATAGCGATCGGGTTGTAATGCTATTAGCGTGAAGTCCTGCAATGTTACTGTCTTGGTTGGCTTTTAAATAAAGTTTGGATTTGTTCAAATGTTCCTTTTTTTCCCCCTGTGCTTAAAATTTATACAGCGATTGTAAGGCTATACCGCGAACTGTTGCAATGTTAGAGAGAGAGAGAGGGGGCTCGCATGCTGCTGAGAGAGAAGGCTCGAGTGCTGCTGAGAGAGAGAAGGCTCGTGTGTTGCTGAGAGAGAGAGAGAGAGAGAGAGAGAGGGCTCGCGTGCTGCTGAGAGAGAGAGAGAGAGAGAGAGAGAGAGAGAGAGAGAGAGAGAGAGAGAGGGGCTTGCGTGCTGCTGAGACAGAGAGAGCCTGCGCGTGCAGCTGAGCAGGGAGCCTGGGTGTTTGTGTCAGTGTTATTCAATGTTTTTACATTAGTTTACTATTACACTGTGCATTCTACGGTTTAATGAACTATATTTGTGCTTAAAAATCTTTAAAAAAATATATTTACATACAGTTCGTACGGTCTGGAACGGATTAATTGTATTTACATACAATCCTATGGGGGAAATTGATTCAGTTCACAACCAAATTGGTTTACGACCAGAGGTTTGGAATGAATTATGGTCGTGAAACGAGGTTCCACTGTACATGTTACCTACTGTATTGGCTTCAAAAGCTTTGTTGTGAAAAACTGACATTTGGAACTTTGTGTTATTTGTGCATCTTTATTTTGTAAAGATGTTATTTATTGTTACTCAATTTTTTATTTTATTATTTGGAAATAGCAGAATTTGCACATTATATTTTTGTCTGTCTTATTATAACATTTCTAAAAAATAAATCATTTATTATGATCAAACAGTTACTCAGTACTTGAGTAGTCTTTTCACCAAATACTTTTTTACTCTTACTTGAGTAATTTTTTGGATTACTACATTTTACTTCTACCTGAGTATGTAATATTATTTTGAAGTAACGCTACTCTTACTTGAGTACAATTTTTGGCAACTCTACCCACCTCTGCCTAAATCAGATGATTTGACAGGTATGTTTTGCATATTTATCTTTTAAAAGGAATGGTATGACCATAATGAACTCCTGGTCACGGCCGCAGCGGCCCCCGAGACTGAGGTCACCGTTGGGGATGATTTAACTGACACTCAGAAAGCGGAATTGGTATCACTGATCAAGGGGATCTCGGATGTCTTCTTGGCAACACCTTGCCATTGCAGAACACAGGATTATCACTCCACCTGGTGTTATTATACAGGTACCCGTGTATTGCTTACTAGAGGCAACAAGGAAAGTGATACACAAGGAAGTCCAACAGATGCTCCAATTAGGTGTTATTCGGCCAAGCAAAAGCGAATGGTGGAGCCCAATTGTACTCTCAAAGTAAGACGGTTCGGTTCATTCTGTATTGATTTTAGGCGTTTGAATAAGAGAAATCTGGTTATGAGAAAACCGCGTTTGCCACTCTGGAGGGGTTGTTTGAATTTATGACACTCCGTTTTGGTCTCCATGGCACACCGCTGACCTATCAGCAAATGATGGATGAGATCTTACGTCCCCATTCCGCGTAACCAGGTGCTTATCTTGACAATGTGGTCATTTTCAGTAATAACTGGGAATCTCATCTTGTCCATCTTCGGGCTGTGCTTAACAGTTTACGGCTAGCAGGGTTGATGGCCAACCCTAAGAAATGCAAGCTGGGTATGTCAGAAACCCACTATGTGGGATATTCCATGGGGAAGGGGTTGGTCAAGCCTCAAACAGACAAGGTGGGGGAGGTGCTTGCATATCCGTGCCTTCCTCGGGCTCGCGGGGCATTACAGGCAGTTCATTCCCATTTTGTGCATCGGAACACCCGCCCCCCCACTTACTGACTTGACAAAGGGTGGAAAGAATCGAAGTGTTGTCTGGACCGAGCCATGTGAGAGAGATTTCGTGGACCTAAAAGCCACTTTATCATAATTCCCGGTTTTGCGCAATCTAGACTTACGAAGGAATTTATTCTGCAAACAGATGCTAGTGCTTTCGGTTTAGGACCGGTGCTCTCACAATGTTTTGAGGGGGGAGAACACCCCACCACATTTTTACCCTGGTGACTGACAATGCCTTGCTACAATGGCTGTACAAACTGAAGGATACAAATGCCCGGCTCACCCAGTGGTCTATCAGTTTGTAAGCTTTTTGCTTTTTGATGTTCGCCACCGTCCTGGGGCTGCACACACCAATGCTGACATTCTCTCCCGCCTAGCTGAGCCTAGCTTGGACGGTCGCTTTGCCTACAATGGTGTGAACAAAGCTGGGGGGGGAGATGTAAGGTTTCTAAACTCTTTTGGGACTCGCCCCAATGGGACGACACACCGAAGAATGTCCCGAAGTGTGATCGCCGCATCTGTGGAAGGCAGTTTATCAGTTGCCGGGGCAACCACTGCCTCCCAATGCTGCAGCGGCTCACAGCTAAAGCAGAAACTCTATAGGTGCTTGCCGTCAATGTATGATGCAAGAAACATTATAAATGCAGGGAACAGTATTACTTGGCCACTAACCTGGCCACGACCCTGTCTGATTGCTGTGTTTGTGTATAGGAGAATGGTAGATCACGCTAAAATAAGGAATTGTGCTGTTCTTGTTTCAAGCTGAATAAAGTTGGGTTTGTTAAAGTTTGTCACAGTATCAATTAATTTTGGTGAGCTGTTTTCGGAAGTTAAGTAGCTTTTCACGCGTAACTTTATTACTTAAATATATGAAATAGCAATTTAAAAATGGCATTAAAAACTTTATCTCATTCTTTTTATCTAATGTTACCGTGGCATGCAAATGTTTTAGCACCCTTGCTTAAAACATCTGTTACTGTGATTAGTTAAGTGAGCAGAAGATGAACTGATCAACAAAAGACAAAGTTAAAGATGACACACATTTCTTTAATATTTTAAACAAGATTACATTTTTATTTCCATCATTCACAGGTACAAAATACCAAAAAAATGAAAAGGGCTGGAAGCAAAAGTTGAGCGCCTGACATGGTCAGTACTTAGGAACACCCCTTTGGCAAGTACCACAGCTTGTAATTGCTTTATGTAGCCAGGTAGGGCTCTTTCGGTTCTTACTTGGGGTTATTTGGCCCATTTGTTCTTGTAAAAGGCTTCATTCAGATTCTGCAAGATTCTTGAGCTGTCTGCCACGCATTGCTCTTTTGAGATCTTTCCACAGATTTTCAATGTTTGGGCCTGGGGACTACAAGGGTCATGACAAAATTGTCATCTTGTGCCTCTTGAGGTATTCCATTATAGATTTTGAGGTGTGTTTCTGAGCATTACCTTGCTGTAGGATGTATCCTCTTTTTATCTACAACTTTTTTAAAGATGGTATGATGTTTGGTTCCAGAATTTGCTGGTATTTATTTGAATCCATTTTTCTCTCCACAAAAGACATGTTCCCTGTGAAACTGGCTGTAACACAAGCCCAAAGCATCCACCCCCATGCTTAATAGTTGGAGAGGTGTTCTTTTCCTAGACCCTCTGTTCTCCAAACATACCATTGTACTTTGTGGCCAAAAGGTCAGGCTTGTTTAGATGTTCATTTGCAAACTTCAGGTATTGAAAATTTGTGGCTAGGATGCTGACTCTACCATGAAGGTCTTATAAGTTCGGGTGTCACTGCACAGTACAACAGTGCACCGCCACTCAAGAGTCTGCTAAATCTTCCTGAAGGTCTTATGCAGTCAAACCGGGGTTTTTAGTTGCCTTTCCAGCAATCCAATAAGCAGTTCTTTCAGAAAGTTTTCTTGGTCTTCCAGACCTTAACCTGACCTCCACTGTTCCTGTTAACTACCATTTCTTAATACTATTATGAACTGAGGAGACAGCTACCTGAAAATGCTTTATCTTCTTGTAACCGTCTCCTGCTTTGTGGCATCAATTATTTTATTTTTCAGAGTGCTAGTCAGCTGCTTAGATTAGCCCTTGGCTGCTAACTGTTGGGACAAGGTTTGAGAATTCAGAGAATTTATATGGCTTTCCAAATTGCATCACCTAGGGTTTCCTAATGATGATTGGGAATAAGCCATACCCCTAACAAGCTAATAAATGTCTGAGACCTTGGTAAAAATTATCTTGGGGAGCCCAGACTTTTGCATGATGCTCCCTTCCTCTTCTCACTGTTCAAATGTACAAAACAAAAAACAATACACGAGTCATCCATAAATGCTTTAACATAAAAACTAAAATACCTTTTGGTGATCAGTTCAACTTCGGCTCACTTAACTATTCACAGTAATAGACATTTCAAGCAAAGTTGGCAAAACTTTTGCATGCCACTGTATATTTTGCTAAAATATCTTAAGCTATGGGCGGCACGGTGGCGCAGTGGGTAGCGCTGCTGCCTCGCAGTTGGGAGATCTGGGGACCTGGGTTCGATTCCCGGGTCCTCCCTGCGTGGAGTTTGCATGTTCTCCCCGTGTCTGCGTGGGTTTCCTCCGGGCGCTCCGGTTTCCTCCCACATTCCAAAGACATGCAGGTTAGGTGGACTGGCGATTCTAAATTGGCCCTAGTGTGTGCTTGGTGTGTGGGTGTGTTTGTGTGTGTCCTGCGGTGGGTTGGCACCCTGCCCGGGATTGTTTCCTGCCTTGTGCCCTGTGTTGGCTGGGATTGGCTCCAGCAGACCCCCGTGACCCTGTGTTCGGATTCAGCGGGTTGGAAAATGAATGGATGGGTGGATCTTAAGCTATTCATTGTGGCAAATACATAAAATAGAGGGTATCAGAAAGGGGACAAATACTTTTTCATAGCATTGTATACATGTGTGTACAAGATTGACGAGTTTGGAAATTTTGCCAAAAATATGAGGGGTATATGGTTGCTCAGTTCAGGTCACTCATAAACCACAGGAGGAGGATGAAGACACAGGCACAGTAAAAGAATACCACCAATAACGATATTCAGTAATTTTTATATAAAGTATTCAGTAATTTTTATATAAAGCTAAGAAAGAAATGTTATTAAGATAGAAAATTATTTGAACAAATCAGCATAAGGCATCTAAAAGTCAAAAAACAGACTGGGACTGTGGCATTCAAGGTTGGCTCTGACACCCCTGTCACTACTTGCACCCAGAACTGTCAATAACATGACTGGGATAAGCCATGAAATAACGACATTAAACGCATCAAAGGCTGGTGCAGAATGCCAAATTGCTTTAATTAATCCACAAAATAAAGTGCAATAACAAAAGCAGTCCATTAGAAAAAAATGAATTAATTAATAATCCAGCTATAAATACAGGTGATCACCTCAGGGTTAAAGCCAACACTAAATATTCCAATAAAACAAGATTAAAATCCTAGGCAGAATCTGTCCATTCTTTAACACAACTGCAAGCCTAGGTGCTTCTCTCTACAACAGCTCAGCTCCTCAGCTCACTGTTTCTAATCTAAACAGCACAAGAGTATATCAATTGACAAGCACAGTTAACTTTCAAATCAGGTTTAAGTCCTAGCCACCAGTTCTTTAGTGTATGCAAGGCATTAAGCCTTGTTCCTTTCTCCTATAAGCCGCAGTTCCTCCGGCATCTGTCAGAGCCACTTGGAGCATTCGGTCGTTCCTGCTCTATGGTATACTCGGCAGGAGCAACCTCTCTGCCCCAACCCCTTGCCCTTTCCACAATTGCACTGGCTCCCTTACGAACTTTCTATTCTGGTTTTGTTTTCATTTTAACCTCCAATCACTCTTTCCTCCCTGCTTCCTTTTCAGGCTCCTTTTATACTATAATTGGGCGAGGTGCCTCCCAATTCCTGTACTATTGTCTGCCAGCAATCATTAATTAATCCCTACATGTGTGCCTTGCACCACTGAGCCCTAACAAATCTTATTTTTTTTTTATTCTGATCCTAAATGCATCATATCACAGGGACCTAAACAATTGTACCAGTAATGCTAAGCAAAATAAAAGGAAAAATTAAAAACAATATATTTTATCCCCTCAAGTTATTATAAATATTGAAACCATATTTAAAATCATAGATGTTATTCCCCTAAATGCACTGAGATTTTTCAGTCGAAAAAGGAATCATATCTAAAAACTGCACTGAATATAACTACATTAATAATACAACCATCACTCTCCTCAAGGAAGACACTACAGTATGTATGCTAATGTAATCAGTAATGTAATAAATTGTTGAGCAAAGAAGAAAGAAAGAAAGAAAGAAAGAAAGAAAGAAAGAAAGAAAGAAAGAAAGAAAGAAAGAAAGAAAGAAAGAAAGAAAGAAAGAAAGAAGAGTTGGAAGAGCATTTGACAAGGTCATTATTGGACTTGTTTGAGAAGGTGTACTAGGATTATTACTTTGGCTAATTATAATAACACATACATAGTGTTATTGACATGTAAAGTGTTGGATAGGACTTCTTTGTTGTTTTTGCCTGCTTTAAAAGGGACTTTTAATTTTGGCAATAAAAGGGTTGTTCAGTCAAGTTGTAAACCAGACTTTGGTGTAGTGTATATCCCTGTAAAGATAACACATCTATCTAATGACAATCAGATTGCATCAGACTGTTCTTTAACAGCATCAGACTGTTCTTATATATATTGAAGATAAGGATGCCCGACTGCCAATTAATATTGGATGATTTTCACTAAAAAAAGACTATCAGTGATCGGTAAAAAAACGTCGGTCACACAAAGCGATATTTTCAGTACCTGCTATTCCAGTGTATTTTTTTTTCTTTTGCAGCAAACTTCCTGCAGTGTAAACAAAAAGTTGTGAATGGAAGCTTGTTTTATCAGTGATCGAGAGGCGATTGGTTTATTAGCCTTTACATTAAAAAAAGTGGACTAATAAACTGAAAAAACATAAATCGGAGAAGTCATCCTGTGCAACAAGACAAATGCCAAGAAAAAGGTACTTTAAGCAATTCAGACCTTTATTTTGTCATTTAAAATAAAATGGACACCGCTTGAGTTGGGACAGCGAGCTTTAAAATGCAGCAGTATACAGTTTTAATTGGAAAAAGACAAGATAAACACAAATTTAAAATTACTGCTTAGTAAACAATAAGAGTTTTTAAAGATTTGTACTGTGTTTATTATTTGTTGCTGTGTGTCATAGAGCATAGGTTCTCGTAAAAAATAACTATTACATATTCTAGAAAGTTGATTCTGTTCTTCTGGACATAGTTTTTTCCGCAGGAGATACGTTACATCACTTATCCAAGTGACTTCCTCAGTCTCAGTTGACTGTAGGTTTCTCCAACCTTATAAAAGTACCTTTGCATAATGACTGCAACTGGCACCTTTGACTAACAATGGGCCATGTGATCAATGATATGCAAATTTTCCGTTGATCAATGGCCATGAGTACCATTCACAGAGAATTGGGGAATGGCTGCAATCACAGCATTGTAAGATGGTGAAAGATGTACCCTTAGGTCCCCTCCTCGGTTCAGATATGGTCATTTTCACGTAAATGGCCTCCTTGACTCCTCGCTCAAATCAGCATTCCTCCCTGTCCAGGATGTGCACATCTTCATCACCGAAACAGTGACCACTGTCCTGTAGATGTAAATAGACTGTGGAGTCCTGGCCTGACGAGGTAGCTCTTCTGTGTTGTGCCATTCGCTTCGCCAGTAGTTGTTTGGTTTCCCTGATGTATAATTCACTGCAATCCTCTTGGCACTTAACTGCGTAAACTATATTAATCTGTCTGTGCCAGGGGCACCCGATCCTTGGGGTGGACCAATTTTTATCGTAGCGTGTTTTGGGGTTTGAAAGCCACCGAGACCTGGTGTTTTCAAAAAATGCGTCTCAGCTGTTCAGAAACTCCTGACACATAAGGGATCACCAAAGGTTTTCGCTTAGGCTGTGGTTGTCCTTCCTCTCTCCTGGATTGCTTAGAGCATTCTTTAGGTGTCTTCCCTGTTTGACAAAAGTCCAGCTGGGATAACCACATTTACTCAGGGCCTTTTTGATATGATATACTTCTGCTTCCCTGGCCGCTGTGTCTGTGGGTATGGTGTTTGCTCTGTGTTGTAGAGTCCTGATGACGCCTATTTTGTGCTCTAGTGGGTGGTGAGAGTCAAACCTTAAATACTGATCCGTATGCGTTGGTTTACAGTACACATCAACTTTCAAATATCCCCCATTGCTGATGGCAATTTTACAATCTAAGAAAGCTAGTCTGTCACGTTTCATGTCCTCCCTGGTGAACTGGATGTGTTTGTCCACTGAGTTGATGTGGTCAGTGAATTGTGGTACCTCCTGAGATTTGATTTTCACCCAGGTGTCGTCCACATACCTGAACCAATGGCTCGGTGGTGTTCCAGGATAGGATAAGAGTGCCCTCTTTTCCACTTCTTCCATATACAGATTGGCCACAATAGGTGAAACAGGGGAACCCATGGTGCACCCATGTTTCTGCCTGTAGTACTGGCCTTTGTATATGAAATATGTGGATTGAAGACACAGTTCCAAGAGCAGAAACACTTGGTCGGTGCTGAGAGTGGTCCTTTTACTGAGTGTGGGGTCATCCTGTAATCTCTTACTGACCACCTCCACTGCTTCCGTAACTGGAACGCAACTGAATAGAGATGTAACATCATACGAGACCATAGTTTCATCTGCATCCATAATGACATCTCTCACCTTCTCCACAAAATTCAAAGTGTTCTGAATATGGTGATTTATCTCCCGCAGAAAAAACTATGTCCAGATGAACAGAATCAACTTTCTAGAATTTCCTTACCTGGATTATTGAGCATGCATCGAGATAACTATTACATAATTAAAATGGTAATCCGTTATTTTATAATTACACCTCAAGAATTAAGAATGTGTAGTTGATGCACTGAAGAAAAAAAAACACACGTACAAATATAGTAAATGTATATTTTAACAGCAAATAAGCTGTAGTGCAATTAATGATTTAAAATGATTAAAACATAAGAGCATGTATATTTACATTTAAGCAGTGTTTAATTGCCAACATATGTTTCTAATTAAGTCTTGTTTCAGACAGGTACATTACAGAAAAAACTAAACAATATGACAGTTTTTAATTATGAGAAGTATTTTTTTTTTTTATGCCATATGTATTATGGATAAATATATTTGTACATATTTTATTAATTAAAGTATGTATTTTAAGTAAAATGTATGTATTTTCTGTTTACTGAACAATGAGCATACAGAATTTCACTTTGTTAATAAAAAATGAATAGTTAACACCTGTGGTCTATAGTATAATTATAAAAATACACTTTAATATAGGATATAAAACTTCTGTTTGTCTGGTTATACAGGAGATTAATGTCAATTTTTTTTAAAGGGATAAACAAAAAAAATTCTGAATTGGCTAAAAACTTGATCGGAGCATCCCTAAAGATGATGTCTGAATTAAAGCTGTTGTCAGTTTGACTATTAATTTAGGTTCTGAGTGCTGCCATAAAAAAATAAAAAATAAAACAGGACACAAGAACAAATAACATAAAATGTTCTCCAGTGACAGGATTTTGGTCAATTACCTTTTTTTAGCACTTTCTTTTACCGATGTTTGATGCGCCTTCATTTCAGATTTTGCTTCCTGAGAAACTCTCTCTTCATGATTCCAACTTTTGTGCTTCTCCAAACGGGTTTTAGATGCAAAAACAGCTTCACAATAAGGGCACTGATGATTAAGTTTGTCCAGTTTTGTAGACTAGATGATAGAAAAGCAGATTTTATTAAAAATTAATGTCTGGACTATATACTGACTTAGGCCTTAGCCAGTAACATGACAGGAGTTGAAATTTTACCCATAGCTTTTCATTATTTTGATAGACCACCCTAACCACGCTTCTGCAAAAATAAAAAAAGACCTAAGTTTTGTATCTTCGCTAACCAGACAGAATAGCTAAAACCTGATTCAGGCTCTATTTTATGCTCACTTGGAGAAATGATTAGATTTCAAGCACATTCAGTTACTTCCTTGCAGTAGCTGCCATATAAACGGACCATAAACTGAAGCAAAAATGCCTATTTCAGATTTTGTTTTTCAAATCAAACACATGAAATACATACATAGTGACTATATCCATCAGTTGGGTACACAATAGATGGAAAATTGACTACCATTATGCAATTGCTATTTTTCCTCTGTCCACCATTACAAAATATAAACACCATGCATACTTTTAGAAGCTAAAGGCATAGTAAGATGCTGGAGCACTGCCTGCTAGTAAATTCTGCCGACACTGAACCTACTTCAAACTCTCATTCTACCACTGTACTGAACTGGATATTTGAATTGTGTGTCCACTACTAATGCAAAAAATGTTTATGATCTACCACCTTACATTAGCCACATCTCAATACTATTTTACTCACATGTTATGGTACGGTACAAAAGTACTGCTAAACATAGTAGCAAGAAGAGAGGCAAAATATTAAGACATTACAACTGTATTAATAAACTGAAGCAAAATATTATTATTTTGATGCAACTGCACACAGCCCTGTAAATCGTCCTTCAGCTTCCAGGGAAAACTTGGGGGTTGGTGGCAGGACTGGCACTCCAGTCACTGTAAAAACTTCATGCAGCTCCGAAATGGCAGACAGGACTCCATTCTGCTCTCTGCAGGAGTAGCTCTGCTGTAGCCCCCAACAAGAAGGCTGCTTGCATTATGAAGAGGATGGGTGAAAGCCCTTAAAAGCCTCATCACCAGAAGAGTCAACCAATGGTTTCAGGCATGTTGGAGATTGGAACTGGTGTGATGCCAAGGCATTGCCCACTGCACGGTAGCATTTGGGTCCTAATTTGAGGTGGCCCATTCGGGTAGGCATGTTGAATGTCTTGGCTCTCTGATATAGCGACCATTTTCCTCTGCTGCTGGAGGAGCTTAGAAAACTCTGCATTTCAGTGTCGGTGCTCTCTGAGGTACACAGACCTGGGATTGGCCAGATCTCTGTAGGTGGGAACACCTCTTATTGGTGTGGTCGCTCCTATGGCTGTCACACTTAAAGAGTAGCTGTTGCTGTGGGGGATCGGCTCTTTCTGATGATGTCCGATGTTACTCCTTTCAATGAGCGTATTATGAGACTTGGGTTAAGGCACTTTCTGGGAGCCTTTTCTGTTGTTTCATTGTATGCTCTGATCGTGGTGAATGATGTCTTGATGGGGGAGATATTCCATTCACAACTTTGCTCAGTGGTTGATAGGTGCCCATGGGGTGACCCTCCTCTGGTCATGGGTAACGTCGATGCGACGACAGGATCCAATAGGGTAGGCTACGTAGATTGTGTTGGTCTCCATGGATCTGGCAACCGTGGTAAAAGTGGCTCTATGTTCCTTGACTTGGCAAAAGGTCAGGGGCTGCTGATCACTGGATCTTGGTTCCAGCACCTTGATCCACATTGTTGGACTTGGTACTCCAATACTGGTGGTGTGGTGAAGAAGATCGAGCACATCCTCGTGGGCAGTTGCTGGAGGCTCCTACAGAATTGCAAGGTCTACAGAAGTACCTAGTCTGTGAATTCTGACCACATACTTGTTGCTACTCTGAAGATGTAGCTTAGGTCAAGTAGGCTACCACATACTAGGAGAATGAGGCTGGACTTAGCCAGACTCCAAGATCAGGCTGTTTCTTATGAGTCTGCAAGCAGTTTTTGTGAGGAACTTGCAGACATGGGTGCGACTGCTGATTCTAATGTGATGTAGGAGACCTTCCAAGACAAGAACCCCCTGAAAGTTGCTGAGGGTTGCGTTGGTGTTGCTAGTGGTCCCAGAAGGAGACATTTCATCTCACAGGGCACCCTGGATATTATCAAGGGCAGATAAGGAGGTGTTTGTTAGAAGAATCTGTGAGAAAGTGGCACACCGTTATGGTCTAGTGACCCACATCCTGCTTACAGAGGAATCAAAGCATTACGCACATCCAAATCCGCTCCTCTGAGAGTCGTGGTCAGGGCAGGATGCTGTAGCTGTGACCCGCTGGCTAGCATGTTGGGACATCTCTGGGTCCACGGTTCTAGAAGCTGATCTTCTAATTGGCTATGAACCACATAATCTCACTGAGATTGCACAGGTGATGAATCAGCTGAGGTTACGAAAGGCTGCAGGGACCTGTGGTATCCGAGGTGAACTTCTTGGTTGGTGGTAAGGCTGTCCTCCTGATATTACAAGCAATCTTCGTTTCCATTTGGGAGACGGGCATCATCCCAACTGACAGGAAAACAGGACTTGTCGTCCCTATCAGGAAATGGAAAGGTGATCGCCTTGATTGCATCAACTACAGGAGTATAACAATGATTTTGGTGCTGGGTCAGGTACTTGCTATGGTCATCCTCAATAGGATCTATGATCACTTGCTCACCTACAAGCAATTGGTGCAGTCTAGTTTCACACCTAAACATGAACACTGGCAGAGTTTCTTTGCAGCCTTTGTTGATTTTCAAAAAGTGTTTGACTCAGTTGATTGAGCTATCCAATGGAACAACCTGAGACTCTGTGGGATCCCTCCAAAGTTTCTGGATGTCATGGCTGGCCTGTACACTGGTACTGTACAGAGTGAAGGCAGAACCTCTGCGTTTTTCCCAGTTTATTCTGGGGTTTATCAGGGGTGTGTTCTTGCTCCTACCTTGCTCAATGCTTGCATGGATTGAGTGTTGGGCCGGGTCATGGGGTCCAGCGACTGTGGGGCATCTATTGGTGAAAAAAGATTCACTGATCTTGACTTTGCTGATGATGCTATAATCTTCGTCAATGGAGGTTCTGAGTGAGGAGTCTGAGTATCTGGGCTTCCAAGTGTCCTGGATAAAAATGAAGATCCAGGCCTTTAATGATCCCTTGGGCACAGCCATAAGCAGTGTGCCTGTCTGTGGAGAGAGTGTCGACCTCTTTGAAAGGAATACTTACTTTGGCAGCGCCATTAATGTCTCTGGTGACTTCTTCTATAAAGTCATTAGATGGATTGGGAGAGCATGGCGGGTTATGAAGTCGCAGGAAAGGGGTGTGTGGCGTTCCTGATATCTTTGCAAAAGGACAAAGGTCCATGTCTTTAGGGTCCTGGTGCTTCCTGTCTTGCTATGTGGTTGCTAGACATGGACGCCATCCAGTGACCTGAGAAGACTGGACTTCTTTATTACTGTGTCTCTTCGGAGAATCCTTGGGTTCTACTGGTTTGACTTTGTGTTGAACGAGTGTTTGCTCATGGAGTGCCAAATGAAGCGCATTACCTGCATTGTGAGGAAGCATCAGTTATACCACTATGGCTATGTAGTGCAATTCCCCCGAGTGTGATCCAGCTTTCAGGATCCTCACTGCTGAGAACCTGAGCGGCTGGACCAGGCCAAGGGATGCCCACTTAACACCTGACTGCGGCAAATAGATAGTCATTTCCAAAGGATAGGACTGAACCTTCCAACCGGGATCCAAAGCCATTTCACTATGTGGTGGATGCAGCAACATGCTGCGCCAGTGCATGCTTCCCAACCTGACCTGACTTGTGAATTAGGTATGACAATTTGAATATTTAGAGAAAATACACTTTATAAAATCCATTGCCAATCCGATGAGATATGTTAGTTTAAAACAAGAAAGAGCAAAATAAGTGGTAGGTAAATTACATGTAGTGGCAGGTGACCAGAAGATAGAGTGCAGAGATGGCAGTGAGAGAGACAAACAGAAAGAGAAAGAGAAAGCAGAAGAAAGAAGAGACTGACTAGCATTCTGCAATAATTACATGCTACACATAACATATTAGACACAGTATAAGATATCTAGGATATTCCTGTCAAGATTTCCAAGCACTCATTTAAAGATGCTTCTTTAAAGAAAAAAATGCAATGCGATTCATACTTATTGCCTATTAAAAAGTCTTTCTCATGAGATAAACGTACAGTAGTAAGGTTTACCAAGAAGAATTTAGTAAAATATTTAATTGAGGTTCTCTCACATTCTTCTAAAGGTAGATGTTCAGTTGGTAACTAAATCTTACCCCCTGGCAACGCTGGTAATGGTACTTTAGTCCATAGATACTTGGGAATTCAAGCCAGCACCCAGAGTTGGGACATTTTACACGGGAGCAGATCTTAAACTCTTCTTTCCACAGAGCCACCATGCTTGCCTACAGAGCAAAAAGTAAGATGTTAAGCATGTTACTCCAGGCAATTTGTTGATACATGTGAACAACACAATTAAAATGCAGGCAGAAGGAAAGGAATAAAAGTGGAAAAAAATGTACTGCAATTAATAGTCCAAAAAGGAATGCTTCAGGTTCAGAGTCTGTATTCACCCAGTGCCTTTAAATTGTTCTTGGCTATAGAAAGCACCTTTGTAAAATGATCATAAGTTTGGTGTTATCCACTTGATATCAATATCATGTATTTATTCCTTTGGTTTGCAATACTATACCTAATGATACATCAAGTAATATTTCAGTCAGTCATTATCCAACCTGCTATATCCTAACACAGGGTCACGGGGGTCTGCTGGAGCCAATCCCAGCCAACACAAGGTGCAAGGCAGGAACAAACCCCGGACAGGGCGCCAGCTCACTGCAAAAGTAATATGTGTATTCAGGAAAACATTTGTGCATTTGGCTGTTACATTATGTTTTTTCCTTATTGTTGATCAAAGCATAAAAATAAACCTGAAGTAGATTTAAAATCTGTCCAGACAAACTGTCAGTGATTAATGGTAGCATTGATTAAGTTTAGAATAATTGATAAGTTCTTAAAACTACTTTTATACTGTTTTATGCAAATACAAACACATCATGAATAGGTAAATTGCCACTTTCTTTTGGCTTTGAGTTATACAGTGGATCATAAACATGCTTATCGGAGAGCTGCTTCACCTTAATTTACCTTCTTATTAAAACCAATCACTGACCATAAAAAAACAACCCGGCAGGAGGAGAACGGGCATCCTAGAGGAGATGGGGCAAAATACATAACCCGGAAGGGAGGCCAGTGCAACGACAAAAGCAAAGTAGCCAGCCAATCAGAGAAATAACTTTGTGTACAGCTGACATGAAATAATTGATGGACCAGCGGAAGCGGAGATTTGGGAGTGGTTCCATTCCCCATACACAAGGTAGCAGTGGTCCTCATATAGTAACCCAGCTGGGACACCCACAAGGGTGCTTGGGAATTAGAGTCCGGAAATGCAGCACTGTAAGCGAAATGTAGCACTCTAAGCATCCCTGGGTCTCATTAGAGGGCTCTGTCAGGGAAGGACCTCACTATTTGTTTATGGCCCAAAAGTGCTTCCCGGCAGACATGGAGTGGCACCGGAAGCATTCCCAGACCTGATGTAAATGGAGCCCGCATCCTCAGTTCCAGTGGGTCAGAGTCAGCGAGCAACATTCAGATGGAGGAGAGAAGGAGAGAGGATTGTGAGAACTGTTTAACTTATTGTATACTTGTGGCTTGTTACTGATCAGATGATTGGGGAGAAGTGCCTAGAATGAATAAAAAGCTATTATTTGATCCTAACAACACGTAGTGCTTAACTGTGTCTGTGGTATGAGGTTTTCTGTCGCTCCTTGGTGGTCACAGCCCACACATTTAGATATACTAGAAGTCCTTACATTCTACCCAGTTTAAAGATGATAAACACACAATCTAATGAGTTTTTGATTCATTACAAATACCACAGCTAGATACTCTTAGTGCTGAGGAACTGGCCAAACCTCTGATACTCTCAGAACTACTAGATGATATAAACTCACCCCAAAGTGGGAAAGCAGCAGACCCTGATGGGTGGAATTTTTAAAAATATTTTCAAATAAGTTAGCTCCACTACTATTAGAAATGTTTATAGAACCTAAAAAGACAACAAAATTCTACCTGAAGCATTAATTAGTATTTCCAAAAAAAAAACACCAACTTATTACAGTGTGCATCATACAGACTAATTTCACTTCTGAATAATCATGTTAAGATTCTCTCCAAAGTTCTATCTAGAAAGTCTAAGAAAGTACTTCCTTCTGTAATATCACAAGACCAAACCAGACTTATTAAAGGCAGACATTTAGCATCTAATCTTCGACATTTGTTTAATGTAATATATAATCACCCAAGAAAATCTAACACACCAGAGATCTTATTATCTTTGGACAAAGAAAAAGCATTTGAGAGGGTTGAATGGGACTACCTATTCACCACAGTGCATAAATATGGGTCTGGCCCAAATACAAGTGCATGGATCAAACTACTTTATACCAGTTCCGATACCTCTGTTTGTACTAACAAACTTACTTCAAACTACTTTAAACTCAACAAAGATGCCCCCCTATCACCATTGCTCTGTGCAATCACCATACAGACATTGGCTCTTCACTTTCAAATGTATCAGAGATAAAGAGGGTTACCAGAAAAGGACTGGAGCAGAAAATATCACTATATGCAGATGACATAGTACTGTATATATCAGACCCAAATACTTCTGTACCAGCAGCCCACAATACACTAGCAGAATTTCAAAAGATATCTGGACTCAAAAGTTAATTTGAATAAAAGTCTGCTTCTTCCAGTGAACTCTCTAGCACACA
Organism: Erpetoichthys calabaricus; assembly: GCF_900747795.2. Classification (NCBI taxonomy): domain Eukaryota; kingdom Metazoa; phylum Chordata; class Cladistia; order Polypteriformes; family Polypteridae; genus Erpetoichthys; species Erpetoichthys calabaricus. The sequence goes on along the minus strand of NC_041403.2, from coordinate 95,542,878 downwards.
ATATTAGACTGGACACCTTCCATTTATTTTAGCATATTAGTTTAAATACCTAGGGGTAAACATCAAAAGTAAATACAAAGATCTTTTTCAACAAAATTTTGCTAGCTGCTTGGAAAAAAATTAAACACAATGCAAACAGGTGGTCTACCCTTCATCTCCCATTAGCAGGGAGAATTAATATTGTCAAGAAGAACATTCTTCCCAAGCTTCCTTTTTTATTTCAGAGTGTAACAGGTGTCTAAAATACTAAGCTTCGTTATTTGGAGCTTCATCAAACCCATTATGTTGTAGGTTTTCCTCTTCTGTTAATGTTATATTTCTCTACGCCATTTATTGTGTTATGTTATGTCATTAGTCTGAACCTCTACCAGTGTTCATTGTGTTATTGCGAGGGGAGGTAAGAACACAGTAAAATTAATTAAAGTATTTTAAATTGCTCAAGTTAATTTTTTTTGTATGTGACAGCAATAGTAATATTATCTTTTCAGTGTTGAGAATTCTTGCTGTTTTGAATGATTGTAGCGTGCGGCCAGGGCTCTTGCCCAGCTGGGACGCCTTCACGCTAGGAAGACCGGGGGAGCAAGTGTGGCCAGAGCGTTACCTCCCTCAGGATGCTAGATGGCAACCCCCCTGGGTTGCAACAGTGCCTCAGACTCTCGCAGGGCTGCATGGGAGTTGGAGTATGGTGCAGCCCTGTTGGGATCCACAGGCGCTGCCAGGGGGTGGTGCAGCAGGAGCTGCTGAGCCCTTATGGGCAGTTCTTCTGCCACACACGGAAGTACTGCCGGAAACGAGTAATCAAACACCTGGAGCACTTCCAGGTGCATTATAAGAGGAGCCAGCAGCCACTACTCGGGGAGCCAGAGTCGGGAGGAGGAGCGACGAAGTTTGACCCAAGGAGTGAAGGAGGAGAAGGAAAAGAATAAAGGAAGGGATTCATTGTTTGTGCTGTGCTTGTGCCGGGACTGTGTTATACTTGTGGGGAACGGGGAAGGCATTTCCCACAAGGAAAAAAAAAAAAAACTTGTGTGCCATGAACCTGTGCCCCACACGTGTCTGTGTCAGGTTCGGCTGGGGTGGGCCAGATGATTTTATATTAATTTTGGTTATGTGTTTTATGTGGCTTTTCCACATATTTTTTGTTAATAGGAGGAATGTTTCCTGTTTTAAAATTTCAGGTATGTTATTTTATTTTTTTGTATTTTTATATTGAGCGGTGCATGAATATGTAAGTTGTTGTAATTTAGCATCGTACCCAATGTTCATTGTGTTACTGTGAGAGGAGGAGGAATTGGATCGCCAAAGTTTGAACAGTCATTTTATGTTTTTTTGTTTTGACATTTCAGTTCAGACTGTTAATAATATACATCAACAGATAAAGGAATTCATCGTGGTTGCATTACTAATAATATACATCAACAGATAAAGGAATTCATCGTGGTTGTATTACTCATTTGTGGTGGTTTATACAGCACGTTGCAAATCACAACGGAGAAGCTTCGGATGTTAACCAGATTCCAGGCTACATAAGAAAGAGACTGCTTGTTAAATGCTTGTTGGCTAAGGTAGCTAAAACTGGCATTGCAGAAAAGGCTCTTCAAAATGGTGATTTTAAAGTCATAACAAATGAAAAATTTTCAACTGTAGTACTAAGTAAAAACAATTAAACATAGAGAGGGGTGCTTGATATTGGCAAAAAATTATATCTCGATATTTTCTGGGACAATAACAATAATCAGAAAATATTTGTTTGTAAAGGTCTTATTGATCTAGCATGGTCTTGTTAATAGGATATTAATTGTAGCTTACTAATGAGAATAATGGAAACAACAATTAAGGAAAACAGGTTTCATTTATTTACTTAAAACTGAAGTAAAATAAACCAAAAATGTTAAATCAAATTCAAAGTATTACTGATATCAAACAGTGCAAGTATGAGTAAACCATTTCAAAATAACCTACAGGATTGACACAAAAAGTTGCACTATGACCAACAAAACAATTATAATGAGAGCATTTTAAACAGACTCTTGAATTTAATGTAAACAAGATAGGAATCCAAAGTGAATAAAATACTAATCATAATTGAACTATACAGGGCATGAAAATTACAGTCTGCATAAACATAAACTGCCCTGCTGTAAGGTGAATTGCGCAGCATACAAACAAGAATTATAGTTCAGTATGTTAGAAAAATCTAATATACAGTACTATCGTGTACAAATTAAAAGTTCTGCCAAATACTGCACAAGAAAACAAAAACTGTGGCATCTGTACACAAGTTCTGTCATATATTGATAAGATACAAGCACCCAAACCTATAACATTTTAAGCAAATTACTAACTTCAAGTTCTGTCTGATCTGAACCGACCTACATATCCAAACGGATGTATCTGAACAGATTATATATATTGTGACTGATAGCCGGGGCCCATGCCCGGCCGGGACACCCCTGCAGCATATGTTCCAGGGGAGCAAACATGGGTAACACAGTATCTCCCCCTGGACGCTAGATGGCAGCCACCCTGGGTTGCAGCAGTGTGTCGGACTCCCCCAGGGCTTCATGGAGGTTGGAGTGTTGTGCAGCTCTGTTGGGTTCTGCAGGTGCCACCAGGGGGTGCTGCAGCAGGAGCTGCTGGACCCTTTTGGGCACTGGTTTCGCAACACCCAGAAGTGCAGCTGGATGTTGACAATCAAGCAATCAATGCCCAATGAAAGGAGCCAGTAACCACCACTCAGCGGTCAAAGTCGGGTGGAGGTGGACAAGGTTGCCTGGGAGAAGTGGTGGTGCAGAGGAAGAGTGCATTACTTTTGTGTGTTGGTACTCTAAGACTGTATTGTGGCTGGGGGACACGGGGAAGATGTGCCCTCCAGCTGAAGAAAAATAAAAATGTATTTATTATATACGTGTGCCTCCGTGTCCAATCTGTGTCGGGTTGGGCGCATATATAGCACCTTTATCACTCAGTTATTTATGAAGCAGGAATATTCTGATCATTCTGCATCCCTGGTCAATGAATAGCATCCACAAGTAACCACACAAGTCTGGTGTTTCCCTTCATAATTTGGGATATCACAAAAACAGATATTTTGTTACTAATTTGATACCAAACTACTGAAAATGTAACAGTTTTTGATAAAAACTGAAAAATATTTTACAAGTACAACACTTTCTTTGATTGCTATTATGTTTGCATGACAAACCTACAACATTATTTGATAAATTTACATTATCAATAACTTCTGAATGGCAGTATTTCAAAGAAGGGATGTCACAAGATGAGATATTTTGTACTAATTGAATACCAAATTTCTGAAAATTTGAGGGGGACTTCACACACATCCACAATTTCACATATAACATTGTGGGATGTGGGAGGACTGGCAGCGTTATCAACAGTTGCAGTAGGAAAACATTTAGGGAAGACTCAAACGAAGGGGTTACTTGGCTTGTATACACCTGTGATGACACGAGATGCTCCATTTGTTAATACCAAAATAATCTTATTTATTGTTTCAATGCTTTTAAGGACAAGAATCTCACTATTAATGATATGCATTATAAGCTGCACATATTTGTTAAATTTCTTAAACAAATACTCTTAACTCTGTTGAGTATAATATTATTACAGTTGGTAACATTTTTTAAATCATATGTCAAGTTTATAAATATATTAAATATAAAACTGTCTGTGCTTTTATGAATACTCTAAACAAAATGTTTATGGAAACATTTAATATAATTTTAGACATTTGGACATTGTGTGGAAAATCTCACATCATGCAAATGAGTCAAATGGGTTGACAGTTCAGCTCTCTTATAATTCTATTTTATTTACTTACGGGAATACTCCGGAGCTCTTGGTTTTCAGCTCTGGGTCGACCTTTCTTTCTAACTTCTACCTTCATGTTTCCTGTGACACCTGCAAAATAACAGAAATCTTATAATTAGATGAAAAACTTTGTTCTTTTGTTGTCACATTTTTCATGGAAAATTCCATCCATCCATTTATTTTGTTATGCTCTTTTCAGAAGCACAGGAAAAATAAGCCAAAAATGTTGAATATTTACCAACAATAAAAAATGTTATTACATGTAATTGAACAATGTAAATACCAAAACGTCAACCTAATATACAGCAGAAAAGGTATGTCTAGTGTCCACCATTACACTGATGCAGATTTAATACACATGCTTTGTATGATGTGTTTTGAGACACTCAACAACACACAGCCTAATGTTGCAATCAGGACACTAGAAATGTGTTTCTTTACGCACTTTTCTTATGATATTTTTTCTTTTACTTGCACATAAGAGGGTAGAATATCAATGCCTGGTACGCACGATCAACACTGCCCTTTGTATTGGCTTCCACAGACCAATTTCCCCTGACGAGAACATTGACGGCTGACACACTGTGACCATACTTTGGGAGCAAACATTTTATTTGTTCTTGCACTTGATCCTAATTATATTATCTGTTTATCACATGGTTACTATCGCACCACGATAAAACTTTGCACAACCAAATTCATCAGGCATATCATGGCAGATTGATTGTACAGTATACCATATCCTTCATCAGTTTCACTTTCTGTGTCAATGTCTAATGACCTAAGTACTGTGTGTGTCAGAGAGGGGATGAGCAAAATTGTTCATAATGGCACTCAGTTTTGTTTTAATTCTTTCCTTCACCACCCTTTTAAATAGCTTGTTGATTTGTTGGGCCTCTCTTGAAGTGATGCTACCAGCCCAGCACACCACAGAGTATAAAATCACATTGGTCACCAGTTATATAAGATGTGAAAGATGTCACTTAACGCATTAAAGGCACATAGTCTCCTAAAGAAAAAAGAGCCTGCTCTCCCTTTCTTATCTATTTTCTTGGAACAGAAGCCTCATATAGTCCAGGATCAGTCTCTCAAAAGGTCTTCATGATACAAGACGCAAGTGTTGCTAGTCTGTATTCATTAAGTGAAGATGTGACCATCTTTTTTTAGAATAGGAATAATTCAGGGTGTTTTCTATAGCCATGGCACTTTCTGAAGCCTTACGGACAGACTGAACAGGTAACAAAGGACTCCACAAAGTTCGCCAGCACAGACCTTAAGAGCTTCCTTTGTCTTCAGTTTGGGGCAGTCCACACTGATGGTCAGAGGTGGACTTGTCAGTGTAGACTGTCCATAACCTAAGAGTAAATAAGGAGCCTATTGAGGAAGCTAAACACCGGAAAAGCTATTGAACTAGAAGGAGTCAGTCCTTGAGTTCGAGTCGAGCAATGGTTCAATTTTAATTTGTTCTACAGCTGCCTTTAAAGCTTTTTTGTTTGCCAATGTGTTTTAAAAGCTGGGGGCTGTGCCACACTCATTAATATGCATAAGTTACTTTAGAGAAGCAACTGCATAGAAATGTTAATGAATTTATGCAGCATATTATTTTATCCAATAGATGGCAGCAGAATACTGTTCCAAGTATTATCCAGGCTTACAACTATAAAGCGGATCGTTACACATTGACTCAAATGTGACTAGTTATTAACTTTTAAATTAATGGAAGTTCATACCAGGGCACAGTCATGCAAATGCCCACAATCATTCACACATGGACAAGTTCCAAATGCCAACCAACATAACATGGCTATGAAATATCGAGGAGAAATTATAAGCGGACAAAGAGACAACACAAGTTTGAACATTAAATCTGTTATGCCATAGCACTAACCATAACACTATTCTTATGTCTCATCTTTTAAATGTTTTAAGTAAATTTTATGACCTTTTTTGATATGTCAAATGCTATTACATTATTAAAAGTCCATCCAAAATGTATTGTAATCAAAATGTCATTTCTGATTAATAAAATTAAAAGAATTGATGTTATTTCTGTGATTAGGTTTAAGAATTGCACATCAATCTTCTTGTCTCAGATGTTGGTCAAATCACCCCACCATACAAACACAACTGGGGAATTAATTTAAATGGGATTTAATAAATATGAAACTATATACCTAAAGGTATATGCAAGTATTGAGTTTGCTTCACCAATATCCAATTACAAAATTATATTATTTTTAAGAACCTCATCTTTGGACAGTCAGGGTTCCCACTCTTTTTAAGGAATCATTTTCCAGGACATTTCCAGGAGCTTTTTCCGGAAATTCATGACAGGATCTGGTCATACAGTCATACACTTTAGTCGCAGGCTTAACGCCATTTTAATTTCTCTTTGATTATGCAGGGACTTAGTGTCACCAATATGCTAAATTACATAAAGGCAACACCAATTAATGCACTGATGTATAATGGAGTTGTTTGACCTCTTTTTGTTACACACTGTTTTAAACTGCAAAACTCTTTTAAAGAAATAAATGCCTCTTGGATTGTGGAAAACTATCCAAACACTGACATATACTGAGCAATTCCATGTTCAGTATAGAGCTGTTGATCACACCATGAAATAGGCTACCATAGTGACCTAATTTCAGTAAAAGTTACTTGCATATTACATATTATGTCATTGTTTGTATCAAATAAATGTATGTACAATGTTTGTATTAAACAAAACTGGCATTTCTGCAATGCTGCAAGAGGGGCTTTGGCAATACTCCATCAAATGAGCCACCAGTCAAAGAATCATTTATAAATATAATTGCCTATACATGTCTCAGTAGGTGGAGATATTGCGCAGCAGAGGCCACGGACCTAGCTCAGCTGTCATCATATCTAGACTTACGAACAGCAAGCTGTTTCAAACAGAAAAATTAAAAAGCGAAAACAGAAATAAAATTCCAGGACAAGAAAGATTATTTCCAGGACATTTGGCCATTTCGATCAGTTTCCAGGTCATTTCAATGACTGGAAAATAACCCTCAAAATTTTCAGGTTTTCCAGGACGCGTGGGAACCCTGACAGTGTATTAACATCACTGCTCCCTTAAAGTATTTCTCAGGGAGTGTCACCACCTGGCTTTTTGCAAACTAAGAATGGACAAAAATAACATCACTGACTAATTAAATCCAAAAGGTCTGTTAATAAAGTTCTACTAGAACTTGAATTTAAATGTTATTATCATATGCCAATATTACCAGAGTTGTTTATCAAACTGTTACTATAAACATAGTGGCACAAGTTTTAGTAATATTCTTAATCAGTGGCGAACCGTGCATTTCACACCTAGGCCTTCAGTAGTGCTCCGTCTGAATCAACCCACCCCTCTAAAACTAATTTATGGTTATAAAAACCATCTTAATATGCAGAAATACAGTATAAAGAGCTGTTGCATCGCAGATAGATAACTCCTGTAGCCACAATAAATGCCTTTATTGAATAGACAAACCAGGGGTGAACAAGTTCCTTTCTACTGGAGCTACAGCCACGACACACATAAAAAACATCAATAATAACTCATAAACCTGCAATATTATTTAGAAAAATCGCAACATTTTACTCACCAAAAATTCTGATTATTTGTAAACAAAATCCATCCTCCTCTCTTTCTTCAAAAACAGTTCAATTACTCTGTTGTACAGATTATCCATGCGCTTCAGTTCCATCACGAAGTCCCTTTCTATCACCATCGAAGCTAATGCTGAAAGTCGAACCTGCCCTGTCGTATTTCTGGCATAAGTTTTAATTCGCTTTAGGGCTGAAAATGTCCGCTCGACAGAAGCAGTGGACACAGGAATGGTCACCACCAAACATACCAATGTGTACAGCTGCCCCATGCTCTCATTCAGATTTTTCTATTACACCATCCTATCCAATCAACGGGTCTGAATACGGTGACGTTGCCGTACGCCTGCTAGAGGGCCCTAGTGACACCAACTCAAAATCTGATTGGTTGAAGCAACAGTTTAATCGACATTTATTTTGTGTTAGAGGGCCTGCAGAACGGATTGTGAAGGCCTCCGGGCAGACTTCTTTGACTTTGACCCTGCCTGGCAACAAATGATGGCTGAAATGTGATTTATTAAATGCTTTAATACGAAAATACATGTCTGGAAGCAGCACAACCATCGGAAAAGCTATGAAAAGAAGAGGACAGACTATTTGGAATTATTTAATAAGTATTCATGGACAAAATATAATTAACATCAGTTTGTGATTCAGATATTTTTTTAGGCCAGCAAAGAAGGCCTTGCAGGCCCTGACGGCCCACCACTGTTCTTAGTATGTACCAATTTTAGTATGTTTTGTTTTCTGCTTTAATGAAAACTTATGAATGGAGCTAAAGGTTGACTGCTTAATATTCCTTCTCAAGCAAGCTTGTTAACATGCACCTCCTCGAATATCACATATTTTGTACAGTATGTTATGTTTTTTTGTTAATCATTCATGATTATGTAATTGTATTGGAAAATACAAAAAGTCTCAATATCCTTTCAGTTGAATGAGTACATGTTATTACTATGTATTAGTTATATCATACAGTGCCTATAAAATGTATTCACCCCCTAGAAAGTTTTCACATTTTATTCTTGAATTACAGTGGATTTAATTTGGCTTTTTTGAAACTGATTAAAGAAAAAAAACTTGTAGTGGAAAGTCAAAACAGATCTCTTTAAAGTGATCTATATCATTTAAATATAAAATAAATCATTTTCATTGTATGGTTGAATTTTTAATGTTCTAACCAGAAGCATCTGTCTGCTTTATTTGTTGTCAAAAACAACTGGAATTAAGCTAACAGCAGTTTGCAAGGAGGTCAGTTTTCATCAAAGTTTCAGCATACACAAATGAGCTAATGGTGATTATAAAAATAAACCTACATAACTGATGAAATCTGCTAACTCTAATTTAAGAAATAATTCAAATGATAAGTTATCACTTCTTGTCTGGATAACTGTAATTCTCTCTGTTCAATGATTCATTTTTAACAGAATGCAAGTTCAAACTGCAGGTGAATAAGTTCTATCTCAGCTGAAATACAATGATTATATTACAACCTCAGCTGACTAAAAACTGTATTGGCTCAAGTATCACATATAGAATCTTATATTCAGCTCTTCTATTACCTTAAAACTCCTTTACACTGTGAGTAATAAGAGTACTCCTATACTTTTGCATGAAGGGACAGCCTTTAAACAATACAAGCAGAGTACTTCAGTATCATACCACCTACTGTGATGCCTATCGTCCCATAATGGCACAACAGAGGATTTCTCTCCCCTAAACCCCAAACAATCCCCCAAATCAAATGGTTGTCATGTACTGGGTCTTGAAGACACTAAGAAGGGCAAGATTGGGTCACGAGAAAAAAAAGTTTAAGAAATATTGTTTTGAGGTGCTTTTGGCAAGGAATGCTCCAGACTTATACCACTTTTCCCTGCCTGCAATTCCCTTTTCCACTAGGCCACACATCCCACTGTAGTCTCATCTACATAGTACAAAGAAATCCTCCTTACAGGTTGTTGTTGGAAGGTTTTGGTAACGTTCAGAGGCGCCCTCCTAATTATAACTTGGATACAAAATAATTTGTCTTTCCAGCATTGTAAATAATTAACTGACAGAGGTTCCAAATGAAGATATGCAACTGCAGACAGAAATGGGACAATCACAGAGTGGAGATTTTTTACTTTAATTAATTTTAGTCAAGCAACCAGCAATGTGGCTCACTAGCATTTTAAAACAAAGGCATATAATTGCGGAAGAAATTTAAACTGAAATTCAGAAGCATTTTAAAGAATGTCACCACCCATTTTTTAAATTGTTTCCCATGTTTTCAGATGCTACCCATTAACCTTTATAAAGAATTTACTGTACTTGTAGCTCAGTTTATGCAGACAAAGAGAACTTGCTCTGAACAATTGTTAATTTGTTACATAATACAGAGCATGCAATCTAGGTTTCTAGAAAGACATTACAAACACTCAACCCAAAAGAATACACATTATAGAACACAGCTTATTTGTACCTTAACCAAATGTAAATTGCCCAATCAAATTAAACTTACCAGCAGACACTGGTGAACTTTTCAGTTATACAGTAGATCCTGTTTATTCACTTCATGCTATTCTCTTTAGTACATATTTAAAAAATCATCAATACAGTACTAGGATATGCAATACATAAGCCTGGAACATTGTCTTATGACAGGAGTAACCACCTATCAGGAAATGTTCTCTCAAAATGAATAGGCACAAGGTTGGTTTAAAATGAAAGTAAACATTTACATTGAAAGCAAACGTGTTCAGTTTGATTATTTCTCAGATCTGTGTCTATGCATTATTTAACTCATGTCAATTCTATTATTTTAGAAAAAGATAATATGTGCAGTGCAGATACAAATTTTGGATTATGAAGGCAAGACAACTGTAGCAACAAGCTAAAGTGTTTTTAGGTTTTTAAATTGAACTCTGATCCACTTAGTGAGCTTAACACTGGAATTCTTGAAGCCTACGAAAAAACTTGAAATCCTGGCCCACCTTAAATCCCTTCACACCTCTCCATCAGCGTCTTTTGTTTTGTAAATTCGGCGATCAGCACAACCAGCCTGCTGTCCCACACCCCGCCTTGATGGAACTCAGCTCGTGGGCAAAAAGGTCTCCCAGCTCAAGCCAAGGCTCCTTATCTGCAAGTGGGGTGCCTAGAGTTGTATAAGGTAAATAATACAGTATATCGTTATTTGGAATACATGCATTTCATGTGTGTTCCGTGTCTATAAAGATCTGGGTAAGTGTAGGAAGAAATTAAATGCGAGAAATGCTGAACACATACCTAAACTTTTTCCATGTTATACTAATAATGACGAGAAGTGCATAATGTGTGAAGACTTTAGTCCAAATATCAAATAAACATGTGTGCTTTTATTCAAGAATATAACCAAAGAAAAAAAAAAAGTATTCGATTTACATGTGGCTGTCAATGAGTTAAAAACCCAAGCTCAAATGTCAATAGACATGGAGTTTACAAGTATTCTTGAATGGTGCAGAGGTAAGAACTGCTGCCTTATAACCCAAAGGTCCCTGGTTCAAGACCGGGCACTCCACGTTTTGAGTAGTGAGCTGCTATTATTATTATTTCTACAATATAATAAAAACATACATTTGATTTGAGTCTGTAATACCCGGTGTAAATTTTGGCTACTTGTAAAAGTTAGTGGTTGTTTTTTTATTATTCAGTTTTATTCTCTCAGTGATGTTCACATGGTACAACGAATTACTTTACTATATTTTTTATTAATTATGTTTTCCCCCGTTAACAGCATGTGAACAATTCCCCTCTATAGACTCTACATATGAAATAGTTCCTTGTAACTTGGGATTTCCTCTTTTGCAAATGGATTTTTACAGTTAGCATGTGCAAATTATCTTACAACATTACAAGCAAATGGTCTCTGGTAAGAACCAGGCTTTAAACACAAACCTCGGTTGAATTTGAGGAAACACTCCTGAAGTTACTTCCTCTAACAGCCCCATGTATCTTTGAGGCCCAATTTTCACAATATGCAACAGGGCCCCAATGTCATTTCAAAACACCTTTGAAATTGTTTTAAGCTCAAGATCACATATTGTACTCCTTGTAGGAAATCCCAGGCAGACACAAAAATATGCATTACGACATTGTTGATACATCACGGAGAATAATCTTTTCTGTGGCATGAAAATATAATACGTACATTCCCTACCTCCCATCTCACAACCTTTGAAACATTTGAGAAGACTGCAAAGACATGAAAAAGAAAGGAAAAGAGTGGGAGAAATGACACACAAGCTCAGGAGGTGAAGGGACAGCAGTGATGGATTCAAATGACAAAATGAAAACAGGTGCAGGCTAAGAATGTGATGATTTTTCAGGGTGTTAAAAAGGGCTAATGAATTGGGTGGGAGTATAAATATAGTGCTGTGGCAGTGTTGCATGCTAAATGTAGTTTCAGTGGCCATGAACGACTGCTTAATGCTTCATTGCGTGTTCACCTTTATGGTATATATGGAATCCAAACCTATAAAAGGGTGCATACATTTTTTGGAATAGAAAAGCTTTTAATGATTGACTTGTTAAATGAAATATGGATTATCTATCTTACTAAACCACAGTTAATTTATGCACGGCGGATGCACGGAGGCACATGCGTACTGCCACCGAGGCGCATGCGTACTGCGCCGTGGTGCCCGCCCCAGAGTCAAACGCAGTGGCTTCCCAAAACGCGGCGGCTTCCCAGAGTCAGTAGATGGTGCCCAAAAAATGCAGCGGATTCCCAGAGTCAGTAGGTGGCGCCCAAACAACACATCCTGTAAGCGCCCAAACAACACCACCTGTAAACTAGACTTAATGAACGAAGGCGCCCACACAAAGAAACCGCTCTAGTTCAAATAGGGTTATTCAATTAAATGGAAACTTTATCATGCCTACGACCTGTGAACTAAACCTGAGGTAAAGCGTGCATGCCAGGTTGTACAGCCGCCCGGACGCGACCGCCCACACCACCGCATATACCCTCCATGATATTTCATCACGCAGCGGCTTCCCACTGAAGCGCATATTGCGCCGTGGTGCATGCCCCAGAGTCAAACGCAGCGGCTTCCCAGAGTCAGTAGGTGGCGCCCAAACAACACAACCTGTTCACTACACTTGCTCTAATCCACTATGCCAGTAATATAGATCACCTAATGGTCACAGACTCAAACCCAGTGGCTTCCCCGACTCAGTGGCTGGCACACGAACACCACAACCTGTAAACTAAATTTGCTGTGCTCCACTCTGCCAGCAGTCAGTGTCAGCAAAGGCAACAGAATCACATCTCCACAAAACGAAACCGCTTTAGTACAGATATGCTTATTTAATTAAATGACATTTCCCCAGACGCACCCACCCTCCATGATATGTCATCCATCCAAATATCGGACGGAACAGAAACTGATTGCCATTCTTGGATTTCCGATTCGCTAGCGAATCGCGGGCTTACTTGTGTTAAACTACTTGCAAACTCATTAAGAAAAATGTATTGTTATAACTGTGCTTATTTGAAAAACATTTATTTAAAAAAAATATGTAATTTATTTAAAACAGGGTAAATAAGCTGCATCATTAATTACGGTAATTTTTGAACTACTTCATTCCTTAACTGGTGCCATGGAGTTAAGTAATTAAGTTAAGTGAACTTTTATACTGTCCTTTTAAAAATCATCATATCCTTGCACTGCATGTCAAAAATTTCATTTCTCAGCTTTACTGAAGCTTACACTTAGCATTTCCAATGGCAGTGATATAGCTCAGGAATTAATTCCTGTTTTGGATGATAATAATTGTCCCCAGGTGATCAATGCCCTGTGTGGGCTTTGCATGTCCTGTGTCCGTTTGGTTTCCTCCCATCGTCCAAAGATATGCAGGTTAGTTGGACTGATGATACTAAATTGACCCTGATGTGCATGTGTGTGTTTTAACCTTGCGATGGCCTTGCACACTGCTCAAGGATTGATCCTGCCTTGCATCCATAGGTTCCAGCAGCTTCCTCAATCTGCTCTGAATAAATGGAGCATTGTTTTAACAATGTCTATTTCCCAATTTCTTCTTTGAGAAATATTCATTCACTTTATTTATTATATGGCCACTGTTATTTGTCTCTTTATGACTCCGCTATCATCTTTATATATAATATGCTACCGTGGCAGTTCGTTTGACTGTCCAGGATTTTAAATCACCTGTAGCTCGCAAACCTTTTGACCTATTGACCTGAAATTTGGTACACATATACTACGTGACGTCTACCATCCGCTTTTGGAGTGATGATTGACCTCCAAGGTTATTCCTATTCTTATTTTATTTTATTGTAGAATCAACTCTCAGCAGCAGCCAGCAGGGTGGTTGTTCAGCAGATGTGTATGGGCGCCATTCTCATCCCTACTACCTTCGCCGTCACTTCCCCTCCCACTTCATATCTTAAATCATTCTTGAAGCAAATTGAAGACTTAAGTGCCAGTTTAAGTGAATAATTAAAGAAAATGTACTAAGTAACTGCAACACAAACACTGACTTAATCAGTTTTAACGCGAAACAGATGCTAATGAAAGAAGAGAAGAAGCAGGCCGCTAGGATGGAGAAAAGAAGAGCTGCTCAGGAAGCAGCAAGCGCATCAACCTCTGAGCAAACGAATGCTAAACGTACAGAGAAAGAGGATGAAACTATGAACGCTCAAATCAAGTGCATTCACTGCATGTTATCGTGCAGTGCAACGTTACTGGTTATAATAATAATCCTGTTCTTGAATTCTGCTAAAATAGCTTTTGTTATGTTGTTTTTAAAGTGATCATACAAGTGATCAGACAATGTCTTGTTTCTGCATGTGTGTAATGAGCTTGCTGTAATTCTTTGTAACTACTACAAGTACTAAAATTTGAGACTGCATCCCATTTACTGGTGTAGAACACCAAAATATGTGGTATGGATCTTTAAGATTTCAATGATTTTACTTAAGTGCTCCTTTACAAAATATAAATAATTAAAACAGAGATGGGGAAGAACATGTTCTACATACTGTCAACACCATAATCCATATTAATTAATAAATCAAAACTATCAACTCTTTAGTTTAGATTTAAATTAAGTCAAATTATTGAATTTGTCTAATAAGATGGGGCAAAGAATTATACTGTTTTGGAGTCAAACAATGAAAGGCACAGCTCTGAAAATTAAAATGAGCAAGTACAGTGGAACCTCGGTTCACGACCATAATTCGTTCCAAAACTCTGGTCGTAAACCGATTTGGTCGTGAACCAAAGCAATTTCCCCCATAGGATTGTATGTAAATACAATTAATCCGTTCCAGACACATACAAACTGTATATAAATATATATTTTTTAGTTTTAAATCCAATACACATCACTTCACTATGTTCATTCCAATTTAACTGTCTTACCAATCAACCCCCACTAACTGCCGTCTCTGCGATTATGTGTTTCCATTAATGTATTACATGTTGTATCGCTTCCATGCTGGGAGGACTGGGGGAGCCAGCCTATCCAGAGCGTTACCTCCCCCAGAGCGCTAGATGGCAGCCCCTCTGGGTTGCAGTGGTGCCGAGGACACCTGCAGGGCTTCATAGCAGTTGGAGTTTGGTGCAGCCCTGTTGGGATCCATGGGCACCGCCAGGGGGTGCTATAGCTGCTGCTTAGATTTTTTCTTCCTCACACCCAGGGCAGCCAGTACAGGCATCTG
Organism: Erpetoichthys calabaricus; assembly: GCF_900747795.2. NCBI lineage: Eukaryota > Metazoa > Chordata > Cladistia > Polypteriformes > Polypteridae > Erpetoichthys > Erpetoichthys calabaricus. The sequence goes on along the minus strand of NC_041403.2, from coordinate 95,527,724 downwards.
CTTCCCATGACCCTAACCTGGATACCCCGTTTAGAAAATTGATAGAGAGATGGTTGGACGGAAAATCGTGTTATGAACTTGTTTCATTTTTAACTATATGTAATTTTTTTCAGTGATCATTTATGGTTATTATGAACTCTGTGATTTCAAACATTTTATAACAAAATTCTAAAGTTTGTTTATAGATTCTGAATGTTTCTCACAACATTAAAAATCAATAATGAAATCAGTCTTATCGCACTGGTATTATTGTTTATGTATTGTGGGAAAACACCACAAACACCATTAGCAGTTTGGAGTGTTTCAAAAGAAAAAGCATAAGTCAAACTAAAAATCTGTAATGGCAATACACTTACTGTATTTACCGCAATCTTCGATGAAATGACACAACTTCTAAGGAAAAAAGTGTAAATGTTGATAGCCATGCAGCATTTACAAAACAAGACACTGTGAAAAACTGAACATAGTTAAATCAAAATATAATAAAAAAACAATAATTCCAAAATTTTCATTGAGTTTGAAAACCTCAGCAAATATGCACAAAAAGTAAAAAATAAAATCAGCCAAACCTAACATCCATCCATCCATTATCCAACCCGCTAAATCCTAACATAGGGTTAACGGGGGTCTGCTGGAACCAGTCCCAGCCAACACAGGGTGCAAGGCAGGAACAAATTCCGGGCAGGGCGCCAGCCAAACCTAACACACATAACAATCAGCATAGCTTTTATGATACAGTATTTAACAATATTTGTCATTTTCAGTATTTTTGCAGTGTAATACAGTATTTCACTATTTGTGACATTTAATACACATACTACGATCAGCTTTATTAATAAGACCCTTTGGACTGCTGTAAGCTGTTAAAGTAATGAATAACTATGTAATAATATGCTACTGTGAATCGAACTTTCCAATGATTTAGGCTCTATCTTTAAACATAATATCTTGTATATAAACGTCTACGCGTGGAAGTGTGTGTCAGCCCAGCCCGAAAGTGAGAGGTGGAGTCAGGGTAAGGGCTCCACCTCCAAGGAAACAGAAGCCTCGCTTAGCCGCTAATAACACAAGCGGGGCCAGCACGTCAGCAAAACGAAACCTTAGAAGAAAGACAAAGTCACTTAGACGCTAACATCGGCAAAACGGTATCCTCCGAAGCGATGTGAGCACGTCAGCAAAACGAATCCTCCTAGGAGAGAGACGCCCAGAATAGTTCCTTTCAATTACCTGACATCTCTACATTTCAATTTTTTTTCTGACAATTTCTATAGTTTCTAGTTTATAGTATGGGCTTACACAGCTAGTACTGTATAAATTACAGTGCGTCCGGAAAGTATTCACAGCGTATCACTTTTTCCACATTTTGTTATGTTACAGCCTTATTCCAAAATGGACTAAAATCTTTTTTTTCCTCAGAATTTTACACACAACACCCCATAATGACAATGTGAAAAAAGTTTACTTGAGGTTTTTGCAAATTTATTAAAAATAAAAAAATTGAGAAAGCACATGTACTTAAGTATTCACAGCCTTTGCCATGAAGCTCAAAATTGAGCTCAGGTGCATCCTGTTTCTCCTGATCATCCTTGAGATGTTTCTGCAGCTTAACTGGAGTCCACCTGTGGTAAATTCAGTTGATTGGGAATGATTTGGAAAGGCACATACCTGTCTATATAAGGTCCCACAGTTGACAGTTCATGTCAGAGCACAAACCAAGCATGAAGTCAAAGGAATTGTCTGTAGACCTCCGAGACAGGATTGTCTCGAGGCACACATCTGGGGAAGGTTACAGAAAAATTTCTGCTGCTTTGAAGGTCCCAATGGCCTCCGTCATCCGTAAGTGGAAGAAGTTCAAAACCAGGACTCTTCCTAGAGCTAGCCGGCCATCTAAACTGAGCGATCGGGGGAGAAGGGCCTTAGTCAGGGAGGTGACCAAGAATCCGATGGTCACTCTGTCAGAGCTCCAAAGGTCCTCTGTGGAGAGAGGAGAACCATCCAGAAGGACAACCATCTCTGCAGCAATCCACCAACCAATCAGGCCTGTATGGTAGAGTGGCCAGACGGAAGCCACTCCTTAGTAAAAGGCACATGGCAGCCCACCTGGAGTTTGCCAAAAGGCACCTGAAGGACTCTCAGACAATGAGAAAGAAAATTCTCTGGTCTGATGAGACAAAGATTGAACTCTTTGGTGTGAATGCCAGGCGTCACGTTTGGAGGAAACCAGGCACCGCTCATCACCAGGCTAATACCATCCCTACAGTGAAGCATGCTGGTGGCAGCATCATGTTGTGGGGATGTTTTTCAGCGGCAGGGACTGGGAGACTAGTCAGGATAAAGGGAAAGATAACTGCAGCAATGTACCAAGACATCCTGGATGAAAACCTGCTCCAGAGCGCTCTTGACCTCAGACTGGGGCGACGGTTCATCTTTCAGCAGGACTACGACCCTAAGCACACAGCCAAGATATCAAAGGAGTGGCTTCAGGACAACTCTGTGAATGTCCTTGAGTGGCCCAGCCAGAGCCCAGACTTGAATCCGATTGAACATCTCTGGAGAGATCTTAAAATGGTTGTGCACCGACGCTTCCCATCCAACCTGATGGAGCTTGAGAGGTGCTGCAGAGAGGAATGGGCGAAACTGGCCAAGGATAGGTGTGCCAAGCTTGTGGCATTATATTCAACAAGACTTGAGGCTGTAATTGCTGCCAAAGGTGCATCGACAAAGTATTGAGCTAAGGCTGTGAATACTTATGTACATGTGATTTCTCGGTTTTTTTATTTTTAATAATTTTGCAAAAACCTCAAGTAAACTTTTTTCACGTTGTCATTATGGGGTGTTGTGTGTAGAATTCTGAGGAGAAAATTAATTTAATCCATTTTGGAATAAGGCTGTAACATAACAAAATGTGGAAAAAGTAATGCATTGTGAATACTTTCCAGATGCACTGTAAGTAGTTTTAACACTGTATAAAACAATAAGCAAGATTTTGGCAGCAGAAACAGACACAGTGGACAAGGAAGGGAAGAGTTCAAAGACAGGGCAACTTGCATGCCACTTTTATCTAACAGTTCTTGCTAAAATTTTATAAACAAGAAATAAAGAGGAGAAAATTTACATTCTGTACATGAGGACTTCCTGCCAGCCAGTCTGGCCATGAGAAGCAAGCTGCCTGGATCAGTTTAAAGACACATGAAAGGTTGCACTGATCAATACAAGTTTTGATTTATTGCGTTCACTAAAGTGGACCAGAGCCTTGCATGTTGCTTGCTAAAGCTGTTTACTCCAGGGTTTATGATAACATGGTTTATGATAACATTAACAGTCAAGCTAAATGCAGTTTCTTTCTCTAGTCTTATATATAAACGTCTACGCATGGAAGTGTGTGTCTGTCCGGCCCGGAACTGAGAGGTGGAGTCGGGGTTAGGGCCCTACCTCTAAGGAAACAGAAAACTAGTAACAATGTTTAGAAGTTCTTATTGATTTGGGAGTTGGCACAATGACTCATTTTACAGGGAATTTGTAGAGTGCCCAGCCCCCAAAGGCCCCCAACCTGCAAAATACAACTTTAAATTACTGTGAAAGGGAATACAAATTATGTTCCACTCTAGGGTAGTAGTATTTTGAAATTTGGGCGGCTTTAACTTCCATCATTTGTAATACTAGGTTCCTGGTTTGATTCCAGTCTACAGTGTCACCTGTGTTGAGTTGCATTTTCTCCTCACGTTGTGTGGGGGTTTTCTAAAGTCATGCCAATTTCTACTTTGACACGTGACTCTAAATTGGCCTAGTGTGTTAGTGTGTCATACTGCATGTAGATAACAAAATGGCCACAGAATAGTAACTATTTCATAAAAATGTAAATAACCAACTCACTAGAAATTTACAGAGAGTTGATATATATGCTTTTTCTTCTCATAACATCTTACTCCTTATATTTCTATTATAGCACGCTGCTGCTGCAATACAAGTTTGTCACTCCTCGAGGAATATATTCAAGTATACATAATGTGATACTACAGGCTGGTATTACTGGCATTTATTGTTGCATGTACTGGCTCTAATGCACATAAATATGACCAGGGAAGAAACAGGTGTGAAAAGTAGATAAAGGGGTATGTTCTTTTCAATCAGTTTTAGGGGGAGAACAATTTAAGTTTTAAATTAGTATGTTACTAATAAATGAATCCGGTCCCTATGAGTTAACATGAAGATAATAACCATTCCATTCCTACCATCTTAGAACTTAAATCAAATTCACTGTTCTAAAATCTGTATTTATATATATATTAATACACAAAACAGGTGGTTTTCTTTCTTGATAATTTAAACACTAGGTGCTGGTCCATCACAAGGTGAACACACACACACATAACAGGGAACAATTTAGCATTGACAATCTCCATAACCTATACCTCTTTGGACTGTGAGAAGAAACCGGAGCACCTGAAGAAAATCCATGTGGACATGGGGAGCACGTTCAAATTCCATGTAGGGAGCACTAGGGACTTGAACCATGGTCTCCTTTTTGTAAGGAAGCAGCACTAGCACTGCACCCACATGCCACCTCCGACACGAGAGGAGAAAGTGTCAATTCTGATGTTCTAACTGAACTAACACACATGTTTCGAATGTAGAAAGAGTGGAGGAGCACCTGGAGGATAGAACTTGTGCCAACAAGTGATAACTATTAAAACTCCCAGACAGGACCAGAATTTAAACCCAAGAGATGCTAATCACTGTACCACAATGCTACTCTATAACAGGAGTACTTAATTATAATTTCTCCCTCTGTTCCTAGACTAATGGAAGAAATCATTAATAAACTAGTTGAAAAGCTTGTTGAAGCAGGCGAATGTATATTTTTATTTATTGCATACAGGCTTGTAGCTGATTACACGGTGTACTTGCCACATACGTAAATATTCGTATCACTGTCAGTGATGTGAACTGCGTGTATGTATGTCGGTATGTCGACGGGATGCTTCCTCCTGTGTTGCATTTGCTCTGTGATTGCGGTCTTGTTGGTTTCGTCTTTCGCGTCGACGGGATGGTTCGTCCTGTGTTGCATTTGGTCGTCGAGTGCGGTCTTTTTCGTTTCGTTGACATTTCTGTTAGGAAAAGACCGCTTCATTTAGCGGTCTTTTGCGAGGCATAATTGTCTAAGGTTCAGGATAACTCATTCGCTATTGTGAGGAAATGGTGTACTTTACCTGAAATGTGTGGCACTAAACTCTTGACATGTGTACAGGTATTCCGGAGGGCCGTTAGAATACAATACGATTCCGTAGTCCAAAACAAATATTAATCACCTGGTAACGCAAAACAGTCCCACGTTTAAACAAATTGTTATCATCACCTAGCCACGAAAGGTTTAAAACAAATTGTTATCATCACCTAGCAACAAAAGGAAGACGTACATACGTACGTACACATAGGCATTTTATATATATGATTCCTCTAAACATTTTTATAACCCTCCTATCCTAAGCAGGCTCACAAGTGCTAAAAAGGTTATATATAGATTAATGCAATACCATTTTTGATCACATTAAACCCAACTGAATAAGGAATGCCACATTCCATATAGGACATTGTGCTTGAAGAATTAAACATAACCAGTTGATTAAACATTTTATCTAATTAAGTAAATGAAGAATTGCAGTATGAAAACCCAGGATTGCTCAGATATGCACCTCAATACCAGTTTAGCACTTTAACACTTCATAAATAATTTAACAGTACAACCAAAAACTCTGCACTTTTAACATAGTTGCAACAAAGATGCCAATACTTTCATTTTGAAGGTCTTTGCAGAAAAGAACCTCTTTTTAATCATATTCAATAAACCTGTAAGATGAATTAATGTGAAAAAAGGAAGAGGTGACTCAACTGTTCAATAGTACAGGGTGAGCCAAAATGAAGTACCGCATTCCTCAAGGTCACTGTGCGAGGTAGAAGCAGCCAAGTGGGTTGCGGGGGTTCCATTTATAGGCGATCCCTTTTAGTTTTCAGTCAGCAACATGCCTTGGTCTGGTGTGCACCGTGCTTTCGCTGTCGAAGCGTTCTTCAAAAACAATGAATCCATCATCACTATGCAACGTGCCTTCCCAACACACTTTAGAATTCCTCCTAACTGTGACGTCTCAAATCGGTAAAACAATTCTTCATTGGGTGGCTAAACTTAAACAGATGGGTACACTATTGAACAGAAAATCTCTAGGCTGTCCTTGGACTGTACGAATTCATGAAAACATCCAAGCTGTAAGGGCATCAATTTTGCAGTTTCCTAGACATTCAGCGTGCAAACATGCTTCTGCCTTAGGCATTTCCAACACGTCTTTGAGGAGATGTTTCCAAGGAAGCTGATCTCCCTGCGCGGCAATGTCAGGTGGCCTTCATGTTCACCACACGCCAACCTCAAAACCTTAAATTCCTCAAGGACGCTATTTACTACAAAATCGCTGCTATTCCCTTTGAAATGGTCGAACGAATCATGCGAGCATTCAGAAATTGTCTCAAAGAGAGTGTATCGTTAATGATGGCCACCACCTTGAAGTCATCACTTTTAAAACACAGTGGAAAATATCTGTTTTTTACACCCTTTCTTGTGTCGTAATGAAATTTATTTTATTTTGTAGCATGTTAGGCAATTCATGCCAAAGTGGTCATATTAAAATCGTGTCAATGTCACACTCTAACACAAATTCTTTTTCTGCAGTTATATTCTTGAATAACAGTGGCACTTGTTTTCTTATACTTGCACCTTTTGTGAAAGTGTTTATTTGATATTTGGACTTCAGGCTTCACACATTATATTATTATTATTATTTACACTTCATGTCTACATTTTGTCAATTATTACTAAAACATGAAAAACATTTCTGTTTTAACAATGTGTTTACATAGATTGTTGTAGACACGGAACATATGAAATGCATGTATTCCAAATAGCAATATATTATTTACCCTATACAACTCTAGGCAACTGACATACAGGTAAACAGACTTGAGCTGAGAGAACTTTCTGCCCATTATGCATTGGTTGGGGGATGGGATAGCAGGCTGCTTGCTGCTTATGCTTATTAACACATTTACAACACAAAAGATGCTGATAGAGAAGTGCAAACAGATTTAAAGTGGGCCAGGATTACAAGTTTTTCTGTAGGCTTTGGTAATTCTAGTGTTAAAAAAAGTTAATTCCTCAACCATCTAAAGTCCTGGCACTACCAAACTTCTGATTGTACAACTGGATGTGAATATATGTACTATGAGACGAATCGGACAAAAGAATGAACATGTACCGGCTTGGTTACCCACCTGCTACCATTATTTCAGTACAAATCTGGTGATTCAACTCATTCAGAGTATGAGAGCAGTTTCCGCAAATGTCGCTGTCAAGTGTACCCTTCTAAGACAGTCATATATTTCCACCATTTCTAAAGTACAGTAATCCCTCCTCCATCGCGGGGGTTGCGTTCCAGAGCCACCCGCGAAATAAGAAAATCCGCGAAATAGAAACCATATGTTTATATGGTTATTTTTATATTGTCATGCTTGGGTCACAGATTTGCGCAGAAACACAGGAGGTTGTAGAGAGACAGGAACATTATTCAAACACTGCAAACAAACATTTGTCTCTTTTTCAAAAGTTTAAACTGTGCTCCATGACAAGACAGAGATGACAGTCCTGTCTCACAATTACAAGAATGCAAACATATCTTCCTCTTCAAAGGAGTGCGTGTCAGGAGCACAGAATGTCACATAGATAGAGAAAACAATCTCTAGCAAACAAATCAATAGGGCTGTTTGGCTTTTAAGTATGCGAAACACCGCGGCACAAAGCTGTTGAAGGCAGCAGCTCACATCCCCTCCGTCAGGAGCAGAGGGAGAGAGAGAGAGAGAGAGAGAGAGAGAGAGAGAGAGAGAGAGAGAGAGAGAGACAGAGTTTGTTTTTCAGTCAAAAAATCAATACGTGCCCTTCGAGCTTTTAAGTATGCGAAGCACTGTGCAGCATGTCGTTTCAGGAAGCAGCTGCACAAAAGATAGCAACGTGAAGATAATCTTTCAGCATTTTTAGACGAGCGTCCGTATCATCTAGGTGTGCGAACAGCCCCCCTGCTCAATCCCCATACGTCAGGATCACAGATAGTCAGCGCAAGAGAGAGAGAAAAGTAAGCAGTCTAGCTTCTCAGCCATCTGCCAATAGCGTCCCTTGTATGAAATCAACTGGGCAAACCAACTGAGGAAGCATGTACCAGAAATTAAAAGACCCATTGTCCGCAGAAATCCGCGAACCAGAAAAAAATCTGCGATATATATTTAAATATGCTTACATATAAAATCCGCAATGGAGTGAAGCCGCGAAAGGCGAAGCGCGATATAGCGAGGGATCACTGTACATAAAATGTACACTCATATATTTCCACTATTTCTAAAGTACCCAAAATGAACACTCTTATGAATCCCCCCTATGAAAGTGGGATAATTTAATCAACCTCTCCGTGCTGCTTCTGACAGATAAATAAATTACTCTTTTCTTCAAAAAGACTGCCAAGTCCATATTTTAATGTAAATAAAACTTAATTATCAATATATAAAATGCTAAGGTCTGTCTGTTAGTCATGTGCTTGCTAGAATCTCGATCTCGAGTCATAATCATAACCTTATAATCTGATATGTCCTGGAAATTGAAAAACTTTTTTGGGGGATGTCCTGGATATTGAAAAACATTTTTGGGGCGGCAACCTAGTAGCCATTAAGGACAGCAAAGTAACATATGGTCTTGTGTTTACAGCAGAGTGATCAAAAAACCATGTGACATCAGCTCTCATCTAAGAGATATCCTCCGGTACACGATATATACAGTCATATGAAAAAGTCTGGGAACCCCTCTCAGCCTACATAATAATTTACTCTACTTTCAATAAAAAAAGATAACAGTGGTATGTCTTTCATTTCCTAGGAACATCTGAGTACTGGGGTGTTTTCCAAACAAAGATTTTTAGTGAAGCAGTATTTAGTTGCATGAAATTAAATCATATGTGAAAAACTGGCTGTGCAAAAATGTGGGTCCCCTTGTAATTTTGCTGATTTGAATGCATGTAACTGCTCAATACTGATTACTTGCAGCACCAAATTGGTTGGATTAGCTCGTTAAGCCTTGAACTTCATGGCCAGGTGTGTCCAATCGTGAGAAAAGGTATTTAAGGTGGTCAATTGCAAGTTGTGCTTCCCTTTGACTCTCCTCTGAAGAGTGACAGCATGGGATCCTCAAAGCAACTCTCAAAAGATCTGAAAACAAAGATTGTTCAGTATCATGATTTAGGGGAAGGCTACAAAAAGCTATCTCAGTTTCTCAACTGTAAGGAATGTAATCAGGAAATGGAAGGCCACAGGCACAGTTGCTGTTAAACCCAGGTCTGGCAGGCCAAGAAAAATACAGGAGCGGCATATATCGTAGGATTGTGAGAATGGTTACAGACAACCCACAGATCACCTCCAAAGGCCTGCAAGAACATCTTGCTGCAGATGGTGTATCTGTACATAGTTCTACAATTCAGCGCAATTTGCACAAAGAACATCTGTATGGCAGGGTGATGAGAAAGAAGCCATTTCTGCACTCACGCCACAAACAGAGTCACTTGTTGTATGCAAATACTCGTTTAGACAAGCCAGATTCATTTTGGAACAAAGTGCTCTGGACTGATGAGACAAAAATTGAGTTATTTGGTCATAACAAAAAGTGCTTTGCATGAGAGAAGAAGATCGCATTTCAAGAAAAACACCTGCTACCTACTGTCAAATTTGGTGGAGGTTCCATCATGCTGTTGGGCTGTGTGGCTATTTCAAGGACTGGGGCCCTTGTTAAAGTTGAGGATCGGATGAATTCAACCCATTATCAACAAATTCTTCAGGATAATGTTCAAGCATCAGTCACAAAGTTGAAGTTACGCAGGGGCTGGATATTCCAACAAGACAATGACCCAAAACACAGTTCGAAATCCACAAAGGCATTCATGAAGAGAGAGAAGTATAATGTTCTGGAATAGCCGTCACAGTCCCCTGACTTGAATATGATCGAAAATCTATGGGATGATTTGAAGCAAGCTGTCCTTGCTCGGCAGCCATCAAATTTAACTGAACTGGAGAGATTTTGTATATGAAGAATGGTCAAAAATACCTCCATCCAGAAACTCATCAAAGGCTATATAGGAGGCGTCTAGAGGCTGTTATATTTGCAAAAGGAGGTTCAACTATTGTATAGTAATGATGTAAATATCTCTGTTGGGGTGCCCAAATGTATGCACCTGTCTAATTTGGTTACGATGCGCACTGCATATTTTGTTAATCCAATAAACTTAATGTCACTGCTGAAATACTAATGTTTCCATAAGGCATGTCATATATTAAAAGGAAGTTGCTACTTTGAAAGCTCAGCCAGTGATAAACAAAAACCCAAAGAATTAAGAGGGGTTCCCAAACTTTTTCATGAAAAAAAAAAACTGTACATGGATTCTGTACATGTTCAGAATCCATAATTAAGTGTGAGTATTGTGTTTTTTACCAATGAACATTTAATTTTGTTACATGTAAATAAATGGCAACAAAGTGACCTGTGGATGTGTGTTTATGGCAAAGAGATCCAAAAAACCAAGTGATAACCATCATAAAGGCATAAAGAAAAAAAAGAACAGTAATATCTGCTGAGCATCAAGCAAATCACAAAGTGATGAAGCTGCAAACAATAAAAAGGAATAAGACAAGACGCTGAACCACACAGACAAGCAAGAAGTAACCTTGAATATACAGCAATTGAGTAGCAGGCAAGCACAACGGCTCATAGGCATGAAAGAAAGTCCAGGATACCGAATGCATGAACACCCAAGAGACAGAAATGCAATTGAGAAAAACTGTCAAATAGTTGAAACTTTCCAACATATGAAAGCATTGTTTTTACATCCTTACAATAATGTCTCTTTTAAGTCCACTACTAAGCAAATTGCTATGCTATTCTGTATGTTTATTTTTCTTGTGTAACAGGATTTTGTGTATTTGGTTTCATGGGTGCTTCTGTTTTAGAGCGTGGGTCAATATCAGATTTACACAAATGTTCCATTTTTCTTTTTTTATTTAACATAATATTTTTATCATTATTTCAATAACATTTTATTGTTGCCATTTTGTACATTTAATTCATTGTCATTGTTCATTTGTTTATTTTTCATGGACATTTTGTGTGTTTGCTTTCATGGGTGTAAATGCCTTGAGCATGGGAAAGGCGCTATATAAATAAAATGTATTATTATTATTATGGGTGCCATTTGACCCATGGCATCATGATGGTCATGTCATTTAAAACACACACACACACACACACACACATTTATTTTATTTTAGCTCTATCCCTTACACATGATATTGCTTTATTGTTCTACCATGTTTAGAGCTTGGTTGTTTTTCCTACCCTTTCACAACAAGTTTCTTACATTTCAAAGTTTTTGTCAGGAATCGCATGGAAAAATCCAGATGCACACGACAAAGAACATCTGAATATATATTGTCAGTACTTCCAATAAAAAAAAAACACTAGTTAAAGCCCATGTAATGGAAGAGTCACCTGATTTGAACTATAGTATGCTGATAGTTTTCCTAATCCTGGGCTTTTAGTGCAAAAACAAAATAAGTATGTTTATGGGAGTTCATCTGGATTGCACCCTGCATCTAAATCTGTATCTAAGAAGCTCAATTTCTTTTTGCCCATTGGTTCTTTAAGCGCATGAACATAGGCTGAGAAAATTAAATACATTTATTTCAGAAAAACATTTACAATTTTTTGTCAAAAAAAAAAAAACATTTGTTCTACACCTGCAACAATCCTACATGCAAACAACTGCAAAACTAAAAAAAACTAATAAACTAAAAAAAACACTGTTATTATAAAAACTATTTTTGAAAGGCAGAAAGCCTTTGCTTGCTTGTGATCCTGATTTGGATTAAACAGATTTGTGAACTTTGTAGTTAATATCTATTCTTTATATCTGTATATCTCAATTCCCGTGTTTTATTTTTATGCTTAGCTTTTCATGCTTAACTTTGGTTGCGTGTCATAACCAAAGGATACATATAAAGCACAGTACACTCGGTGCCAATTGTACACACATAAGAACTCACATTTGATTATGAATTCTGAACATGTATTTGATGATCTTCAATTGTTGACATGCATTTCCATGTCTTTCTCATTCTTGCATTATCAAGTTAGTGAGTGGATATGTGTCACAACAAAAGGAAAGATATAATGTACAGTAAAATATCTGAGTTGTTTAAAAAAATAAAAATTCATAACTGATTGTGAATTCTAAACACATATTTGACAATTGTTGATTGTCGACATGAATTTCTCTTTCTCATTCTTGTATTCTGTATCCTGCACTTGATGCTCAGCAGATGTTGCTGTTCTTCTCCTTATCACGGTGTTGTTCATCATGTAATCAGCTTCTGTGATTTGTCTGATGCTCAGCAGATGTCACTGGTCTTCTTTTTCTTCACGTCATGTTTCTTGGTATTGCTATCCCTTTGTTATAATTATTTTGGAAAAGAACATTTCCAGCTTTTTAATGATACTGAAGCAATATTACTACACTTTAAATCATAAAAACACAATTTAAGTTATGTACACTACAAATATATACACTACTTTGCTTAAATGTGCTAATAATAATGACACCGTATCTTGTAAGAGTTAACACAAGAATCCCTGAAGCCTATGAAAAAAGGTGCAATCCTGGGCCACTGGAAAGAACTGCTGACTCATAACCAAGAGGTTTCAAGTTCGATTCCGGCTTCTTCCGAGATTTACCATTTTGAGTAGTGAGGTGCTCTTATTGTTACTATTATAGAGTAAAAACATACATTTCATTTGAGTCTGTAACAGCCAGTGTAAATTTATGGAACTTATAAAGGTTAGCATTTTTTAATTTATTCGCTTTTATTCTCTCAGTCACGTTCATGCTCCCCCCGATCTAAAACTGTTGTTTTCAAATAAAGACATGGTATAACAGAGTTGAACTCAGATGAGGATGAGGGTTCTGAATCAGAGAAAGAGAACAGATGTCCTCCCCTGCAAGAAACGCCCACTCACACATAAGAACTACACAGCTGCACCAGGCGTAAAGGCAAAAGATGGCACTGTTTGGATGCAGCAAAAGGCTTGGTGTCATTCTGTCAGTGAATCTGTCACACACATGTCCTTCAACGAAACAGCATGACTAACAGAGCTCGCCAATGTATCGTGCAAAGTTCCATTTGCAATTATGTTTGTTGATGGTCTTTATATCAAAAACATTTATATGTTATTTATATAAACGCGACACTGAATGTTGTTTACCTATATTTATTTACTTATCTTCCTACAGCATAAAGTCAAAGTAGACTATGGAGCTTCCTGTGTTTGATCAACATAGGCATGCTGACAAAGAACATGTGCAATGCCACTGCTTATTTCGGAAAAGTCCAGCTACAAAAAGTGCGATGGCAGCTTCTGCCTGCACCTATAGACACTACAGTACGCAAGCAATGGTACAGAGAATGCAACCAGACTTCTTTTTGGCCACATACACCGTCAGCATGGCACTACCAGATCTAAACACTGGCGTGGAGAGTGACTTTAGCTGCAGATGGAAGCTGCCATCACACTTTACTTAACTTATCTTAACGTATCTGCCACAAATAAAATTTTAAATGTAAATTCAAGTAACTTAACACTTTACATTAATCATTTGCTTAATAGGAAATAGACCTGTTCTAGTTAACAATATATATCATATGAGCATAATGTTTAACATTTAGATTTATTTATCTTAGCAGACACTTTTAACCAAAGTGATTTACAAAGGAAGTATACTTTGTTGTACAGTATCTTTGTATACTTACTGAAACTTGCCTAAAGTTAAAGACACCATTGCCTTGGTCATGATTATTTTCAATGTGTTACTGTTCACCAGGCACAGAGTTTAAAAAAAATTACATTTCCAAGAATCACTAAAATTAAAATTATAGCGGGAAGAATTATCACAGCACACAGTGTGATCCTTAACATTTCCTACCACCAAACTGCCAAAGAGAAAACCTCATAGAAGCCCTATGTTGAGAGACTTCATTTGACAATTTATGTTGAGAGAGACTTCATTTGACCATTTAGCCCACATGCAGCCAGAGCAGGTGCTTACTAAAGTAACATGCTCTAACAGAGGCCAGAAACCCCACAGTTGGTATAAAAAACTAATTGGACAAATTGCATTGCAAATATTAACACATAAACAGTGACTGAAATGAACTGTTGAAATGAACTTAGAAACACTTTACATCACATCACTTCAATATCCCTTGGATCTTTTTTAAAAAAATTTCAAATGTAATTTCACATAGCAGCACAAAAACAGACACATGTACACATGAAGAAAGAATAAAGAGCATAAAAGAATAAGTATGATACAACAAATTAAAAATATTAAATAAAAATCAACACATCATAAAAAATTCTTATTGTCAGCTTTTAAATCTACATAATTGACTAACTTTTTAAATGAATGATACTCTGTTAACTAATGAAGCAGAGCAATGTAATTTCTATCCTTTGATTAGAACTTGAAAATAATTAACCCTATTTTTTAACATTAACCTCCTTAAACATACTTCCATTGAAAGTTGATTTTAATTATCTTTTATCGGACCAAACAATAAAGTATGATGAAGTAGTATTTATGGGTAACATTTACAATAAAGTAGTATTTATGGGGCACTTTAGGTTTCAAACAGAAACAGAAATAAAATCATTAAAAAATTATCTATCCCTGCTCAAATCTGTATATCTTTTTAGTTATGAAATGATCAGCAGGCTAATATAATCATATGCTAAATCTAACCATCAATCATCCATCCATCCATCCATATTCCAACCCGCTGAATCCGAACACAGGGTCACGGGGGTCTGCTGGAGCCAATCCCAGCCAACACAGGGCACAAGGCAGGAACCAATCCTGGGCAGGGTGCCAACCCACCGCAGACCATCAATCATGGTGTTAACAATATGATCTACTGTACTTCTCTCTCTACTTAATGAAACTGCGTGCGATAATTATTTAACTGCCCTTAGCAACAAATGTGTAGATCTGAACTAGACCAGTGTGACATCAAAATAGTAATACTTCAAAATTTACTAATATCCTGAAAACCTCAAAATGTTGTTTTGAAAGAAATATAGATAAGCTTAAAATTATCAAAACAGGGCAGTTACGATGAGAAGGAATTATAGTTTTTAATGAACAAACATACACTCTTGTTCAGATTGACAAAAACTACATTATAAGTGGAAAACAAGGACTGTCACTAAAAGCAAGGAAATAATGTTGAACCATAAATCATACCAATAACTTTTTTTTTTTGTATTTATATAGCGCTTTTCTCACTACTCAAAGCGCTCAGCAATTGCAGGTTAAGGGCCTTGCTCGAGAGCCCAACAGAGCACAGTCCCTATTGGCATTTACGGGATTCAAACCGGCAACCTTCCGATTGCCAGTGCAGATCTCTAGCCTCAGAGCCACCATTCCGCCTAACCATGGCAGACTAAAAAATTGAAGTACTGTAGTTCCATCTTGTCAATGCGTAACAAACCACTCCCTTATTCATACAAAAAAGACTCTCAATCAATATGCAAATCTGAAGAGATTAAAACACTACTGATATTGTAACTAACAAAAGGGGGTCAAGTGTAATACATAAAACCTAAGAATTTGTAATAAACTGAACTTGTATGAAATGCTGTAGTATTATTCAAATATGTGGCATGGTTATTGAAAAGCCATTGTAAAAATTCCATACAAAGATTTAACGGCATGAAATCCAAAAAAAGCTTAAAATCTAACTCTTTTCACTAGATTTTAGCAGCTACGGTCTGAAAAAACAGTTCTTGCATTACCCGAAATACCTATCTGAAAAACAGTCATCATAATCTCACTATTCATCAATTTCAAATTTACTTTGAAATCAGGATAAAGCAGAGCAGCACATCTAGTAACAAAAAAGATCTATAGAAGACCTGATTCAAATTAGGTCCCCTCACCATAAAGACACACCCAATGGCCATTGTTAAAGAATCTTTCGAACCCATAGTAAAAGTGTCCCTAAAACCACTTGATTCTTAAGATGGAGGAAGGGAAGCATACAGTATATGGAATGTACTATCAAAGGAAAACTCAAGAATGCATCAGGAAATGGAACAGAATATAAAACTCACCACTCCGCTTGAGAGCATTAAAATGTACAAGATAGCACAATATGCCCCACTCTTGAGTACTACTGCAGATTAAGAGATGGAAACAGAAATTAACTCCTATTATTCAATATGGATGATAAAATGACAAATCATTTATCTGATTTACCTATTTCAAAATGACAGTGAGTCTATGGTTTGTTTTGTCCTGGAAATCCATCAAATGGAGTTTCTGTTTTGCTATGCTACATATACTATATTACAATGGCATCCTCAAACAAGCGACATTGTAAATATTGTGTTATTACTTATTTATAAAATGTATTTCTCTAATGGGATTTTGCAGGATTGGGATTCATTGTTTACATATGTATTTTTTTAACTACTAGATCATGATCAGATTAAGCAACTTGGTCAGTCACATGGTAAGTAGGAAGCAGAAATTCAGCCGGTCCAGTGTCCTAAATACTATGCTCTAAAATGCCTGCTAACTTTATTTGGTAAATTCTTTATTTTTTCAACAATTGTGACTAAGTCTTCCTGATCTTAATCTGACAGTATTACATATATAAAATAATATGAGTTTAGATACTTCAGTCCTTATTTTATTCACAATGTTACCTTTGAAGATTATTTTCATCAAAGAACATTACATAGAATAGCTTCAAGAAAGTAAGCCAAGTACAGCACATAATTTTCTTAAAACATTACAAACTGAACCAAACATTTTCTGTTCCCATTGTTGACATTTTTACCATAAGTGCTTGTTTGAATTTAGAATTTGTTATGTTATATAAAAACAGCAATAAACTTAAATAATAAACACAACTTCGCCATATAACATTTATAGCAAACTGAAGTAAACATTTTAAGAACTATAAAATCCATTAGAAACGAAAACAGATCCTTAAGGGATAATTTTAGAAAGTCCATTATGCATCTAAATTTGCAGCAGATTCAACCAGATAAAAAATGCTTACAGGAAATGTATATTTTTCATATGGTTAGTGAAAGTGGGTTTTAAGACGAAAATGAATAATTACGATATTTTGTTAACTTCTACACAAAACAATAATAATTGCAAGAGAATTGGTTGTAATAGTAAAATAAACCCTATATGGGGAGATTTATCTACAGAAAATGACATTAAACTGTAAGACACCCTCACTTGCGAACAGCAGTCTCTCCGAAAAATAAGTACAGTTGTAAAATAAGTCCAGTTCTGCTGTCTTGGATCTCCCTGACACCGAAATAATTCTAGCAGTCATCATTTCTCTTTTGTTCTTTGGACAACAAACTACAATTATCTTCCATATATGCAGTTTTGTTTTTGGTTATTAGACGAATCACTTCCGGTTATTATTTAGACTCTGCAAACACGTTTTACACTATCAATTACGGCGGTGCTTAATGTTAAGGCCGGAAACATCCCACCCATACCCCTTAACTATTCCACCCCGACCCCATTCCATACGGTCCTCCCCGTCTCTCACCCCCGGTGCCACACCCACCTACCTACCTACTCCTTCCAAAGTGATGTTCACGTGTGTGTGTGTGTGTGCGCGCGCGCGTGTGACAGGGTTAGGGGGGGCTGACCGCTGTGCACCTCTCACACCTGCAGTCCCGGGAGCTCGGTCCTTACCAGCGCTGCTGCCGCCGCTCGTGCTGACTCTGATCCCCAGCAAAAAAAATACATCTATTAAAAAATATTAATTCCAAAACACCAAAAGTTCACCACACCAACGTTTTCGTGTCCTTTCAATTTTCTCGCCACTTTCTTACATTAGTATGCATTACACGAAACACTTATTTTATCTGCTCAGCAAGGAAAAAAACCTAAAACAAATAAGAAAAAAAGCCAACTGCTAAACCGTTTTGACTCGCACCCAAAAAGAAAGAAAATCACAAGCAAGCTTTTATATGCACTGAAGCAAAATGGCGACTTTTATATGAAGGAGGAGGAAAAAAATCCTTGCGCTGCAAAAGGAGACGGAAAAAATATGTTAGTTGTCCTAATTCGCGGTAGCTGCCCACTCATTGGTTAGAGTAAAAGAAAACAAAATGAAGGAAAAGAGGACGAGAGGTGCAGACGCGATTATTTTCGCTGTAGTTAGCGATGTCTTACCTCTAATATATTTTTAACAGATACTATCTCCGGGGCCGAGTACAGTACTACAGAAATGTGTCGGGTCATGCGCGATTCCACTCGCTACCTTTGACAGTTGTACAGTCGAGATGCAACTTGCAAACTCTCGCGTTATTATTATTTTTTTCTTCCTTGCAAATAAAATTCAGATTTGTGCAAAAATAAAAGGCAGCGCAAAGATTGTGCTTCCTGGGCAATTTTCGAAGCAGCTTAAATGCTAGGCTTATGCACCAAAACGAGACTCGATCGATATAAAAGTCTTGCGAGTTGTTTTCTCAACAACAGTAATACTCACATCTTTTTAATCACCTTATGTACAACATACACATATATATAAAGCGCTCGGATTAGAGTTAGCATGGCAGAACCAGCTCTCTGTAATTCTTTTTTTCTTACTAACACAATTTCACTATAAAATACCTATAAATATATTTTATGTTTATATATACAGTATATATATATATATATATATATATATATATATATATATATATATATATGATTATGAGTGATCATATATATGTGTACATCCACTTAATTATTCAATACTTGTACACATAAAAAAGCTTTGTAAAAATGTTTACCATTTAAATAGTGATGTTCTGCTTATTCACTGTTCTTATTTTAAATTAACTATACTGCTTTCATAAGTTTGTAAAGGTCTCTAGACTTGTAAATGAAAGTGCACAATGTAAGAGCACACTTAGAGAGTGTTCATACACATAAAATACTTTGTAAAGGTCTAAGGCCAGACAAGAATATTATTGGGTAATATAGTTATTGTGTCAGAAAGTTCTTATTTGCTGGTTGAAAATGATATATGTAATTATAATAAACACAAATACAATAAAAATAACAAAAACATCATGTACTTTTCATATAAGTCAGTATTTTGTGCAGCCTCCTTTAAATTGTAAAACTAAAACCACTCAGTCACTTTGGTAGACTGTAGGATAACTTTATTCAAGTAGTAAATGGTGAATTGTTCTTGCAGGATTTGCTGGAACTCTTCTTTTGACATTGCTTGCTTTTTGTATTTTTTTCTTTCTAGGTGACCCTATATAGCTTAGTTATGCTGAGTTCAGTGTTTCTGAGTTGGCCAATCTAATACTGTTAAGAGTTCTACCTGTAAGCTTCCACTCAAAGTTAAGTCTTTATTGTGTGCTTTGGGATTATCATCATATTGAAAGATTAAGTTTTTGCCAACAAGTTATTTTCCCAAAGGTACAGTATCAAGAATACAATTCTGTTTATATTTCTCATTACCCATTATTCCATAAATTTTAAGGTGATCCTTTACACCTCTGGCTAAAATGGAACCACACCAGTAACAGAGAAACCACTATGCAGTACAGAAAGCTGTGTACTGGCATTATTGTACAATTCACAAACTCAGAATTAGATTCATTGATCTGTAAGGCTTTTTGCCACTTGTCGTTGCTTCATGCTTTATGGTCTTTCACATTCTACCATCTCTTCTTTAAGTTGTATCCATCAGATGATGGCAGCTTTGGAGGTCTTCCACTGTGTTTTCAGTCTTCACCTTTTCAGTCTCTTTGAATTTCTTTATGATAAATTTCAAATGCTACATCCTGAAAATCTGCTTGCATGTGCTACTGTGTGCTAAATATAACCCTAGTTCAGAAAAAACAGTTTTTTGTTCAAAAAATGTATTTGTTAAACTACACCCCTAGCACACATGGTTTGGCTGATCACTGCCTCAGTAATGTGTATCAGGTGTGCTGCTGGTGAACTTTAACAGAATGTGCAATGGCTGTGTGTTAGTGAGCCAAATACGTGTCATCTTTGCTGTCTACCAATACAGCTTTGAAAGGTACAAGAAATTCTTGTTAATTTTTACTGTATCAATGTTTATATGTATTTTATGCAGAGTTTTCATATGCAAATAAACACCGTCCCTATAACTTCTATAAATAAATATATAAAGGTGTTTTTATTGAGACAATTCTACAATAAAAACTGAAAGAAGCACAAGAAGGACATTTTATCCTTCTCTGCAATATTTTGAAATGATTTAGCAATAATTCAGCATCACAACCATGAAACAAAACAACTTTTGTGTAAGGCAAATTGATAAAAAAAATTGATGGGTTACAATTCTACTTCTAAATGCAAGTACAAATGAATTGGCAGAAATCTTCAGCTGAGATGTTAAGTCGATTAGAAGTGCAGTAGCGAGGGACCAAAAAACTCAAATGAATATTTCTACCATGTGACTCCAAATAAGTTTATAAAGATTTGATTTTATTAATCAAAGTTGTAAATCTGTGCTATGAGATTTTATGTAAAACTGAACTCTTTAACCCTGTAGAATCATAATTTCAAAGGGCATATACAGTATTTATATTTAACAATATTGCATTAAATGTGTACTTTACAAATACTATAATGCTGAACAGAGTGTAAATATGTACTGTAAGTCATCCTTCAATTTTATGAAATAGCTTATTCCAATTCAGTGCCACAAAGTAGAAACCAGTTCCAGATAAGGTCCATTACTCACATCCCAGAAAATACCACTTTACAAGAGAAACAGTGTCATATTAAACTATTTGATAAGACAGTGAAGGAGCATCTTATATGCTGTGCATTTGGTTATAGAACACCTCTTATCATCTCATTTAACATGAATGCTGATATCCATTATCATCCATTTTTCCTCTACTTTTTCCAATTCAAGGAGCCCATCCCAGCTCTTACAAATCTTACTTATACTGGACACATTTAGATTCATCAATGACTCCTACAGATAAAACAGGAGAATATGCAAACTCCAGGCAGAAGGAACCCACCAGTTAAGAAAACTGCAGTTTACTGATTTGTCCTCTTTTATACAAGTCCATATATTGATTTATTAATTACTAAAATATAACTTATCTCAATAAATGATGAAATAACTATCTCAAAAAAATCCTGTTGTCAGTAATCATCATTTTCTATAGAACTACAAGTACACCTGAAACATTACAGGTAAATCTTGAATCCCAGGTCACAGTTTATTTTTTTACAATGTTCTGTAACACATCCGAAATTAGTGCATTTCAATCATATTTAATTAAGGTGAAGAAATCAAAATTATAAGGATGCTAATTTGGATAAATATAACTTATTGAGTGTTCTAGCTTCATGCAATCAAAAATCATCCATTGAAATGTCTGAGAGTAAGAGCACGTCTCCTACCTGGTAACTGGTCCAACACTTGAGGTAATTAGAGGTTATGGTTCCTCCACTCTCTGCTGTTAATATAAACCTTGTTTCATGGCTTGTAGATGTAACTGTCTTAAGGTATGAGTGACAGTAGCATACCTAGCAGACAAATATGAGAATAAAATGAAAGCAAGTTATGGTTACCACACTGACAGTTGCACAAGATGTTCTAGCAGAAATAAAGTAAAAAATTTAAACTCATTTGTCTAGATTTAAATGCTAACAGCACTAAGGCCCCACTTACAGTACATTTTCAGTAAAATCGACATAAACTCTTAGAGCAACAACATGACAGTTAATTTCCAGTGGTGCTCTGTTAGCTTAATAAGCAGCATTGCAAATGATATTTACACCATTCACAACTTCTAAGTTGTCACTTAGTAGTGTAAGTCAGTTAAAAATGTAGATGTCATAAAGAGATTTAACAAATCGATAATTATATTCCCCAGCTCTTATTATGGTTCTTGTAATTGTATTTTGGGTTTTCACTTGAATAAATTCTGCCTGTCAGTTTCCCTGCATGAAAATGCACAAGTTAATGTTTCTGTGTATATACATCATAAACAGTAAAAAGTGTTTTTAGTTTTGCAATTATTATGTAATATTAAATGAAAATCTTTGTGAGTGGAAGTAAACCAGAACACCTGCCAAAAACCCATATGGACAAGTGAAGTGTGTATATGCAAACAGTAGCCAGGCCAGACCTTCACATGGCCTTTGGAAATCTGAGAAATTATTTACTATGCTGTTCCGAAAGATATATCATTACAAAAAAATTCAACATGATGAAATTATAGCTGGCCTTTTCAATGTGTTAAAATTAAATTAAAATACTGTATATTGAAGTGGTAATTAAACTGATGACTTACCTTAATGTTATACAAGTGGACTTTCCAATGTGAATCTAAATATATGTTACATGATTTATTTAATATACTAAGGATCACAGTCAGGATTTGAGGTTGAAATGTGTAGAATACATTGAAATTAAAGCTCCCCATTTTAGTAGGCCAAGAAAATGAGGTTCAAGTTAGCTATCTGAAAGGGCCATATTATATTTCCCAAATTTTGCTGCAGATTACTGCAACTTTTATTTCTTTGTAACATGGATCAAAGGTAAACTGAAATATTAATAATTTCTAATACCACTAACCCCACTTAGCTTTTATTCATCACAACAGAAAAGAAAATGAAAATGAAATAATCAGTGTAGAATGGAACCTCCTTTAGAGCAAATGCTTATGTGCATTTTGAGATGGCCGACAGGAGTATGCCAAGCAAGAAAAAGTGAAACCAAGAGGAACTACAGTGAAGCACATGCAAAATGGTCAAAATAACAAACCAGGCAACAACCACTACCAAATTCAGTGAGGTGAAGAAACTCTGCATACAAAGGTTCAAAAACACAACAGAAGAAAGAGAAAATAAACCCTGTAAACAAGAAACAGTAATGTAACGACAATCAAATTAACTAGTAACCTGTTTAAATAGTAGAATAACTGTGACCAAAAAAAGAACACACATGATATAATGGCAATCTCTCTCCATGCAATGACAAATGGGAAGTGAGGTGGAGAGCAGGTAAAGATACAAATACAGGCATTACAATTTTCATTTGTCCGTGCATATTGATATCAACAAATAAAATTGTCAGCGTTAAATTAATACCACATTTCCCCTTTCCTCTGCAGTGGGACCTTATAAACACTTAAAAGTCATTAATGATTTTACAGTGAATGTTTTAAATGCAAGCCTCATTTCAGCACTTAAATGGTTTTGGAAAGAATGTTTAGATAGATAGATAGATAGATAGATAGATAGATAGATAGATAGATAGATAGATAGATAGATAGATAGATAGATAGATAGATAGATAGATAGATAGATAGATAGATAGTTGCATACTTATTAAATTACTTGTTTAAACTGAATTTATATTTAATTTGGAAGGACTGACAGAAGGTTACTTTCCCTTGTACATTTGTTTTGTTTTTTTTGCCTGTCAATGACAAAATGATCAGCTGAATATCTTAAGATATTAATACAATAAAATGAGAAACTGTGCGTGGGAGCTAAAAACGCTTCAGCGGTCACGATATTAGGCAGTGTGTCCCAGTAGTTATATGATCAGTAGCTCTGTCTGAGAGAAACCATTACACATTAGTCATCCTCAAGAAGGCTACATTTACACTTATATGCTTGCATTTTTATTTAAAGTGACTTACAAATGAGGTAACAATCAAGTAACATTAGACTAGGGGCTGTTTGTTCAGCAAGTGTAATATGACGGGTAACAGGTTGACTGCCACAAGTATGAAGATGTAACAACTACAGTACTACATTTTCAATCATATATTACAATCGCTAAAACAATTAAACAAATTATAGAAGAATGTAAAATATTGCAGAGCAAAGTTATTTTCGTCAATTAGACAGACATTCACAAAACAGATGGATCTTCAATCGCTTCTTAAACACACTGAAGGAGTAAGCAGTACGGATGGAGGTGAGCAGCTCGTTCCACCAATTAAGAAATACACAGGAAAAGAGTCTGGACTGAGCCTTGATACCACGCGGAGACGACATCACCAGACCATTCGGTAAATCAAGTCGGGTTGTCATCACCAACGTCCTCGCTGGCTGCATTACACCGTAGACCACGTCTGATCAGTTCAAGACCACGTCTAATAGCTGGGCTTGTTAGCCGGAGCGCCAGGGTTTGATATTAAGTAGACGACGTTGAGCTGTGGCAAACTCAAATGGTGATCTAGACCATTCTTACAGTATCAAGTAAGGTACAGATAGTGACAAATAACTCCTTATTTTTTTACGTTAAATGTCCTTTGGGATCGAGCAACACCCATTTAGTGTTACTGTAGCCCACCTAGGGTACGAACTTGCTAGAGCACTGCGCCATTTTAAAAACTCCGCGGGAGGGAGGGCAGATATGGGTTCGGGGTACGTGTGCCGCGAACTAGCCGTGTCAGTCACTCCGTGGGCACCTTGTGGTATAAAGTATGCTTCGCGTTCATCTTTCCGTGTTATTATTTTGAGTAGACGGGACGACACTGTAGGTTTTCGGTGTTTTCATCACTATTAATTAAGGGTCAGCCAAAAGGAAAGGCAACGCGGGATCTGCGAAGCAGCAGCTGAAGCGCGCTTTTCAAAAAAGCAGGAGTCAGGTGGCACGTCCAACCGGGAGGAGGCCCCAGGGAAGACCCAGGACACGTTATAGGGACTATGTCTCTCGACTGGCCTGGGAACGCCTTGGGATTCTCCCAGAAGAGCTAGAAGAAGTGGCCGGGGAGAGGGAAGTCTGGGCATCTCTGCTCAAGCTGCTGCCCCCGCGACCCGACCTCGGATAAGCGGGAGACAATGGATGGATGGATGGATGGAGGTGGCACGAGGATGTGGCATCGATTAACCGCCAAAGTTTAGTTTCACTTGTTGCACTGTCGCTACACTTTTATTAATCCCCAAGGGGAAAATTCTTTTTCTCCTGACATTTGGAGGTCATTATTCGCATGTAGCAAGAATTTGTATATTTTACATATCGAGCGTCATATTAATTATAAGGAAACAAACATGTGAATTTCCCATTGGGATTAATAAAGTATCTATCTATCTATCTATCTATCTATCTATCTATCTATCTATCTATCTATCTATCTATCTATCTATCTATCTTTACAAGTTAGCAGGTTTCCTTCACTTAATTCGCCTGGTGCACCGAATCGCTGGACCCAAAGTAAACTAGCTGAAAAAGCCCCATCCTTATTCCCCCAAAATTCCTACAGTTTCATATTTAATAATCCATAATTATTACAATGAAGTAAGCATGTGTGATCGGGATTGCCTCTTTCGATTCGAAAATCCATTAGATCAATGACAGCTCCTGTTAAGTAGTTCCAGCTGCAGCTGTCATCAGTCATAGGGTTTGAAATCAGCCGGACAGTACTGGCCAAACCGTCTAGGCAGCTAGCCGAGCAGCAACACACTGTGACATATCGTGGTTAGCAAGGCAGACGTGCTGTATTAGCAACGCGGAACAGAAGACAACCGTGAATTTGTCTTGCACTGGGACCAGTCTTCTGCGAAATCATATAAATAGTATTGTATTCGTCACCTAATACATAAGAATGTGTTACGGGGCGAGGGCCACAGTGAAAGTTCTGAACAAGGTCGAGCCAAGTGTATTGTTGGCCGAAGGCAGCAAAGCCCAGAACAAGGTGGATCTATGTGTAAGTTTGTAAGGATGTGTGGCTTCTAGTAATTTAAACTCTATAGATAAGATACAATACATGTTGTCCTTGTATTTGTGCCAGCCTGCTCGGTGTTAAGTATGTACTGTACTGGTTTTTGTTTGTACTGAAGTGAAATATTAAATAATTTTGCAATTAAATAGGGTTGTCAGCAGTGCAGCAACCTAATATGCACAATACATACTGTACATAATTAGACTCCGGCCGCTGAGCTAAGTTTCCATTCGGGCTATCGTGACTGAACTCAGGGAAAGTGCTTAGACAGCGCGTCTTTTGTAAAAACCGAACACATGCAATACTTTATGCATCATCTGGAAGCTGTTATTGTAATTATTATTTTAATGCACCCGATATCAAATCCAGACACATTTTAACAAAAGCACAATGCACTAAAACATGTCACCAACTTATGCCCCCCACCTACTGATACTTGGGAGGACAGAGGTGAATAAACTAAGGGTGTATAAATGTATGCTTTCTATCATTAATATTGCCATACACTTTAATGGAAATAGCATATAAAACAATACAGCGTCCACTTCTGAGGTGC
The DNA here is from genome assembly GCF_900747795.2 of Erpetoichthys calabaricus. Classification (NCBI taxonomy): domain Eukaryota; kingdom Metazoa; phylum Chordata; class Cladistia; order Polypteriformes; family Polypteridae; genus Erpetoichthys; species Erpetoichthys calabaricus. Next base: position 95,501,268 of record NC_041403.2, on the reverse strand, counting down.
CTGCTGAAGAAACATCCATGCTGCAGTAGTTTTAAATTACTTCACATTAAGTGTCCACTCAATTAAATAAATAACCTACAAATATTTTTCCCAGTATTTTAATTTTAAGTAGCTTATTCTTGTTTTGGACATGTATTTAAAGCATCACACTCATAGAAAAGGTAAAATTTGATGTACTAAAGCTTATTTCAAAGAAATTCATTATCCAGTGAACTATAACTACATTTTATTAAAAAAAGTTTTCTTGAAGTCTTTGTATTTAATTTCCTTAATATTATATTGGGGATCCCCCTCAATATTGTTCCCACAGGCCCCTAGCTATGCCACTGGCTAGCAAGACGTATTGTCTTAAAGCCTTGAACTGTAATATGAAGGCACATTTCGAACTGCCAAATTTCAGAATCTATGTCAGCAGTAGCCAGCATGCCAGTAAGGAGGTTGTCACCCCTGCAGCCATTCCTGTTGAGCTTCTCTCACATTAGCAAAGTAGGCTACACTTAAAAAATACATATGTATATAGAGCCTATAAAAAGTATTCACTTCAAAACTGCTCAGTTCTGCTCTGTTGGGTTTTATAGACATCATGAGTGAACAGCCTTTTTCAAGTCCTGCCACAAATTCCCAGTTGGATTGAGATGTTGAGTTAGGCTTAGCCACTTCAGGACATGTGCATTATTGTTTTTAAACCTTTCCTGTATAGCTTTACGCTTGGGATCATTGTCTTGCTCGAAAACATATCGTCTCCCAAGGTGCAGATTTATTTGGAACTGTATCAGTTGTCCCTCTAGAATTTCTCTGTATTTTGCTGCATTCATTTTACCCTCTTTTCTCATAAGTCTTCCAGGTCCTGCTGCAGAGAAACAGCTACACTCCATGATGCTGCCACCATCATGTTTCACAGTGGGGATGGTCTGTTTTTGATAATGTGCATTGATTGGTTTATGCCAAGCATGGTATTTGGTGTAATGGTCAAAAAGATAATTTTTTGGCTCATCTGATCATAGAATCATCTTCCAGTTGACAAAGACTGTTTTTTTTCCATACAATTACATAAACCTAAATAATTAGCAAAAGACACAACATACTGTGCTTATTTATGATATATGGGGAGGTGCATGTTAACAGGCTTGCTTATGAAGGAATATTAAGCAGTCAACCTTTAGTCTCATTCATAAGTATTCATTAAAGCTGAAAACAGAATCCTCAGTATTTGGTACAAACAAAGAAAATTACTAATAAGCAAAGAATCTGTGCGACTATGTTTACATCACTATGTGTATTTTTGGTGGTGAAATGCATGGATCAAGGTGCACCCTCTGACACGCTGTTCTTGACTTTTAATTTTATCTTTAATCATAAAATATTGTTTTTTATATTATAAAAAAACTTTATTTTATATAGCACTAGGGGGCTTTGCCCCCTGCTCACTTTGCTCGCCAACCCCTTCCCCCCCGCCTTTGCTATGTGCCGTTGTGGAGAGGGGGGCTGAACGCACCCCAAGGAGATGCGGCCGCTCCTCCAAAACCCCTCTTAAACAGTGATACAATGGGAAACAAAAACATTTTTTTTTACCTCCTCTTTGCCCGAGCAACTGCTGGCTTGTTGCTGCTGCCGTGCCGCATGATCTGCACTTCGCTCGCCTACCCCTTCCCCCCCCAGCCAGCGATACACGCCATTGTGAAGAAGTGGGCTGAACGCACTCCAAGGAGATGTGGTCGCTCCTCCGAAACCCCTGTTAAATGGTGATACAATGGGAAACAAATAACAGTTTTTTTTTAACCTCCTCTTTGCTTAATCAGCTTCTGGATTGCTGCTGCTGCTGCTGTGCCACATGATCTACATTTTGTGCAGCGCTTCGAACGTTTAAAAGCCTGTACAGCACCTGTCCTTTTGTCTCACTGTCTTGTCTTTCTTGTCCCCCAGACATCCTCAAACACTATGCGATCTCTTTTCGCTGTTCCTTTATTTCACCGAGTAATATTTTCAGTTTGTGTTAATGCAATCTTTACTCTCATTTTTTTGAGACTTTTGAATTTTCCTACTTCCATTATCTCTAACCTGCTCTGCATGTGTATCACGGGACTTGCTTCCAAAGGTTGTAAGTATGCCGTGATTTGTCCATCTCACGGGACGTGAAAGAGACAGTCTTTTCTGGGGACTTTGACTGTAAGCATTTTATGCAAGTTAAAAAGTGAATGGCTGGGCTTCTGGATAAGGGCAGCACACTGGTGCATAACTCCTGAAAGCCATGTTCACACATATATCTTAATGACATGTTTTCTCTTTACCTCAGTGTGCTTCCTGCCACGCAAAGGCATTAATGATAGTCTGAGCGGCTAGTCTCAATTGACCTGATTCAGGTCTTTCCATGAGTGTGACTGCCATGGGGCAACATTCTCTTTAAGGTTAGTCCATACTGTGTGCCTGATGCTTCTAAAATAGACTCTAACCCTTGTGATCATGAACAAAGCAGGATCACAAAATGGATCTTTCCATAGTGAACACCATCTGAAGATGTACAGTGCATCCGGAAAGTATTCACAGCACATCACTTTTTCCACATTATGTTATGTTACACCCTTATTCCAAAATGGAATTAAATTCATTTTTTTCCTCAGAATTCTACACACAACACCCCCCATAATGACAACATGAAAAAAGTTTACTTGATGTTTTCGCAAATTTATTAAAATATAAAAACTGAGAAATCACATGTACATAAGTATTCACAGCCTTTGCTCAATACTTTGTCGATGCACCTTTAGCAGCAATTACAGCCTCCAGTCTTTTTGGAATATGATGCCACAAGCTTGGCAGCACCTCTCAAGCTCCATCAGGTTGGATGGGAAGCATCGGTGCACAGCCATTTTAAGATCTCTCCAGAGATGTTCAATCGGATTCAATTCTGGGCTCTGGCTGGGCCACTCAAGGACATTCACAGAGTTGTCCTGAAGCCACTCCTTTGATATCTTGGCTGTGTGCTTAGGGTCGTAGTCCTGCTGAAAGGTGAACCATCACCCCAGTCTGAGGTCAAGAGCACCCTGGAGCAGGTTTTCATCCAGGATGTCTCTGTACATTGCTGCAGTCATCTTTCTCTTTATCCTGACTAGTCTCCCAGTCCCTGCCGCTGAAAAACATCCCCACAGCATGATGCTGCCACCACCATGCTTCACTGTAGGGATGGTATTGGCCTGATGATGAGCAGTGCCTGGTTTCCTCCAAACATGACGCCTGGCATTCACACCAAAGAGTTCAATCTTTGTCTCATCAGACCAGAGAATTTTCTTTCTCATGGTCTGAGAGTCCTTCAGGTGCCTTTTGGCAAACTCCAGGTGGGCTGCCAAGTGCCTTTTACTAAGGAGTGGCTTCCATCTGGCTACTGTAGCATACAGGCCTGATTGGTGGATTGCTGCAGAGATGGTTGTCCTTCTGGAAGGTTCTCTCTCCACAGAGGACCTCTGGAGCTCTGACAGAGTGACCATCGGGTTCTTGGTCACCTCCCTGACTAAGGCCCTTCTCCCCCGATCGCTCAGTTTAGATGGCCGGCCAGCTTTAGGAAGAGTCCTGGTGGTTTTGAACTTCTTCCACTTACGGATGATGGAGGCCACTGTGCTCATTGGGACCTTCAAAGCAGCAGAAATTTTTCTGTAACCTTCCCCAGATTTGTGCCTCGAGGTCTACAGACAATTCCTTTGACTTCATACTTGGTTTGTGCTCTGACATGAACTGTCAACTGTGGGACCTCATATAGACAGGTGTGTGCCTTTCCAAATCATGTCCAATCAACTGAATTTACCACAGGTGGACTCCAATTGAGCTGCAGAAACATCTCAAGGATGATCAGGAGAAACAGGATGCACCTGAGCTCAATTTTGAGCTTCATGGCAAAGGCTGTGAATACTTACGTACATGTGCTTTCTCAATTTTTTAATTTTTAATAAATTTGCAAAAATCTCAAGTAAACTTTTTTCATGTTGTCATTATGGGGTGTTGTGTGTAGAATTCTGAGGAAAAAAATGAATTTAATCCATTTTGGAATAAGGCTGTAACATAACAAAATGTGGAAAAAGTGATGCGCTGTGAATACTTTCCGGATGCACTGTACAAGTAAAAAGCTTATGGTATAATACATATAGTATAATATTGTTGTGTATGTTTATATCAGGAATACAGGCAGGTTACGTCTCTTGCACACAGTCATATAATGAGGATTTGCAGGCAGTGAATCAGCAGTGAACTATGGATTATTTCAAATGTTTTAACCATTAAACCAAACTGCTGGTCAAGAACAAAGAAAATGAACGCTGAAAAACAGAGTGGGAGATACAAAAATAAAATCGCAGTAATTCAAAAGGCAATTAGAAAGATGCAAAAAATTTGACTTGGGGCCATGCAGCTTATGAAAATTTGAATAATTTATTATTATTACTTTTCAGCTATGGCAGTCTAAAGCAGAATTCTTCATTGAAATAAAATTCTCAATCTATATTCACACTGACTCTGGTGTCATACTGTACCTGGGATGATAATTATGAAGAAAGGTCATGATAGCAAATGGGGTTGCATAATCAGCCTACTGCAAATGGTTGATGACAGCTGCAGAATACAAAAATATACTCTAATGCATGTCCTGATATGGAGAATATGAGAAGTGTAGCATGTGTGGGGCATAGAAGTTGAGCAGATGAACAGTTTTTTTCCAAAAAATATTTGACTCAGTTAACTCTGCGAGGCATTGAAAATAGATAATTCTTGACTGTGAAGGATGGCAAAGCTGTTGACATTTTATTTCCTCTAGATTTTGGACTGTGATTCAAACTTTAAGTTAATTTTGTTAAGATTTGTGTTTTTTCTGTCATACTGTATGAATCACTTGAACTTTCTTTATAGAATCGATTCATGTTATTACAAAAAAGGTTTTAGATAACTGCCAGTTGTAAATTAGGTTAGCTACAGAGGCTAATACCCCTTTGTTAGATAGATTTACTGGTGTTTTGAGTTTTGTAGTTTAAGGAAAAACAATCCAACCCACAGACATATTGTGAGATTAGGAGAAATCTATTTTCAAACCATCATATTCCAGGTGAGGTGGGGATTCTTATCCCGGCAGTACTGGTTTCAAGACAGAAGCTAGCTCTGTATAGGGTGCCAGTACATCACAGAGCACACTCATTGACACAGCCTTACTCACTCTGGTAAAGCAAATTTAGAGTTCTCAGTTAAGATAATATGCATGTCTTTAGAGACGTTGGAGTAAATCCCATAGAGATATGGGGAGAAAGTACAAATGCCTCTTCGCTCTTTGAGGGCTGCAAACTCAGCTTTCTTTTTTTTTAAATTTTATTGATTTTATTAAAATCAAATAACATTCCATACACATAACTGCAGTTTTACAAAAAAAAAAGGTTCGAAACAAATCAACCCCCACCCCTGAGAAAGAGAGCTAGGCCAGCAGTGTAAAACTTTATGCTAGTAAAAGTAAGTGAATAGATAAATTAATAAATGACTAAAGATAAATGGAGTAAAAGAGGGGAGAGAACCTGCTTCCTCAATTTAAATGCTTATTCTAACATGTTATTGATTAGATCCTGCCAGGTTTTGAAAAAGTTTTGTATAGATCCTCTAAGTGCGAATTTGATTTTTTTCCAGTTTCAAATAGTATATAACATCAGTTACCCACTGACTTAGAATAGGTGAGTTAGGATTCTTCCAATTGAGCAAGATACGTCTACGTGCCAGTAGTGTAGTAAAGGCAATCACAGTTTGTTTGTCCTTCTCCACTTTAAGCCCATCTGGAAGAACACCAAACACAGCTGTTAGGGGATTAGGAGGGATTGTGACACCAAGGCTGTCTGAGAGGCATTTAAAGATTTTGGTCCAAAATTATGTTAATTTGGTGCAGGCCCAAAACATGTGACCCAGTGAGGCCGGAACTTGATTGCAGCGTTTGCAGAATGTATCTTGCCCTGGAAACATTGTGGACAATTTTAAATGAGAGAGATGCGCTCGATATATAATTTTGAGTTGAATAATTCTATGCTTTACGCATATGTCGTCTATTCAAGTACTCAACTTCGAGCGCTGAGAACAAATGCCAGTGCCGGTGTGGTTCCCTATTTACCCGAGGAGGTAAGAAGGCGGTATCGTGGCAGCAGAGCTGGCACTAAGCTAAAAATGAAGCGGCTTGCGAGAAAGTGGCGTTTTAAGCCTTCGGTGCCTTCTGTGATTCTGGGAATGTGAACTCAATCTCAAATAAGATTGACGAACTGGCTGCGCTGGTGAAAAATGTCAGAACCTACAGAGAATGCAGTTTGTTGTGTTTTTGCGAAACGTGGCTAACTACCACCATCCCAGATGCTAACGTGGAACTACCCGGGTTTAGCACAGTTAGAGCGGACAGAGATGCAAGTACCTGTGGGAAGCACAAAGGAGGAGGACTCGCTCTCTATGTTAATACACGGTGGTGTAACTCTGGACATGTTAACGTCAAAGTCTCCACTTGCTGTAGGGACATCGAACTGTTGGCCATAAGTTTGCGTCCCTATTACTTGCCCAGGGAGTTTGGACACGTCATTGTTGTCATCATGTACATCCCTCCTCGGGCGGACGTGGAGACAGCGAGTGACATCATCCATTCTGCTGTTGCTAAGTTACAAACGCAGCACCCTGAGGCACTTGTGCTAATCGCTGGAGACTTTAACCATGTGACACTGGACAAAACATTACCTGCCTTCTCCCAGTATGTGGACTGTAACACCCGGGGAAATAAGACTATTGATTTACTGTATGCAAACGTTAAAGACGCATACAGCACCACCCCGCTGCCTGCGCTTGGGAAAGCAGATCATAACCTGGTTCTGCTTCAGCCTCACTACAAACCAAAAGTGAGGGTCCTACCTGCAACCACACGATCATTCAGGAAGTGGACGCCGGAGGCTAAGAATGCTCTGAGAGAATATTTTGGAACTACAGACTGGGATATCCTGCAGGGATCACATAGTGAGAACATTGAGGAGGTTGTTGACTGCATTACTGACTACATCAACTTCTGTATGGACATTGTAGTTCCAGTAAGAACTGTACGCTGCTATGCTAACAACAAGCCATGGATTACAAGTGACATCAAAGCCTTTTGAACCAGAAGAAAAGGGCTTTTAAAGGCAGTGATCAGCATGAGCTCAAGCGCGTGCAGAAGGAAGTCCGAGTCCAGCTCAGGGCAGCGAAGGAGCAGTACAGGAGAAAGCTGGAGCAGAAGTTGCAGAATAACAGCATGAAGGAAGTGTGGGATGGGATGAAGATCATCACTGGCTGCAGCTCGAAGCAGGGTACCACCATCGAGAGAGACGTGAAGAGAGCAAACCAAATGAACAACTTCTTTAACAGGTTTGACCACCCTAACTCACTCTCACCTCGGAGTACTGCACCCTCCACACATCCTTCTGCTGATACCAGCATAGGAGAGACATCCCCACCCATAATTACAACAGCGCAAGTGAGCAGAGAGCTGAGGAGACTTCGTGCCAGCAAAGCAGCGGGTCCAGATGGAGTATCGCCACGACTGCTGAAGGTTCAACATCTGCAATAAGAGGCTGCAGATGTTCTATCAGATGGTTGTGGCGAGCGCCCTCTTCTACGCGGTGGTGTGCTGGGGAGGCAGCATTAAGAAGAAAGACGCCTCACGCCTGGACAAACTGGTGAGGAAGGCAGGCTCTATTGTTGGCATGGAGCTAGACAGTTTGACATCTGTGGCAGAACAACAGGCACTGAGCAGGCTCCTATCAATTATGGAAAATCCACTGCATCCACTAAACAGTGTCATCTCTAGACAGAAGAGCAGCTTCAGCAACAGACTGCTGTCACTGTCCTGCTCCACTGACAGACTGAGAAGATCGTTCCTCCCCCAAACTATGCGACTCTTCAATTCCACCCGGGGGGGTAAACGTTAACATTATATAAAGTTATTGTCTATTTTTACCTGCATTATTATCAATCTTTAATTTAATATTGTTTTTTTGTATCAGTAAGGTGCTGCTGGAGTAAGTGAATTTCCTCTTGGGATTAATAAAGTATCTATATATCTATCTATCTATCTATGGAGCTTGAGTGAATTCTGTGTATTGCTACTTTCCACTCCTTTTCTGAAAAGTTGAGTGAGAGATCCTTTTCCCACTGTATTCTGGGATCTTTGAAAGGGAGAGACTGTAAAATAGTTTTATATATTACTGAAATTCTGTTTGAGTCCTCGAGACTGAGCAATATTTTTTCCGGCATAGAGGTAGGTGGGAGGTGAGGAAAATTGGGCAGGTTCTGTTTAACAAAGTTTTGAATTTGAAGGTAGTGAAAGAAATGTGTTGCTGGAAAGTTAAATTTGGAATGTAACTGTTCATAGTATGCAAAGACGTTGTCTATGTACAGATCTCTAAGTGATTTAATCCTGAATGTTTTCCAGACATTAAAACTGCATATGTTTGAGAGGGTGGAAAAAGGTGGTTCTTGTGCACAGGTGCCACATACAAAACTAAGTGAAGCACAATTGGGTTGTTAGTATATTGGCAATAACTTGTATTGATAGATAGATAGATAGATAGATAGATAGATAGATAGATAGATAGATAGATAGATAGATAGATAGATAGATAGATAGATAGATAGATAGATAGATAGATAGATACTTTATTAATCCCAATGGGAAATTCACAAAGAGGTGCAAAGCAAGGAATAAAAAGAAGTACTGCAGGATTTTATTTCTATTGCGGACCAAGCCTGTGTATGTTCATCTATTTGTGTCCATATCCAGGTTTTTATAGTTTGCATGTTAGCTGCCCAGTGATAAAATTGAAAGTTAGGTAAAGCCATGCCACCTTCCGCCTTAGGTCTTTGTAGGGTCGCCCTTTGAGTATGTGGATGTTTTGAATTCCAAATAAATGAGGTTATGGTGGAATCTAATTTCTTAAAAAAAGATATATTGATGTATATTGGAATGTTTTGAAATAAAAAGAGAAGCTTAGGGAGGATATTCATCTTAATAATGTTAATTCTTCCAGCTAAAGTGAGATGAAGGGTTGACCATCTATGCAAGTCTTGCTTAATTTTTTCCATACAGACTGAAAAATATTGTTGATAAAGAGCTTTATGTTTACTTGTGATGTTTACCCCTAGGTATATAAGCTGATCTGCGATGATAAAAGGGTGCTTGAGTGTGCTTCAGAATTCACTGGGAAGAGCACACTTTTTTATTCAAATTGATTCTGAGACCAGAAATCTTTTGAAATTCTGTTAGTGCTGTTAGGACTGCAGGCACAGTATTTTGTGGGTCTGATATATACAGTACCATATTATCTGCATATAGGGAAACTTTCTGTTCTAGTCCTTCTCTGATAATCCCTTTTATCTCATAAGCATTTCGACAGTGAATTGCCAGTGGCTCAAAGGAGATTGTAAAAAGCAATGGTGACAAGAGGCAGATATCGATGCCATTTTAGAGGTCATTTGCTCTTTGCTACTCATGCACACGTAGGGAATCGAGGTTAAATCACAAAGTTATGTAACTTTCCTTCTAGCAAAGGGAGTCAAACTAAAATGTAAGGGCGAGTTTTGTTGCAGTTTACAGCTGATTACTATCCTCTATCCCTGAATTTTGACAAAAGTCAACATCAGCCCTGAAAGAGTTAGACAATGACTTATCTATTGTTAGATCTACTGTTAGATACAGTATGTGTGCATAGAGGGCATCTTGAGGGCTGTGAATCAGGGCGCAGTACAAATATGGTACAAGAGGAGTTGCTGTCAATAACCTCTTTTCCTCTTTTGCCCCTAGAAACATTGAGAGCAAATGGCAAGACAACTAATGTTGCTTCTGTCTCCATCCCAGAAGTGTCACCTCTTTCATTATATACTGTACAGTACAATATGTAAAATCCTGCAATGGTGGAAGTCAGCATTCAGTCTTGGATCTGCATCTGTGAACGCTGGAGCTTGTGAGCACAAGCACTGACTGCAAGAGTCACACTTTGGTTTTCATTTAGTATTTCTGCTTTCTCTTTCGGCCTGGCCAGTGACACGTTAAAAGGCGATTGCCGTAAGACGCTCCAATTCTTTATCTTGTTTTATCATCTTCTTTAACAATTTCAAATATATGTTCACTTATATATGGGCAGGAATGCTTTTAAAAAGTAATATCATGAATAATTTTATTAATCAATAAACTTCCTAGAAAGTGCAGTAAACAGAAAATAACATAAATGAAATCAATATTTGGTGTGACCTCCCTTCACCTTAAAAACAACAGAAATTCTCTTAGGTTTACATTCATACGGATTCTGAAGGTACTCTTGTGGCCGGTTGTTCCAGGCTTCAAGAAGAACTTGCTTTAATGCAGACTTTGCCCATCTTATTTGTTTCTGTTTCTGCTGGTACTCACATACTGGCTCAATGATGTTGAGATTATGGTTCTTTGGGTGTCATACCATCTGTTGTAGGATTCCCTGTATCTCTTTTCATTGGGGGTAGTTTTGTATGATTTGGCTTTGTGGTTGGGGTCTGTGCCCTCCTGCTGAATAAGCCGAGACCGATCAGATGCCTCCTTGATTGGACTGATGGAGAAGAATCTGCCTGTACTTCTCTGCAGTCAGTGAGTCTTTCAGTTTTTATCAAATCATTAACTCCATTTGTGAAAATTCAGCCTCAAAACAGCAGGGGACTTACACTATGTTTCTCTGATGCATGCAGACATTCATTCATGTAACATACTCCAGCACTTCAGCGCGCATACTGCCTTCTTTCAGAGTCAAAAATAATCATTCTAGAGAACCTGCTGCCATTTTTCTGCACCCCAGTCCCAGTGTTTTGATGTATATGGGAGTTATAAAGGCTTTATTTTCAACTTGAAAGAAATACTTTTTGGTTGTGGCTGTCCCATGAAGACCATAAGATTTGTTTAGACTGTAGATGTATGTACAAGGTTCTAGTAGTTTCTGCCAGTCCCAGAGTTGAAAATGCCAAAAAAGTGGCAACAACCAAGACTGATCACAGACACATACAGTTAGGTCCATAAATATTTGGACAGAGACAACTTTTTTCTCATTTTGGATCTGTACATTACCACAATGAATTTTAAATGAAACAACTCAGATGCAGTTGAAGTGCAGACTTTCAGCTTTAATTCAGTGGGGTGAACAAAACGATTGCATAAAAATGTGAGGCAACTAAAGCATTTTTTTAACACAATCCCTTCATTTCAGGGGCTCAAAACTAATTGGACAAATCAAATAACTGGAAATAAAATGTTCATTTCTAATACTTAGAAAATACTTAGAAAAAAGTTGTCTCTGTCCAAATATTTATGGACCTAACTGTAGTTCCACTGACTAGTATTATTTAAACCATTGTAATATTCTGCTAAGGACGGCACAAAATAACTACCATGTTTGAAGGACAAAACACAAGTTGACTGAAGGAAAGTATGGGATGGAAAAAAGAAAAAAAAATATGAAGACATGAAAGGTGCAATGCTTGTTTGTCATAGCCCCCAAAAATGCTGTTTGGTGAGGAGTTACCCTGAAAGTCAGTGATGCCTTACAGCATTAGCTTTAAATGAAAGTTAGCCAGGCATACTGAATGCATTAACTTATAACAAAGGATGCATTTTGTACATCAAGACAGAAAGTCAAAAGGTGAAGTTAACATTTTAAACATGGAAATTAAATGTTAAATTCTGTAGGAGAAAAACTGGTGTGCTAATATAGGACAGTATATAGAAAGTGAGAAATATTAAAGACTGGTGTAAGGACTGGTGTTAATGATGGAAACTGCTAAAAGGAAATACAAAAGTATTCTTTTGGAAGGTAGATATTAGAGGAAATAAGAAGTAAAATAAGTAAAGGCACTTCAGAGAAAATTACAACAAGTTTATAGTTTGCCATAATATGCTATAGGCATGGACCAATACATTGAAAGTGTTAGGAGAAATTACAGAAGTTGTTTAATAAAGAAAGTGGTTATGAGTTACAGTGCAGTTTTTCTCTGAAATCATGGGAAACCGATAATCTGTTTTAAATATTCAAGGAGTTACTGAAGGACGAGAGAGTGCTATAAACAATGATAGAGGAAATAATCTTCTTGATCACTTAGAAAGAAAGCAAAAAGGACATAAAAACAGGAGATCTATTGAACTTTCTTTGCCTAGAAGACAACATATTGAGAAAAGTGCCAGCAAACAGGAACAAGTCTGGGCAGTTTAGGTACAACAGGACATAGAAAATAAATGTTCATTAAAGAATAGTGTAGTAAATTACTTTGAAGATTTAGAAGTACTTAATTTTGACAAAGGAAAAAGCTTTTAATAAGTTGGAATAGGAGTATATTTAATGGGTTTTGGAGGCATTGCAAATTCTTAAGGAACTGTTAAGATGCTTAAAGACAATATACACTGAGATGGATGGCATCGTAAGTCTGAGTAAATGGATGAGTAAAAACAATAGATTAATAAACAATGTTATAAGGCTAAGGTGTCCACTATCTGCAGTAGTGTTTGTTTCTATGGAATCATTTGCAAATAAAATAAGAAATGACAAGTGTTACTGGCGTAATAATCACAATTTTGAGTTAGGAGAATTGAATTTAAGCTAGTGTGATTGTGTGTTATGAGGGAAAATGACATAATAAATCAAAATGAGAAATACAATTAACAAATGAATGATGATCTTAGGCCGCACGGTGGCGCAGTGGTAGCACTGCTGCCTCACAGTAATGAGACCGGGGTTCACTTCCCGGGTCCTCCCTGTGTGGAGTTTGCATGTTCTCCCTGTGTCTGCGTGGGTTTGCTTCGGCCGCTCCGGTTTCCTCCCACAGTCCAAAGACATGCAGGTTAGGTTGATTAGCAATTCTAAATTGGCCCTAATGTGTGCTTGGTGTGTGTGTGTCCTGCGGTGGGTTGGCACCCTGCCCAGGATTAGTTCCCTGCCTTGCGCCCTGTGTTGGCTGGGATTGGCTCCAGCAGATTCCCGTGACCCTATGTTTGGATTCAGCAGGTTGGAAAATGGATGGATGGATGATGATCTTGATGATTAATTTTGGAAAAACACAGGAAAGAATAGATACTGTACAGAAAAAAGAGAACAAAAGTAGACAGGACTATGAAAAATGAGACACTTCACAATGAAAGTAAAGATGGTTTTGATAAAATAGATAAAACTTCCTTTAGTATAGCTGGAAGAATTTGCGGTACTGTGAAAATAAAAAACAGCAAAAAAAATACAATGAGAACTGACTTTATTTCCTCCGGGAATTAAATTGTGAAAGTGTAGCAAGATGTAATAATGGAGGGAAAATGGGAGGGAAAGGTGTATTGAGCATGCCTAAATGACTGTTGATGGCATATACAGTATTTAGACAAAGGTGAACATGGCATTAAATGGTAAAGGAAAAGTGTTAACGTACTGTGTATAACTGAGTCAGTATTAAAAAAGGAAAAGATGTACAGTCCACTAAATGACTGTCAAATTAAAAAAAAAAAAAATCTAAAAATAAGCACTGCCATGCTGATCTATTCCATCTATAAAATTCAACTAAAACTGTTGTAGAAACAAGCCCAAAGAATTGAGATCCCAATCTGGAAATCTGTTTAATAAAGATTTTTGAAAAAAACAAAGCAAAGAAATAGAGAAAAATGGAAGGACTGATCCATTCCATTTCTTTATCAAGCCGTATGGAGTCAAGGGTCCTTCTCCCAGGTTTTACTTGTTTATTCTGCAGTTATACAGTAATTTGTTTTTACAAAGATTTGATCTTTTTAGAGAAATGTGAAATTCAAAAATGAAAGCCAGCCAATACAGCCAGATTGCTGTGTGTATTTTTCAGAGACAGTTTTGCTGAGCTGCTCCTCTCACAGTTCACAGATTTCTTTGTGCAGATCTGTCAGTGAGGATTCCACTCTTTGAACACTTCCTTCATGACCTGACAAGATGTTCACAGACGTTCCGCACTGTAAGTAATCTGGAGTCTGCATGTAGCTGGTATTCATGGTTGTCTATTCAGTTACATCTATTTGATTAATTAATCTTTGTTAATTTGTCTGATTCAGGATAGATATAAATAGACAGTTAAATAAGATTTGAATCATTTACAAAATAAATGTAAACAGTGAAAAAAGGATGTAAACTGCTCAGACACAGCTGGTATGCACCTTTCAATTCATTTTTACCATTTTGAATTCTCTTTTCCATTGTTCGGAGACTGAGGGGCATTACACGTCCCCATTAAAACAACAATAATAATAAATTGTAATGGGGGCAGCTGCACTTATGCCCTTTAAAATTTTATTTATGATTCCAGCTGAATTGTAGAATTCCAGTGACTGTGGGAACCCCAGTCATTACTCCCTATGTGTAAGAATCCTAGTTGTGTGTTGTATTAAATAATACCAGTGCATGTAACTTCTCATCTCTTGGACTGATGTTATTTTACCTGTGAAACAATGTTTTATATTTATACATTTGTGCAGCAGATATGTTTCTCCTGAAGAATTCCCTGATACAGGGCAAAAAGTACAGTAGTCTTATTCAACAGTAGAAACTTGTTCAAATCCTGATGTAGCAAAGCCTTCCTAAAACAGAAAGCCATATGTGTTTTATCAAGCCTGAGGTAAGAACTAATGCTACAATTAATTGAGCAGTGGTTTCCATGTTGCCATTCTGCCACAGATCATATTTTTGCATAGCACCATTGAGGCAATACTGCAGTGGTTCTTTTTCAAAGTGAGAAATGTTTGTGGGTCCATAGATGTTGGTTTAAGTATCTTTGTGATCTTTTGAAAAAATGCATCAGACTAATAAACAAACACTATCTCCTACTATCCCAGCTTTCTCCATTTAATCAATATGGCTCTCATTATGATCTGGTGGGGCCCAGGAATCTTAGATACAAAGTTGTATCCCTTTCCAGTCTCAATAGCATAAACAACGTTTTTGAGGTTTGCAGTAATTTCTTTTGATGATTATGTGTTAAGCCTCAAGCTCTTGTGAGCTGACAGTGTTGCTTGTATGATAAAGACCAAACTTTGTCAGTTTGATATGTCGGGTAGTGCTTGTTTGATTATTTTGCATTTAAAATTGATCAAAGATGTACCAATGTCATTTTTCCTCATACTTTCCTCCATTCACAAGTATAACCTACAAAAACATCTGACCTGATTCACAGTAAATGCATATGTGGTATTGCAGAAATTTCACTATACTTTACATTTTCACTGTACTGCATGACGATCATGGGTCCTTCTTCTGCCTTGTTACACTGATTAACTGAGATGTTTCAAGGAATACTGTAACGAAAATTTGCTAGACATTTGTGTCTGTGTGCTGAAACTCTTTCAAACTTTGCACATACATTCAGTGGTCACTTTATTAGGTACTACCAACAGGTCAGGCCCCCGTTTGCTTCCTAAATGGATTGAATCTTTTAAAGCTTGGACTGAGTAAGGTTGTTGGAAACCTGATGACTTGACAGAGTCACCCATTCAAGTTAAAAACCTTGCATTTCACCTCTTACATAAGGCCTTGTAATAGTCTGAGACCTGGGGACTTTGCAGACCAACAGAGTAAACTGGAGTCACTGCCAGGTTTTCTTGTGTGGAGCCAACCTGAGATGATGTCTGCTTTACGACATGGTACGATACCCTGCTGAAAGTGTCAATTTAAAAACATAGAGTAGACTGTGACCTTAAGGGGTACACATGGTCAGTGACAATGCTTAGGTATGTGGTAACATTCAAATGATGCTTATGTTAGGAAATCTAATTTGTGACAACCATTACACTTCCCACCATCAGCCTGTACTACTGGCACAAGGCAGGATGTATCATGGATCATGGGGTGTACTCCAAACTCTGATTATACGACATCATCTGCATGTTTCAGCAGAAACTGAGGTTTGATAGAGCAGATGACGTTTTTCCAGTTGTCATCCAATTAGTTTTGGTGATGCTGTGTCCACTGTAGCCTCATCTTCCTGATCTTACTTGACAGAAGTGGAACTTGGTCTGGCCTTCGGCTTTTTCCCATCTGCTGCAAGGTCTAACACAGTAGAAGTGCCCTTCCTCACACCACTACTGTACTGTTAGATTGTAAAAGTCTGCCTATTCTTCCCTGACCTCTCTCTCTTAAGAGTAATGCTTCTCACTGGATTTTTTACTGTTTATGACAGCATTCTTAGTAAATTGTCAAGGTTGCTTAGATCTCACATTTTTGTTCTTCTGATATTTGACTGAACAATAACTAAACATCTTGACCATACCTGCATGCTACATGTACCTGATAAAGTGGTCAGATTTGGGTTAAACCATTACTGCTGCAAACCATTCCAGGTGTCAGGCATCATATTTGTTTATCCACATTAGTAGAGCACATAATTCTGTGATAACGGCAAAAATGTAGATTTTTTTTTTTATATCAGACTTGAATGATAAATTAATTTCTCATATGTACTATTAAAGTTTCAAACACTTGCTGCAACAGGAGTCTTTACATTGAAAAAGCATACACAACTCCTAAATGTTTAACATAGGGAAACTTGGCTGAGGACAGAAAATCATGAGGAATTCTGGAACCTTTACTTATGCAGTACTTTGTGCCCATGAAATGCCTAGTGGGTTATATGAAGCAATGGGTTTTGCACTGTAATGTTTGGTACAGAATCATTTTTAACACCTCTAGGTGTTGTTCATTCTGCTGGCAGTAGAGGGCAGTGCAAACCCATTGCTCTTTATACAGTACTCTATCAGGCGCAAAGGCTGCCATCCCCACAGTACAGTAGAAGATGTGGACTCTACGTGATGTCCTTTAGGATTTATTCCTTTTCTTTATACTGAGCTATTATAAAGTTACTGTCCATGGCATTTGTCCCTGTTTAAAAAGTACAAGTTAAAGCTGAATGTACTCAGTCCTTTGGAAAAGTTACCTCTAGCAATACGAAATGTTTCAGGATTGCTTGTAAAAACTGATATGTGTCCAACAAAATACAATACTACTAAATGACTGAAATTACCTACTTTTGTTACATGATTAATGCTCCAAAGCTAATGAAATTTAAACAAATTTGTCTTATTTATAGGATAAAAAAGAAGCGTCTCTTTTTAACAATGTGTTTTTTCTTAGGGTTCAAAAGAGGGATATACCACACTACTAATTAGGGTTCACTTCAGATCTCTTGTAGTAACTTCCACTTTTTAACTTCTAAGTTCTGTGGGGTTTTTTTTGATAAACTTACTTAACCTTTTTCTGATCCTTCTTTAGCCTGTCTGTCGCACAGAACACTCATGCATACCCAGTCACAAAATAAGCGAGCACACAAGTCTGTGAGACAAAGGTGAAAACCTGACAAAATCCTCATATAGACAAAGTGCACACTTCAGTGGAACAACAAGCATGCAAGGAATGAAGCAAGGAGCTGCTGAGCAGCACGGCCAATCCCTGAGCCACCACGCTTGATTAATTCAGTTTATAAGTATTAGGTATTAAAGCAAAGCAGGTGTGGTTTTGTTTACATGGGCTGCCATCTTTTATATATCTTAGGAACAATGCAACACTTCAGAAATATTTACATTTTACGAGTATAAGCAGCATTATGAGGAACCCTGAGACACTTAGATTTTAGCCTAAAAGCAAGTGTTTTGTAAGCGTCAAATGTTGGTAAAATTTGCAGCCTAGGAATGAAAGTATATAAAAAAATAAAATTAATAAACTAAAACCAGTTAACTGCATTAAACTCTACAGTGGAATCAGAACGTATTCAGGACCCTTCAGTTTTCTCACGTTTTGTTATGTTGCAGCCTTGTGCTGAAATCATTTAAATTCATTTTTTCCCCCAAATTAAGAAATACTTGGTATCTCAGAATAAGACATTAATTTTTGTGAATTTGCTATATATAAAAAACTGAAATATCACATTGACACAAGTATTCAGACCCATCAAGCACCACTGGCTGGAATTTCAGTGTGGATTTGGGTATTCCTTGTCATACTTCTTTGCAGATTGTCTCACGCTCCTTCAGATTAGGAGGAGACCGTTGGTGGACAGCTATTTTCAGAGCTCTCCAAAGATTTTCAATTGGGCTCAAGTCTGTGGTCTGTACTTTGCTCTGTTCAGCTTTCCCTCAACCCTGACTAGTCTCCCAGTCCCTGCCACTGAAAAATAAATCCACAGCATGAGGCTGCCACCACCATGCTTCACTGTTGGAATGGTATTGCACAGGTAATGAGCAGTGCCTGGTTTCTCCCACATATGACACTAATACTGGTTTCATCAGATCAGAAAATCTTATTTCTCACAGTCCGAGTCCTTTAGGTGCCTTTTTGCATTCTCCATGTGGGCTTCCATGTGTCTTTTACTGAGAGAGGCTGCTGTCTGTCCACTCTGTAATAAAGCCCAGATCACTGGAGTGTCACAGTGATGTTTGTTCTTCTGAAGGCTTCTCTCATTTCTGTACAGGTTCTATGGAGCTCAGCCAGGGTGACCATTTGTCTTTGGTCACCTATCTTCCCCTCTCCCATGATTGCTCAG
This sequence comes from Erpetoichthys calabaricus, assembly GCF_900747795.2. Classification (NCBI taxonomy): domain Eukaryota; kingdom Metazoa; phylum Chordata; class Cladistia; order Polypteriformes; family Polypteridae; genus Erpetoichthys; species Erpetoichthys calabaricus. Next base: position 95,482,716 of record NC_041403.2, on the reverse strand, counting down.
TTTGGTGGGAGGCCAGCTTTAGAAAGAGTCATGGTTGTTCCAGATGTCTTCCATTAAAGAATTATGTTGGCTATTGTGCTCTTGGGAACCTTCAGTGCTATAGCACTGTAGCTTCACCAAGTACATGCCTTGACAGAATCCTGTTTTTAAGCTCTGCAGACAATTCCTTCAATGTCATGGCTTGGTTTTTGCTCTGATACACATTGTCAGCCATGGGACCTTCTATGGGTAAGTGTGAGTGCTTTTCCTGGCCATGTCTTGTCAATTTAATTGACCGCAGGTGGACTGCAAACAAGGTGTAGAAACATCTAAACGATGATCGATTGAATGGAACGCACATGAGCCAAGTGTTATAGCACAGGGTCTGAATACTTGGTGTCAATGTGGTATTTCAGTATTTTATTTCTAATCATTTTTTTAAATGTTTAAAACTTTTTGCTTTGTTACTCTGGGGTATTGAGTGTTGCTCGATGTGGGAAAAAATTCACTGAAACAATTTTAAAAGAAGGCTGCAACAAAATGTGAAAGAAGGGAAGAGGTCTGAAAACATTCTGAATCCAACGTATACAAAGAAACTCAGAAAGTAACATTTCTCAGGATTCTTCAAATGCAAAATAAAAGCTTTATAAGATGTAGGCACAATTTCTGTCAAAAAAACATTTTCAATATGTAATCACTATCATTTTGGGTAGCTGCACATGAAGGACTTGCGACACACTGCTAAGAGAACTGCCATGGATTAACTGGTTTTGAACGCACTGCGATTCCAGGGTTGCTATTTCCAGTTTGTAAATGCTGCTACGTAAAGTGAATTTAAAGTAAGTGAATTTAAAATTATGACTGGCGCTAAAGAAATTATTAATAGTACTTTTTAACTGGCTCACATTTATTTTTAGCATTAGCTTCATAAACTTTGAAAAATATGTAACAGAATTAATTACATTCCATTACAGAACCACAGGCATGTGGAGCTCAAGCGTTTGGCATCAGACCTGACCACAACAGGCCATCCCACTCACAACAGACCAATCGGGAGGTGCCAACACTTTGGACTGTAAGAAGAAGTCAAAGCACGCTGGAAACAAACCCACATGGCCAGCCAGGAGCTGAGCCCAGGTTGATGGAGCCATGAGACTGCATTCTAACCACTGCAACACTGCCTCAGATGTTTTATCCTAAGAAAATTCTTCATTTTCCTTTTAGGTTCATTTTCCTTTTAGGTTCATGGCAAGCCAGAACGTTTTGCTAGTAATGAAAACAAGGCTGATGCAATCTTAGGTGATCTGCCAATCCATTTCAGGTCAAATATAAACTCATCCACATCTAAATGCTCACACTCATGTACCTCAGTGCTGCTTACTGCACGGTTAGGTATCAAGACACACATGGCAAAAGCATCCCGGGAACTCCTGTCTGAGACCAGGTTCTGGTAGGCAGGACTATAGCAGAAGATAAGCTATTTCAAGATGGTTTGTAACGATACAGAGATGGAGAGTGTCCTTTGCAGCACAAGATAATTTAATAATTTCATACATGGCAGCAGTGGAGCCTCTTTCATTTAATTTGGCAGAAACAAAGCCAAGGTAAGAGCCAGCCCCGAGTTTGAGACAAGGCTATCATGGAATGCACAGATCCATGGTACTTGGGTCTTTTGACCTGCTAGCGCATCTTTACAATGCAAGAGGACCTTGTGCTTACCATGGGGTGCTGTTTAAACAAAGTTTCTGATAAACTCCCATAATCAAGCTTCACAGCAACATTTCTGAGCAAAGCAACAGAAAATTAAGTACAAAATGTACACAAAATCTTCATCATTTCACTTTATAGAATGTGCTGTTGTGAATAATTGCGTAATTCTACAACATAGTTACTAAGATTTATGGTAATAAAAGGTGTATTTCTTATGAAAGACTAAAAAGGATATCATTTAGATTCCAACAGAAATATCTTTCCTTTTGCTTTCAAAATGAAATAATTTTAATGGACTCCAGGGGCATCGCTTCAGCTCTCCGAGTTAATTAAGATGCGTGATGAAGTATGGAGCAGATGTCGGTGACAAGTGCAGTACTTTTCATCTCCTTCTTTATATGCTTTCTTGGGCTATAATGTATTTTAGGTTCTAATGATGTGTTTTACATTTTAGGATTGAACTGTCGAAAAATGCTTCAACTGATAGTGCATATTATTTGAAATCTCAGCACATTGAATTTTATATTTTTATTTACCAAATAACCCTATGTACTGAATATGTACTGTTTATTACGAATAGGTACTGCGATAGGGTGCTTGACTAATGAAAGGTTGCCAGATGCAAGGTCACCATCAGGATGGTACAGAGTAGGGTGAAGTCCTTGAGGATCTTCTAGTTTAGAGAAAGTGGAAGAGAGCCACCCTGGCATTTCTCTAAGATGAAAGCTGCATGGACATGGTAAACACTGTAATGCCTGGTCCAGCGGAATGAAACCCACAGAAGACCCCAGAACAAGACTGAGATACTGATTTGCTTGAGGAGACAGGCGATCATGTTGCACTGAACACTACAGGACAAGAGCTTTTAACTTTAGACTGCTTTTAATCAGTATGTACATCTACCCTTCAATTTTTTGAACCCATTTTGTGCAGTGCAGAGTCACAAGGGGGCATTAGACACTAACACAAGAATCTGTCCTGCTAAGAGGTGGAAAATAAGAGATGTAATCAAATACAAAGCTAAGGTTGAAACCAAAAGTTCTCGTGAAGAAATGCCAAAGCCTAATGTGCAAAACAGAAATCAAAGTCCAGTTAATGTGCCTGAAATTTCGTAACCAGAAAAGCAGAGAAAAGAATTTGATTAGTAAGAGTTTGGTTTTATATGGACATCTGCAATCTTTGATAGAGACGTGACATCTGAGGTGACCTTTTAACCCGTCACTCTACTGCGGTTGTGGGCCATGACTTCAATCCTTGGTGACCAAACTGTAGTATTCACAAAAAGGTGGCATCTATAAATAAAACAAAATGTTGTCAGAAATGGCAAAAAATAATTTTATCCACTTGAAATACCATATGTAAGAACTGATGACAAGTGTCGATTTGTCATGCTCAAAATCCAATATTAAGTGCAAAAAATGAAAGATACACACGACCAAAAAAATAGAAACGAAATTGACTCTGAACAGAAATCATCTCTTCAAAGGTCTCAGCACCAAGCGTATTCTATTTTTTAAATATAGCATACATTAGAAGAAGCAGAAATAAGTGATTTTCGGAAAGTGTTTCAAAAGGGATCTCCTGTAATTGACATCTTGGGATGATATTGTCTATGAAGACATTACATCATGATGAAATGCACAGTAAGCATGCAGCAACCACAAATCATTTTAAAGTAATATTGCTTGAGATTAAATGTGCATCAGCTGATCCAGTCATTTTCAAACATACTTAATAGAGAAGCTATAAAAAAAAGAGTCACTTGACCTGAAAGTTTTCTCCGAAATATCAGCAGCCATTTTTGTGTACTGCAGGTGTTTTAATCTTCCAACATAGCGTCACTCACTCAGTGGCCAAAACATTGTGAGCACTTTATAGAGTGAACTCAGCAATGTCAGCTTCTTCAACTGGCAGCTGTTGGTAATCATTTGTTCCTGACTTTAAGGTTTGTATTTATTTCTTGCTGAATTATTCTGAAGTCTGGTTCTAAACAACTGATCCACAGAGTACACTCATGGGAGCATTTTATGCACACAATTCCCTTGTGAATCAGCATTGTACATCATCTTCAGTGGAACCACCACAAGTGAACTTGGTTTTGAATTTGTTTTTTCATTTATTTTAAGATTCTTATTTACCTTGTCTTAAGATTTCTTTAGCTTCTGATTAATAAGCTTTCCAATACTGGACAATAGTTTGTGTCAGTCCTAAAACTGCAAGGAAAAGGAAAAAGATTTTTCCAAAATATTCAAATAATTGTCCAATATGGTAAAACAATTATTTTCACAATTTAAAAAAGGGAAATGTATGTACTGGTATTTCCAAATATTAACCTAAATCTTCTATAGTGTTATCTCAGACTAGTTGCCCAAATTTAGAATTAATTCAGTATAAAGTATATCATAGAATATACCACCTCTCACAACAAAAAATGTCAACTTTATCACAGCACTGAATTAATTGGGGATCGTGGGAGGGCCAGTACTGAGCCAAAATCATCCCAGTATAAATTGGTAGCCTATCTCTGGGCCCACTCAGGCACATGAGATATATATCATATATATATATATATATATTTATATTGTGAAAATGATTAGACTTGACACACTTAAAAAGGTTTGGGGCAGCCACTTGTATATTATCTCTGGCTGCAATGGGTTGAATTCTGACAAGTTTCTTGGTTGGAGTCCCGAAATAAACTGTTGATGGTTTGTAAAGATGGTGGTTTTAAATAGTCAGACCGGAAGTGACATTCTTCTGACGTCAATTGCAGCGCCAGAAGTGATGTTAGTCATGGTCCCAGAACTGGAAGTGACATCATCCTGGGTACCAGAACCAGAGTCATCCTAGGCGCCGGAAGTGACGTCATCAAGGTTGAGTCAGACTGGTTTTCCCGCGGCTGGTCTACAGAGATAACAGGAGAAGATTTAGATTCTGAATCTTCCATTACTATAAGATTTACTTCTGTTGTTATGAATTATTTTGTACCCTTTTCTGTGCCATCTTGGTTACTTACAAACATCGCTGTTTTGTCTTACTGTTGTTAGGGTAGCTCCAGTGTTGTTAGGGGCGTGCCCTCTGAGGTCAGCACCCATGTCAATGACACAACGGGTTACAAAAATCACCCATGAGATGACCAGGGCTGTCTTAATGTATGGGCACAATGGGCACTGGCCGTGTGCACCAGGAGCATAGAGGCCTTGATGTTTCTGATGCCTATGTATGTTTCTGCTTTGCTGTCAAAACATGGGCCCTAGAACACTACTGTGCCCGGGAGCCTACTGTATGATGCTGGTAAGACAGCCCTGATGAGGTCATTTCCCTATTGAAGTTTATGGGTTCCTTTTGATGCTTGATATTGTGAGTTATTCTGTCTGCTTGGATTTTTCCTTGGGTTTGACTCTTGCCTGTAATTTTTTTACTTTTACTTTTTTTTCTCATTTTGGCCTTGACATTGTGAAGTAGATCATACGGATTTGACCCTTTTCTGACTCTGACAATGCTTCTTTTCCTGGTTTTCCCCATACCATAAGCTCACTATCAGTACAGATGCCATCACACCTGAGGCCGTGCTCTGGTTGTTTAAGAGGATCTTGGGAGTGGTGCACTGAAGTGATAGGAGTCTTTCATACATATTGTTTGCATTGAATGTATAGTTTTTTGATCTTATTATGTTCTGTTTATTGGATTTCAGCCTTGGATTGTATATTGGGACCTATTCAACTAGGCAACCCCATTCTCATTTTTCCTTTCCCTTGAGAGACACTTTGGGATATTCTGGGACATTTAAGGCATTATGAAGTCCAAACTCCTTCAAGGGTCTGCGTAGGCCAAAGCAGACCAGTAGAGTTTGGGTCAATGTGCCGAGAGTGAGATCTACTCTGGGCAGGCTGGGGAAGGCCCTGCTTGGGATTTTAGTGTCTTTAGAGGCCTTGCAGCCCATTTTTCCACGTCTATGACACTGCATCTTAATGGATTCTTGACATTGATTTCTGGTGTTTTGATTTTAGCTGTCTTCCCAGCTTCGAACTTTATCTTGTTTGTCTTTTTTCTGGTTGTAAACATTAAAACAATTCTGCCTCCTTGTGGCAGCATTATGGGCGGCACGGTGGCGCAGTGGTAGCGCTGCTGCCTCGCAGTTAGGAGACCCGGGTTCGCTTCCCGGGTCCTCCCTGCGTGGAGTTTGCATGTTCTCCCCGTGTCTGCGTGGGTTTCCTCCGGGCGCTCCGGTTTCCTCCCACAGTCCAAAGATATGCAGGTTAGGTGGATTGGCGATTCTAAATTGGCCCTAGTTAGTGTGTGCTTGGTGTGTGGATGTGTTTGTGTGTGTCCTGCGGTGGGTTGGCACCCTGCCCGGGATTGGTTCCCTGCCTTGTGCCCTGTGTTGGCTGGGATTGGCTCCAGCAGACCCCCGTGACCCTGTGTTCGGATTCAGCGGGTTGGGAAATGGATGGATGGATGTGGCAGCATTATATTGTACTTGTCTAGGGATGTCTTCGTAATCAAATGAAAAGCCAAAATTCATTATTATTAAACTAGATGCAAAAGAGTGCGCTAAACACTGTGAAATAGTACGGCCCGGACACAGACAGGCAGATACGTTTACAGCCATCACCCCACGTTTATTTACACTATTATAATTATTATAATACAGTCTTGAGTGCACCGCCACAAACCCCCAACAGTCACCCAAAGTCCCGGCTTCTTCCACAGCCGTCTCTCTCTCTCTATTCTCACACACTCCAGGCCTCTCCTCGCCGCCTCCTCTCCGACCTTCTCCACCTCCTCACCCGACTCCAGCCTTGATTGAAGGGAGGCGGCCCCTTAAATAGGCAGGCGGCTGATGACCACACCCGGCCACCTGCCACAATACTCCCCCGCGCGCTGAGACCCCACGGGGCCAGTGGGCCATCCCGCGAGGACAGATTTTCCTTGGCGGCAGGTCGATACATCCCAGCCTAGGGCCCGGACCTACAGAATAAAAAGAAAATCAAGGGGCGGAGACGTTGCCCTGATGCAGCGCCTCAGCGCGCTTCCTCCGTGCTTGGGCCAACGCTCTCCGCTCCGTCTGGCACCCCGATTCTCTTTTTCTCTGCCTCCTTATCCAAGATTTCCGAGGTCCCCGCCACGGGACCGCCAACTGGAGCACACTCATGTTTCGCCTCCCAGCCTGTGGGTTTTCCCTCTGCCTCGGCAGAGGGCGGCCCTTCGTGGGACATGTGCACCCAGAAAAAATGAATTGACAGAAAATTCCTCTGTACAATATTGATTTGAAAATACAGTATTTTAAAGAAAGCAGTACCCATCCTATCAATACTATAAAGTGAAAGTAGATTCATTATTTTGAAAACTGTCATGTGGTGGACCACTAAGTGAGCCGGAAGGACTGAATGGTTTCCCCTCTCATGTCACATTGCTTATGCTTATGCTGTTTGAGTGCTGATGTGTTTGTACATCAACCTTATGTCAATGCTACAAGAAATGTAGGATTGTGAGATTCATAGAGAGGTTAGTGTTGAGGAACAGAGATGTTAGAGCCAGGCAGCCATGCCACATGCACTTCAGAACAGGTCATCAGTCTGAAGCTAAGCCTGCTCAGGCCCGGTCAGAACTTGGGTGGGAGACCATCTAGGAAAATCTTGGGATGTGTTGGTGAGGCCAGCAGGGGACGCTTACCCTGTAGTCTGAATGTGGATCCCAGTGCCCTAGTGTAGTGACGGGGACACTCTAATGTAAAAATGGTGCCGTCCTTTGGAAGAGACATAACACTGAGGTTCTGACTCTCTGTGGTCATTAAAGATACCTGGGAATCCTTCCATAAGAGTAGGGTGTATCCTGATGTCCTGGTTGAATTGCTTACCATGGCCTGCTCATTCTAGCTCCCCTAATCATCCTCTGTCTCTAACTGGCTAACCATCTGTCATCCCTTCACCACCTAACAGCTAATGTGTGGTGAGCGTATGGGTACAATAATGGCTGCCGTCACATCATCCATGTGGATGCTGCACATTAGCAGTGGTTGAAGTGGATCCTTCTCACTATGAAAAGCACTTTTAGTAGTGAGAAAAGCGCTACATAAATGTAATGAATTATTATTAGAAGAAAAGAAAATGAAGTCAGGGAGGGGGAAAAAAAAAAAAGATAAAAGGGGAAAGAGAAGAGCCAAAAAGTGGACATTAAAAAATAAAGCACTGAGATTGCCTCTGGTAAAGGCCCAAAAAAGGCAGCCCTTCCAGTACTCAATATTGCACACTTTTTTCTTCTTCAGTCTCATTTATATTTGTGAAAGGCCCAAAACCTGCATCTGCAAGGCTTCTCTGACCTCATGCAAATTTCAATTCATTAGCTGAGATACTGTGAAGAACAGAAGTGTTACAGTATTTGTAACTGGAACAGTCGTCTTTTTGTTGTGTATTGGCTGGCAGCTGGCCTTGTGCTCTTTTGGATGTTGTGAGACTGCAGCTGTGTTGGGTAAAGATGCTTGTTTTCAGTGTGACATCTTGGGTGTCAAGCCACATGCGCTAATTACACCAGGAAAATGTCAAGTGATGTGGCCTTTGGCAGCCACCCCAGTCCCTGTCTTGCCAGATAGAGCAAAGCTTTTAAAAAATAAAAAAAAAACCCCTCTGAGGCCAGACCGCCTTGCATTTTCAAATAAGCCACAAGACAACAGTCGATTTCTTTTCAACTCTGACTTTGCCCATAATTATATAAGGAGAAACATAATGGCAATCTGTACATGCCAGTTTGGGCAGACACACAGACTACCGGGGAGGCAGTAAGTTTTGTTAGAACGTAGGGTGCCACTGAAAAGAGGACCTGAAATGGAACAAGATAAAAGATGGCAAACCAGCCACAAGTTGAAGACTTCCTGATGTTGGAAGATGTCAGGCAATCTAATGCCAGTTAAGCACACTGAACGTCTAACTCGAGAGGCCATCAGGTGACAGCAAATGCCTGCCTGCAGTCAGGAAGGAGACATACAAGCTTAACTCGGTGGTCTCAGAAACATCTAGAAGGCCATAGTACTTTGTACACCCGCCCCAGAAGTGGAATCAAAATGTCAGTATCGGCCCATTTATATCTGCTGATGATAAGAATTTCACAGGCAGGGTGAAAAGGCTGCCAGTAATTTATATAAAGGTAACTGGAGGTGAGAAGAACAGCATTTGTGTCATTTCAAGGTGTGAAAGTGAGCATTAAGTCGACGGGAGTTGTGGAAGTCAAGACTGTCAGGTTTTTCCGTGATTTCTGTTACTCTGATGCCATGTATTCTCTCTTGCTTCACTAAGCACTGGAAAAAAATATTTTTAAGAAAAGACCCCCTTTGTTATTTATATGCTAAGACACAAATCCTAAACATTAACTTGTTCCTAAAATGAAGCCATCTGCCTTGTAATCAGTGATCTACATTAGCAAATTGAGACCTGCGCACAAACTCCCACCCAAGGTAACCCTGAGCTTGAAACATAATCCGGTTCAGTGGAAGGGGGTCTATCCGTGCAAACTGCTTGAATTCTTGGTGAAGGTGCACTTTTACTTAGGAGTTTTTATCCTAAGCTTTATTTTTTCTCATTAATGGGTGGGCATACGGTGAAGACAACAACTGCTGCCATTCAGCTGTGCTAGCAAAGCTGGGAGTTTGGGTGCCAGTGACTGTGTGCCCCTGCTCAGACATGGAATATACAGTAGAAACGCTCTGAGGGGCACTTAACACCAGCAAGGGGTAAGGACCCCTCCATGTTCAATGTATTAATAATCATTTAATGTAAAGACAACTTAATATTCATTTCTCTTTACTGATTCTTTGTTGTACATGGAGAAATCAAACTATCTGAGCCACAGCTATTCGAGTTCCTGCGTAATTTATTGTGAAGCTGCCATGGACCTTGAAAGTGCACAAGTTTCTTGAAAAAAGCCAAGCTCAAATGAAGCAAAAGAACTTTTAAGAATCTGTGTAAATGTCATATGGGTCTGCCATAAGTACGCCAAAAAAGAGTTCAAAATATGCTGACACAGTTTTCAACATTTGTCTCTGTATTATCTCATGCAATTTAACATTAGTTTAATACCATGGTCCATCCATCCATCCATCCTGCTTCCCCAGGACAGGGCCAAGGTCTAGTTTAGCACCCTCTCCCTACAATGGCATGTCGTTTCCTAACCCGCTTAACCCAGACCAGAGTTGCAGGGTGTAGCCATAGGTTTGAAGTGTGCCGCTGTGATCTGTGAAGTTTATTATGTGATTGAAAAAACAACAGCAGACAGGGAGAAGGACATAAACAGGTGGGCGCTACCAGGGACCCCTGTCTGCTGTTTAAAGGCAGGGATTTTGGTTGATTAAAGCAGGCCTGACCCAGAAGAGCACAGTCCATACATAACAGAACCGGACCTGGCAAGCTTCTACAGGGAGATTCTAATGAGCTGGGCCCCGAGTTATGATGTGTTACTCACGTAACAATGAAGCGATTGAAATGAAATAAATACAGTGCATACCTTGGTAGACGTGTAAACGATCTAATCATATTCAGTGTTGGAAATGGTCGCCTACTCCTTGCAAACACAGATCGACACGACGCACCATATTGGCAAAGGTATCCGCATGCATTGTGGGGGTGACAGCAGCAATTTGCTGTTCATTGTTTCACTGTCATTGTTCCAGTGTATGAGGCTTGTTCTTGTACACTTTTCCTTTCAGCGATCCCCAAAAGAAGAAATCTGGAGGTGACAGGTCCGGGGAACGAGGTGGCCACAGTCTCCTTGAAATGACCCGACTGACAAAAAAACAATTCAATTTGTGACATGCTGCGAGCTGACGTGTGACAGGTTGCCCCATCTTGCTTGAAATAACCCTCACTGATCTCACAGTCATCCAGTTCATTCACAAGTAAGTCAAAAAGAGTGGCATGCGTCACTCGTTCATACATTTATCCAGGAATACTGTGATCTTTATTTCGTTTGGATTGCTTCAATATTAAGACAGTAATACATCATAACTCGGGGCCCTGCCCATTAGAATCCTTAATTATGCAAAACATGAGAGTATTTATACTGGGAAGAAACCACTGAAGTCAGAAGCCGTCTTCATGCCGAGCCGGATTGGGCACAGATAGTTGTCAGCATGCCCCACTGAATGGCTGGACGGCGACTGTATGTTTCATTGACTTCTCTACAGCTTTCATATGTACATATGTATAAATACATTGTAATTTGGGGGTGGAAGATACATTTTAAAGCAAATTAAATATGTGTATCTCTTTTTGTACCACATTTCTCTCATCTGAGGATTGCTGCTCTGGTTACAAACGGGACGACTATAAGGCTCGAGTTTGTGCTGTATCAAGAAAGAACACAATCCCCGGTAACAAACACCTCTGCTGGAGACACGGGGTCTTTGCCCATCCCAGCTAGCATAGGGCATGCACGAGCGCAAATCCCCCCAAATGCACACTAGGGCCAGTTTAGTATCGCCAGTTCATCTAACCTGCACGTCTGTGGACAGTTGGAGGAAACCCACACAAATACAGACAGAACATGCGGACTCCACACAGGGAGGACCTGCGATGTGAACCCTGGTCTCCTTACTGCGAGGTACCACTGTGCCACCCTCTGTAAAATGTCACCTCTATATTAAGATGCCAGTGTGTTGACTTCCAAGTGTATGTTTCATTCTGGGGGGAAAAAAGGGTGAATATCTCTGGCAGATTTTGTGCCAATACTAGGATGTCATCCTGGGGTGGGCATCTGGCTACATAGAGGACTGGTGGAAAAATGGAGAAATTAGCTAAAAGTGTTATTTTTCTTGATTTTTCATTGTGTAGACAGACATTCCTGACTTTTGTGGTTGCTCATCTTTGGTCGACATAATGGCCGTTTGAAATCCCTGCCTGGTCACTATCTGGGTATAGACTGGCGATTCCCAGCATGGCCTTTCCTTCTGGTATCCCCTCCATACCCCAAACATATAAGAGTGAGTATGTCCTGTGGCGGACTGGTGCCACCCCATTTAGGGTTGAGTTATTTTCTAGATGCTACTGGGACAGGCTTCAGCTTCTGCAGCCCTGGACTGGAATAAGACAATATCAACATCTGTACCACTATGACATCACCACAGTTTTAGGACCAGGGATTTTTAATCTTGTAGCACTTTGGAGCATATTATCTCATGTCTTCACATAATCCTGGGCTATGATGTGAAAATGTGCTGTTTTTACGCCACATCTTTTTTATTAAATGTCAAGTTTGGAAATAAAATAAAAATGAATAAATAGCAATGGAAAATGCTGCAAAAAGTTGTCCACTGATTCAGCTGGGGGTCGTACGTGGTCTTTGACAATCATTACATGCTCTTTGCAGTCTGCAGTAGGCCGTAATGATCTTGGTTTTCACTCGCCAGCATGTCTGCTGATTGTTCTGATATGATAACAGAAAGTGGCCGACCGTAAGAACATGAGAGATGTAAAGAGAAAGGGTGCAGTAGCCAAAAAGGACCACAGTGGGGGTCAATAAGGAGGAGGAGACTGGGGGGACCATGTGAGTATTACAGCACGTTGCTGCACCCACCACACGACAAACCACCCAGACTGGTGGGATCCGAGTGACACCTCAGCCCCACAGTGGAACATTGTGAGGTGTTCTAAAGTGGCGGGAGTGCCAACCCAGTAACCAAACCAAGGGCACACAACAAAAACACAAAGTAAGAATGGGCATCAAAAACAACATCAGAAGATGAGAACACCAAGGTTATTAGGTAAGACTTTGAGCAGACAGTGTTTAGAGTTTATCAACAATCCCGGACGATGCGAATACTTTGACGAGAGCTTTATCATTTTGTGAGTGGTTCATTTATTAATTTTTAGCACCTCCTTGAAATGTATGGGCCTATTGCACATCTTTTATTTTTATACCCAAGGAGTTCATATTTGACTTTTATTTTGTGATCCAAGTCTTCACAAGAAAGTTACTTGTTTCTACTGTTATGCCACAATGGCATTTTGTTTTTCTTGTTGACATCTCCTTATTCTGACAACGTTATTGATGTTTGCCATGGCAGGGAGTGCCAGAATGTTTCGAGGTTGTAGTTGTGATTTTGCGTGTGACGTAGTTGACGTGGCCATATCAATATCGACACACGTTGTATCCAAGATTGGATGTACCGCGTTTAAATCAAGGTAGTGTTTTTCTGGCTTAAGACTTATTTTTCTGAACTCTCACCTACAATTCTTGCTCTTATGAACGATTTCCTGGCTTTCGATCCAAACATGTCAGTTTAAGGCTTTCTATGCCATTTACAGAAAAAAATCTGTTAGAACATTATAGTGTCATGTTTGTGACACCACGTAACCTCCAGGGCCACGTCTGTAGCAATAGACTGTCACATCTGGACGACAGCTCAACAAAACGGCAGCCCCCATGTGAAATCAAAATGGTGTTGCGGTAAAATAAGATTGGACTTTGATAAATACACATCTAAGAAAGGAAGTAAAAGGAAACTTTAAAACATGGATATTCAAAACACCATATTACAAAGCCAGGGGAAAAATGCATCTCTGAAGAAATACATTTTTAACGTGCCAAGAATCGGAGCACTAATGGTGCCAGTCAACATCTAACCAGGCTGAACGGTATCCATATTGTGCATCTAATTTAACACGTTACTGATATACAATGTTAAACTCTTGTATTTTTCATTTTTTGCAAACGGCATACTTTGATAAATATATTGCATATATAAACATGGAATAAAACAGCAATTTGCAGTTCCCTCCGACATCATCATTTGCAACCATGCATCTACAAACATCTGCCCTGAAACAGCTGGCCTAAACCTGCAGTGATGTACGGTGGGAGGTACATGGTGGCCAGTCTTTGTTATTTGGTCATGGTGGCATCAGTGGCATGTATACATGTACACATATTGTGATCAGGGTTCCTTCCCCGGCTAATGTTTACAATTTCTTCTTTGTTCACTTTACATTATTGTTCGTTGTCTTTCATTATTATTTATACACATAATATTGTTCTGTTAAAATTTGCCATATTATGTGTTATCTGTTTATTCTATTTAGTTATTTTGTAATATCTGCATTATCTAATGTTCCATGTATTTTGTGGGTGGCTCCCTAAGAGGCGGGGCTACCTGTCCATCACTGTTAAGGGACCTCCCCCAGCCCCATGAAGGCAGGCAGGGAATTCACATCTGAAGTGCTTCATTTTGAATGTGCTCTGGTAGATTTTGGTGGGATTTGTGATTTCGATCTCAGGTTTTCAACTACAGGCAGTCCCCGGGTTGAAGACATCTGACATGCGGACAATCTGTGCTTACGAGCACATTGACTCAATTCCATAAATCGTCTTCTTAATTAATTCTAACTCAATAAACTGTGATAAATCCTGCCTTACAACCAAATGCTCTCCTTTTCTGTATGAGGGAAGCGGGTCGCTTCTTTGACAGCAGCTACTTCCACTTTGTGGGAGATTACGTGGTCTGATTGGTCAAGATACTACTTTACTGTCTTATAAGTACTGTGGAACCTCGGTTTGCGAGCATAATTCGTTCCAGAAATGTGCTCATAGTCCAAAGCACTCGTATATCAAAGTAAATTTCCTCATAAGAAATAATGGAAACTGAGATGATTTGTTCCACAACCCAAAACTATTCATATAAAAATGATTAATACAAAATATAAAGTAAAAATACATAAAACAAATTAACCTGCACTTTACCTTTGAAAAGAATCATGGCTGGTGTGAGTGAGTTTCTAAACTCTTGTGGGATTGCACCCAACGGGACGACACGCGGAAGAGCGTCCCAAAGCAATCGCAGTCTTCCAGCGCTGTAGCAGTTCGCCGTAAAAGCGAATCTGAAAAGATCGCAGACATGCCATAAGCGCCTGCCGTCGATGGGTGATACAAGGAACATTATAAATGTGCAGGGCACAGTATTACTTGGCCACGGCCCTGCCTGACTGCTGTGTCTGTGTATAGGAGAGCGGCAGATCCCACTACAATAAATAACCGCGCTGCTGCTGTTTCAAGCTGAATAAAGCTGGTGTTGCTAAAGTACTGAGACTCAGCTTCGTGTTTTAGAGTGCAAGACGGGGACTCGCATGTCACAGCACACACGCGCGTGCACACAGTCACAATGCTAATGCTGTAGTAAACAGTATACGCTCGTACGGATGTTGACTCAGATGGAGAATAGGAGACAATTGCCCACAATCCCGCAGCGAGAGAGAGAGAAGAACCATCAGCTCAGTTGTGATCACATGACGCTCAGCAGACAAAGCGTATACATACTACTCGTAATGCAAGAGCTTGCTCGTTTATCAAGTCAAAATTTATTAAAAATTTTTGCTCGTTTTGCAAAACACTCGTAAACCAAGTTACTTGCAAACCGAGGTTCCACTGTACAACTAATTCAAATTTGAGTTCAGCTGATTCACAGCAGTATTTTTGTTACTTTTTGTTTGTTTTTATGATAAATAATAACAAGGTAGTGGATAAAAATGAAATTGATCACAACAGAACGTTCTATAAAAATGATACGTTAAACTTATTTATTTTTAGCCTTCACTTCAGATTACAGGTATCACCGACGAATCATTTGAAAGTTAATTTTCCGCTCTTTCGTTTTTAGCCTCAACTATCGCGTAGTTATTCAAGCAGTTTAGAATGATCGGTATTTTGAAACAGCGCTGGTGACATTGTGGCTCATTAAGTCGGATCACAGTCCCGTTTTTCTATTACAGTACCCTTGAACGATGCCGCCAAAGCGTAAATCCATTGCAAGTGCTGGCAATGCATCAAGTAAAGGAAAACAATTACCAAGGACCTAGAAACTCCAGAACCAAAAAGGTGTTGACTAAAGAGTCAGCTGAAGCATTTTGTCTCATTGAAGCATAGATTGCAAAGTTAGAAGAGAAGATCCTAATACAGAGAGGTTCACCCAAGTTTACCGTACAGTCACTGAGGGCCTCGGCTACTATAAGGCCGTTTATGATGAGAGTACAAACCGCCCATGATGCCTACTTCAAGAAACTGACTCGCATAGTAAAGCAGCAGAATCAAAGCCTGACTCCGCAGCACCAGGCCCTTTCTCTCCAACAACTGGTCCATTGTTTTCTGCATCATTTAATTAATAAAGTTATCATAATGTTAACTCACAAAGGAGTGTTTACCTTTAATCGTTATCCTTTTTCTTTTTTTTCTATTTGGAAGTGTTTCTTAAGTATTTTATATGCACAGTAATGCAAACATTTGACTAAGTGACATTTAATGCAAACCGCATGTACTGTATGTGTTGCGACTTCCATACAAACTCGACTTAAGGACACACAAAAACACAGATCTCGTTCTTGACCCGGGGACTGCCTGTACTTTTTGCTTCTCTTACATCTTTCCTGTGGATATTGTGTTGGGAATTGTTTGCTTTGAATTGCCTCTTAGGCAAGTCCTTTTTGCTTATTTTTAGCTCTTGTGAACACTTTTGTTGTATTGTTCCTGTTTCTCTGACAAATCCTCCTTTTATAAAATGTCTTTGTTGCCGTGCTCTGTATAAGCCAGGGGCTGCTGGTAATCCCTTCTCTTGTAGGGTATTCAGAGTGTATTTTTCATTACATTTCATAGTAAATAATTATTTTGATTCGCTTCCCGGGTCCTCCCTGCATGGAGTTTGCATGTTGTCTCCGTGTCTGCGTGGGTTTCCTCCGTGTGCTCTGGTTTCCTCCCACAGTCCAAAGACATACAGGTTAGGTGCATTGGCGATCCTAAATTGTCCCTAGTGCGTGGTGTGTGTGTGCCCTGCGGTGGGCTGGCACCCTGCCTGGAGTTTGTTCCTGCCTTGTGCCCTGTGTTGGCTGGGATTGTCTCCAGCAGACCCCCATGACCCTGTAGTTAGGATATAGCGGGTTGGATAATGGATGGATGGACGGATAATTATTGTGAACTTTGATTTTGAAGTGTATTTTGGCCTGCTGTAGGCTAAAGCTTGACTGCCTTCTGCTGAACCCCCTCTGGCAGGATTCAGGCCTACTTCCCTAGCTGTGCTCCACTTTGACCACATTGTGAGATAGTTCATTACACACGTTGCTCAGAACTGATGCCAACTGACTCACAGACATTTATTGAATGATTGAATATTGGATTTAATTCGTGGACAGGCAGATTTTAGATGTAGGACTTTCTGATGACAATACAAGAGCCAAACATAGTGAGTTAATACTGTCGGTGAATTCACATAAGTGCTTGTTTAATTTAAATAGACTAAGTTTCACATCACTACATCAATAATGGAAGCTTCTGTTTTACCCACATAAGCTAGCATGTAAATGGAATATTGTTAATATTTTGCTATATTTCCAATGTGGCAACAGAATGATCCCAGATCGTTAAATTGCCAGAACGGCTATGAGGCACACAGTTTTATGTCAAAATGGGGGGTCTTAGTGTATGTGATAACATATAGAAATATAGAAACTTCAAGAAACCGAACTAAGCTACTTAAGCCTTAAGCAGAAACATCTTAGGTAAGACAATTTTTTTGTGTGTGCATTATCAGTTTTTTCCTTTATTTTTTTGTGTGAACTGTTTGCTTTGAAATACACTAACAATTTTAAAATTAAGACACACAGACAGTTTAATTTTTATATTAAAAATATTAATGATGATGCCTTTCTAGTAGCTGTATTGGGAATTATTCTGGAAACCTTTGAAAAACTACAGACAACTGTAGGTGGAACAGTCTTGTGTCTCCCACCTAAAAGTAATTCAGTAAAATGTTATTAGGATAAAAAAGACGGTGAATGTCATTTTTATCAGTTGTGTTCCTCCTGTTTGCTCCACTGGGTTAGAACTCAAGGAGTTCTCGTAATCTGCACATTAAACTTTAATCGGCAGTAATCCTACAGCTTTGATCTACAGGGCCGAATTCCTCCGTTACACTTTCACATGGCAACTCGTCCCTTCTGGCTCTAAAATCACCAAATTCATATCTCTTATTAAGCAGCTGTACAGTTTCAACAGTAAAACGAAGACCTTCATATGGCAGGCTCCCCTCTGGAGTGGCCTCTCCTGCACTAATTGGTGCCTTTAGCCCTTAAACTGCGTCGCCAGGAAATCATCACAGAGCCTTAAGCGGCCCCCCGGCCTCACTAGATGTCGGCCTTCTCTTCCTACTGCTTCCCTCTGCCTTTGCAGTCGCTGCTTTTTAAAGACGCAGGTTGCCCCCTCAAGCTCACTGCGACAGGAAGGCCAATTCTGGTCACACTAAAGCATTAAAGTCACTGCCTGGTTACAATGTCACCAACTGCTTGAATGTCGTGTGTATACTAGTGGGGAGACAGTGAGGAAGGAAATAAGTAGGAGTTTAATTCCAGCAGGCAGACAATTAAAACCACAACATGCTGAGCCTTCATCAGATGTTCCTCACCTCTTACAGGTGCCAGTGGACTTTGCACTCCGTCTACAGCCATATTAGACACTCACAGACAGGCAGCCTCTTCCTCAACATTTTTTTTCATGCTTGAGTTGGCCTGACTGGATTTTCTCCTCTTCCTTTCTTTTGTTGAACTTTTAGAAATGATTTCTTTCCACAAATGTCTGTTACAAAACTAGTGTTGGAATATAACAATCGTTGCTACAGACAAAAAGAGAGAAACCAAAGCAGTCCAATCAGATATACCCAAAGTTCTCCAGTCTCTTATTGACTGTCTCTAGATCCTATGTTAGTTATGGAGGGCTCTCTGTGCCCCTTCCCTTCTCCTATGCCCAGTTTATTTATAAGGGCAGCCTGTGTTGAAAATGGTGAGATTTTATAGGTCAGGCGGCCAAACGTTTCAAGGTACGGTAGCTGAAGAGTGGCAAGGCCTTTGGTGTGATGTGAGATTTTACATATAACTTGATAAATATTTTGTATATCTTTATTTGTAATTTAGACAAAGCAGTGTAATTTAGTGTTTACCCCCCCCCCCCCTCCCCCTTAGGAATGGGTCTTTTTGAATTTTATGACAGGATTTGGGGGATGTGTGTCTTAAACCAGTTTGCCAAGTGTTTCTTTGCTAAAGTCATTTCTACCCCCGCAAATAGGCTAAGGTGTACCTTAACATATGGTTTGGGGGCAGGTGTTTAGATGTTCTATTCCCCCATTGGTCTGAGGTATGGCTGTTTGGAATTGGCTTGTCTCAGAGGCCTTTAAGTGCCATGATGTCCTATTGGCTCTCGGGGTTGGACAGAACATCTATAAATGTATGTGTTTAACCTCACACTCTCTCTCTCTTACTAACCAACATCTGAAAGAAACATCTCTCTTGCTAACCTGATGATGAAGACAACACAATGAAGAGCACAGCTCAGCGGCCATTTTGAACAGACATGTGGCTGAAAGCTGAGCACCAATGATGCCTTAACTAGAGACATTTAAGTAACCACAAGTCTGTGTGCCACCTGAACTACATATCACCATTTAATCAGGTTGTATGGTTGCCAATATTCAAATATACTTTGCATGTTGTTATTATTTATGAATATTATCAGTAATACATTATTTTATGTATAACTTAACTTCTGCTTGTCTTTTTACTACATCTAATTGCCTGAGGTTATAGATATAGAAGGGAAGGTGGGGATAAGTTATATACAATAGTACCTTATAAACAGTGGTAAGTCTGTGAGATTAGGCATTCTAAGGCTACATATTAATAATACAATAGGGGAAAGTAGAGCAATATATATTACTCTACCAAGATAAAACAGCCTTACATTGATCAGAATAGCGTAAAATGACCCTATAAGCCTGCAAACAACAGGAGTTTAGTGGAGACGCTGGCAGGGGACTGGCACACTTATTTTAGGATAAACACTAAAGGAGGTTGGCATTTAAAAATTTGATTTTTTTCTAGCTTTAGGTAACGTAAGACTTCCCATTATGGAGTTATGGAGGCCACATTAGCATCCTTCCAGTTCAACAAGTTTCATTGATAGGCTAACAAAGTAGTGTAGGAAATCTGAGCGATTCTTTCACTGGATAGTCGAATTCCATCTGATCAAACTCCAAACACTGCTGTAAGAGGATGTGGGATGAAAGCAAATCCATCACTATCTGAAAAATTGGAAAAGATCGGCTCCCACCGTCTGTGACCCTAAACTGCAGCCCTAAATCAAGTGCATTTAATAACAGATGGACCGATGGATGACTATTTGTATGTTGAGCTACTTTTATTAAAAAGTCACGCAACAGCCAAGAAACTGGAGATGTATTCCTGCTGGATTAATGGAAGACGTTTATTATATTTACAAGGACCAGGGAATACGGCACGACGGAGTACAATTATTCCATATCAACCTGCTTTCATTTACATATGCATTTAAAAAACATTTCAACTCTTTCTACTTTTTCATTTTGTGAGAAATGAAAAAACTGCAAAATAAAAGAAAGGGAAAGAAAGAAGCAAGCGCACAATGGCAGAATGCAGATGACTTGCCAAAGTGCTTCAGACAATCAAATCAAAAAGAGTAAACAGAAATCAGATCAGTGCCTGGACGGACAATGTAAGATTCCATGCAGTAAAAAACATTTCAGCATCTCCAAAAATCAATGTCAATATGACAAAATATTCAGAAATAATAACCTGAGATGGAAAATATATCAGGAGTATTTTCTTCGTCTTTCTCCAGTTTAGGATATTTCTTTTTTTCATTTAACCCTAAGATATTAGCATCAGTTACAGTCTCCTGGGTTTATTACAGATCAAGACGTCTCGGTAAATATAAAAGCAGAAGAACTACATGTGGCTGGATAGGCAACCTCATTACTAGAATGCAATGTCACCGCTCTGACGGCGTCTTTGTTTTCAGACTGTTAAGACTCTGGTACAACATCAGCATGGAGTCCTAAAGTGTGGTGAGGTGATGATACGCTCGGCTACATGTGTGACTGTTCTAGGGCGATGCAAACAGTCTCTTGCGTCCCGTGTATGTATGCGTGTGGTGGTGCAGCTCTATTAGCAGGTACTGTATTTTCAAAGTTTATTTCATTCCGATCTTGTCCTCAAAGGCCAAGGGCTTCTTTTCAATGCAGGGCATGATTCTCAGTTTTCGTATCTGGAGTCTGTCATCCCTCCCGGAGGCGTCCCGGATCAGCTGAGGTGAGGAGAGCTGTCAAGTGAATGGATGTGCTACGAGAGATTTCCATAGGAGGCTGAAAAGAAAGAGAGATGAGAATAAGTAATTTAAGAAATGGAAAACGGATTAGGGGGGGGGGGGGCACTTTAGAGAAGAACGCCTTATACACCCACAGAGTATATCCAAGCATCTTATTTAGCTGGATGACTGAGTTAAATGAAACGTAGCGCTCACAGTTGATCACTATGATATCTGCGTGTGTTCCACGTGTCTTTGCTATACGTACCTCATAAGAAGAAGGTGTTAACTTGGAGTACTGGCTGATCACTCCTGAGTAATGGGAATGTCAGGACTTTACTAACCCACTTAGTCCATTATGGCATTAGAAAGAGCTCTGGATGCAAGCCAGGAGGCCTCCCTGGATGAGCTGCTCTTTCATCACAGAGCACCCCCACTAATAGAGGACCAGCCTGAGCCTGGCAGCTGATCTTACCTGCACAACGCTGGCATGTGGGAGCAAACCCTCACGGGCACAGAGAATGCAATCCACACAAGCAGCGGTGGCAGCACTAACCACCACGGCGTGACTGTGTCACCCTTCAGTTATTCAGCATACCTATCTATCTGTGGAACCCACTTCATTCAAAATGATGGTCATGGAGACCAAGAGCCTATCACTGCAATGTAGGGGCAATGTGGTCTGACAGTGCAGGCCAGCACCCTCACACACACACACAGACACACACATTTACTCACAGCAATTGACAAAAGCAGTTGGTTGTAATGGAGCATATGATATGATATTACAGCTCATAACTCAACATTTAAATGGCTTTTGACAGCATAACCACTAGAGGCTGAGCATCACAATACAAGGGCCAGGAACACAGAACTGGCTAAAGTACAAAAACCAGTGTGGCTTTCCTTCTGATTCTGATTCTGTGATGTTCAAAATGTCGAGAAACGATGACTAGCATGGCTTCTGTATACATGTCTGTGGAAACCTAAGATAAAACTGACCTGCCTTCTTCAAACAAGTTGTGTCATGTTTGCTGTTCCAACAGTTCCAGGCCTACTGCTTTTTGTCCAGTTTGGTCCAATACTCCAATACTCAGTTCCATATCTTTTGAAAACAGTTTGACCAAAGTGCAATCATAACTGCCATAGAAATACTTTAACTGAAATGGGATTTCTGCAGTCTGCTCTGTTTAGTAATAGGACCAGGCCTACGGATTTGGCCTAAGGTTTGTACAAGTAGTTTTTGAGATGTATAATTTATTTAAAAATACATCTACTCACACACAAACTATACCTGTACATAGTCAATGAAATATATAAATGAAGATAACTGACAGCACCAGAGCACATACTGCATGATGAAGTGAAAGAAACAAACACACGTCGATCTGTAAAAGTTGGTGTGCACAGAGGCATTAAGCCCTCCTGCCTGTCTCTCTATCGTGCGACCCAATGTGTACTAATATTGTTAATATTGTTAGTGCTATATAATTGCACAGTACACGAGATGTATTATGAAATCTTCCTTTGCGTGAGTTCCTGTGATTTCACTAAAATGAGATTTATGTGGATGTACGGTATGGGCCACTCCATAATGATTTTTAAGAATTAACTAATATCAGAATTGGCAATTCGCAGGACTCAGTGATGGGGACGCTGCTGTTTTTTACTTAGTGACTAAGTTAGACAAGAAGGTAGCTAAAATGTGCTCCACTTGCAGATGACACTGAATTGAGCATTGTCACCTCTGGACACAATTCAGATATGGGCAGATATTTGGGAAATGAGGTGTAATGTAAATCCGGGTAAAGTTTAGTGATTGGGAAGTTACAAATATCATTACAATTTTGTAATACAGGAACTGGGCTGAGACATACAGTAAGTCCTGATAAAGACGTGCACGTTCTACTAGACTCATCACTGACCTCTCAAACCTAACCCGTGTGCCATATCTGGAGTACTGCACTCGTAACAGCACTGGAGAAAAGTCCAGAGAAGGGCTGCTAAATGTAAGCGCATGCAGACGGTACTTTAAATTATGAAGGCCTTTCTAATGGGAATGCAGGGCCACAGGCAGAGCCTAACAATATTTTGGTTGACAGCCTCGCTTGGAGTGGCAAGGAGATGCTCTTCAAGTAGGGTCTGCACAGAGAGATCTGACAGAGCGCTGTCAATTAACAAGAAGAGACTCTTTTCACTAAAGGCTCAATGATATTTCACCCAAATCAAAATGCTAACCAGAATGCAAAGTTAGAAAAGGTACTCCTGCAGAACTTTCACAGTTCTTTGCTTTGTTTTTGCTCGCAATTCCTTCTAAAAGGCGAGTCTTAATGTTTGGACACTTAGCTGTGTGCACCACCTTCTTTTAAATTGCAGTTGTGCCTAAGTCATGCGCCACACTGGTGTTTGTCATGTTGCCCAGCGCCATGCTTAATCCATGGCCTCAAAATGGTGCTGCTTATTGAAAATTACAGAGAGTGGTAAAATATTTGAAAATATGAGAATGAATAACGTTGAAAAACAACCAGCCACAGGTGATGCACAAACCAGTGTGTTCCTTCGTGCCGGTCCCAAGCCTGGATAAATGAGGAGGGTTACATCAGGAAGGGCATCCGGTGTAAAATTTTGCCAAATCAATATGCGGACAACAATACAAATTTCCATACCAGATCAGTCGAGTCCCAGGTTAACGACGACCGCCACTAGTACTATTAGCCAACAGGGTGCTGGCAGAAATTGAGCTACTGTTGGCCGAAGAAGGAGAAGAAGAAGGAGAAGAAGATGGGGGAGATGTGCCCAGAGGCAGAAGGAGGAAAGTAAAGAGAGTGGAACTGAGGGTAGGAACTTTGAATGTTGGCAGTATGACTGGTAAGGGGAGAGAGTTAGCAGATATGATGGAGAGAAGGAAGGTTGATATATTGTGTGTGCAAGAGACTAAATGGAAGGGGAGTAAGGCCAGGTGGATTGGAGGTGGATTCAAAATGTTCTATCATGGTGTGCATGGAAGGAGAAATGGGGTAGGACTTATTCTGAAGGGACAGTATGTCAAGAGTGTTTTGGAGGTGAAAAGAGTGTCAGGCAGAGTAATGATTATGAAGCTGGAAATTGGAGGTGTGATGATGAATGTTGTTAGTGCATATGCACCGCAAGTTGGGTGTGCGATGGGTGAAAAAGAAGATTTTTGGAGTGAGTTGGATGAAGTGATGAACAGTGTACACAAGGGACAGAAAGTGGTAATTGGAGCAGATTTCAATGGACATGTTGGTGAAGGGAACAGTAGAGACAAGGAGGTGATGGGTAGGTATGGTGTCAAGGAGAGGAATGCAGAAAGTCAGAGGATAGTTGATTTTGCCAAAAGGATGGACATGGCTGTGGTGAATACGTATTTTAAGAAGAGGGAGGAACATAGGATTACGTACAAGAGTGGAGGAAGATGCACACAGGTAGATTACATCCTATGCAGAAGAGTTGATCTGAAGAAGATCGAAGACTGCAAAGTGGTGGCAGGGGAAATTGTAGGTGGTGTAGGTGGTCTGTAGGATGATGTTGGAGATCAAGAAGAGGAAGAGAGTGAGGGCAGAGCCAAGGATCAAATGGTGGAAGTTGAAAAAGGAAGACTGCAAGGTTGAGTTTAGGGAGGAGGTGAGACAGGCACTGGGTGGCAGTGAAGAGTTACTAGACAGCTGGGAAACTACAGCAGATGTAGTAAGGGTGACAGCGAGAAGGGTGGTTGGTGTGACATCTGGACAGAGGAAGGAGGAAAAGGAAACCTGGTGGTGGAATAAAGAAATACAGGAGAGTATACAGAGGAAGAGGATGGCAAAGAAGAAGTGGGATAGTCAGAGAGATGCAGAAAGTAGACAAGAGTACAAGGAGATATAGCGCAAGGTGAAGACAGAGGTGGTGAAGGCTAAAGAAAAATGCATATGATGAGTTGTATGAGAGGCTGAACACTAAGGAGGGAGAAAAGGACCTGTACCGATTGGCTAGACAGAGGGACAGAGCTGAGAAAGATATGCAGCAGGTTAGGGGGGGATAAAGGATAAAGATGGAAACGCACTCACAAGCGAGGAGAGTGTGTTGAGCAGATGGAAGGAGTACTTTGAGAGGCTGATGAATGAAGAGAACGAGAGAGAGAAGAGGTTGGATGATGTGGAGATAGTGAATCAGGAAGTGCAACGGATTAGCAAGGAGGAAGTAAGTACAGCTATGAAGAGGATGAAAAACGGAAAGGCCGTTGGTCCAGATGACATACCTATGGAAGCATGGTGGTGTTTAGGAGAGATGGCAGTGGAGTTTCTAATCAGATTGTTTAATGGAATCTTGGAAAGTGAGAGGATGCCTGAGGAGTGGAGAAGAAGTGTACTGGTGCTGATATTTAAGAATAAGTGGGATGTGCAGGACTACAGTGACTACAGGGGGATAAAATTGATGAGTCACAGCATGAAGTTATGGGAAAGAGTAGTGGAAGCTAGGTTAAGAAGTGAGGTGATGATTAGTGAACAGCAGTATGGTTTCATGCCAAGAAAGAGCACCACAGATACAATGTTTGCTCTGAGGATGTTGATGAAGAAGTTTAGAGAAGGCCAGAAGGAGTTGCATTGCGTCTTTGTGGACCTGGAGAAAGCATATGACAGGGTGCCTCGAGAGGAGCTGTGGTATTGTATGAGGAGTGGTAGAGAAGTACGTAAGAGTTGTACAGGAAATGTACGAGGGAAGTGTGACTGTGGTGAGGTCTGCGGTAGGAGTGACGGATGCATTCAAGTTGTAGGTGGGATTACATCAGGGATCAGCTCTGAGCCCTTTATCTGCAATGGTGATGGACAGGTTGACAGACAAGATTAGACAGGAGTCCCCGTGGACCATGATGTTTGCTGATGACATTGTGATCTGTAGCTATAGTAGGGAGCAGGCTGAGGAGACCCTGGAGAGGTTGAGATGTGCTCTAGAGGAGAGGAATGAAGGTCAGTAGGAAAAAGACAGAATACATGTGTGTAAATGAGAGGGAGGTCAGTGGAATGGTGAGGATGCAGGGAGTAGAGTTGGTGAATGTGGATGAGTTTAAATACTTGGGATCAACAGTACAGAGTAATGGGGATTGTGGAAGAGGTGAAAAAGAGAGTGCAGGCAGGGTGGAATGGGTGGAGAAGAGTGTCAGGAGTGATTTGTGACAGATGGATATCAGCAAGAGTGAAAGGGAAGGTCTACAGGACGGTAGTGAGACCAGCTATGTTATATGGTTTGGAGACGGTGGCACTGACCAGAAAGCAGGAGACAGAGTTGGTGGTGGCAGAGTTAAAGATGCTAAGATTTGCATTGGGTATGACGAGGATGGACAGGATTAGAAATGAGTATATTAGAGGGTCAGCTCAAGTTGGACGGTTGGGAGACAAAGTCAGAGAGGAGAGATTGCGTTGGTTTGGACATGTGCAGAGGAGAGATGCTGAGTATATTGGGAGAAGGATGCTAAGGATAGAGCTGCCAGGGAAGAGGAAAAGAGGAAGGCCTAAGCGAAGGTTTATGGATGTGGTGAGAGAGGACATGCAGGTGATGGGTGTGACAGAACAAGATGCAGAGGACAGAAAGATATGGAAGAAGATGATCCACTGTGGCGACCCCCAACAGGACCAGCCGAAAGAAGAAGAAGAATGTTGAAAAACAAAACAGAACAAACTCTGCAGATGTCAAAATCATTCCTTACTGGTAAAAATATAATGTAACGTTGAGTGGGCTTCCCCACACCATGCACCCACAGTTGGAGCATAAAAGAAACATCTGGAACTGCAGTCTCGCCGAGTTGGAGCAACAAAATCGGCAAAGCAGAGGGGCAGATTCAGGGGTACAAAAACAGAAGGAGTACCACAGGAGATTCAGGAGAACAGCGGAGGCAGACCAGCGAGAGACGGGGACCAATAACGGTGCAAGCGAGGCTGTAGGCGCTGGTGATTTTCTTCTTTTTATGGTGTGCATGGGACCTTAACATTGGGCTGATGAGAGGGGGATGCACGGTAGGGACTGCGTTACTTAAGCTGGGTACATTGGCAGCTACCAAATGTTTACTCACTGTCCTTTGTGCTGCCTTCGAGGGTCGCTACTATACAGTATATGTTTTATTTTCAGACCATTTAAAGATGCCATGAAGACATGGTTTTGGGGTGTGGAAGAAGCATTTTGTTCTGAAAACAGTAAAACGTTTTTGTCTGTTGCTAATGTCAGTGTTGATAAAGCCTCTGTTTCAGTTTAGGGAGGAGAAAGCCCTTGAAGTGCAGACACCTTAAGCTCCTTTGAGCCACCTTTCAAGGGAACACAAGAATTCTGTTACTGAAAAGTTGACTTGTCGCTGCTTCACATGTAATGAAAACTACATCTTGAAAGGCAACGGTAGTTCCTAACAAGTTTTAAACCATGACAGCGCTAATTTGAAAATACAGGAACAGTGAATCTTTATGTCTCATGGTGTGTTGGTATAAGGTGAGCTCTCAGAGTGAGGT
This sequence comes from Erpetoichthys calabaricus, assembly GCF_900747795.2. Classification (NCBI taxonomy): domain Eukaryota; kingdom Metazoa; phylum Chordata; class Cladistia; order Polypteriformes; family Polypteridae; genus Erpetoichthys; species Erpetoichthys calabaricus. Next base: position 95,455,399 of record NC_041403.2, on the reverse strand, counting down.
CCCAGCAAGGCATTGGCTTCAGTGGAATTCACAATGAAAATCGTAAAAATGACCTTGGAGACGTTTAGCAGCTCAGTGCAAACGCAGTGTGCAAAGTTCTGATATATTTAGGGAGAATGGGACAGAAAACTAGAAATCCCCCTTACCCATGGACAGTTGAGCCACAATCCTGCTACGGTATCTGTCACCACAGACCTTATATAATGGGAAGTCGAGAGCTTGGTAACAAACAGGAAAACTGGCAACATGGAAAGTATGGTTACAATAATTAATTTCAGGCCAGCAAAAATGTCAGAGAGCAGCCTTTTCACGCAGGTCCATTTGACAGGAGGGTTTCTCTCCATATCGTATCGGTGTGGTCAGCGCCAATCTGACAGATGTTTATACCAACTAATTTCAAGCTCACGTTTTGACGTTAACAGTAATGTGGCCTTTATTCCTCTTCATATTTCAGTAACAGGCCTTATGCTGACATAGCTTTTAACACATGAACAGCAGATCATCACCTAATGTTTTTATTACATTTTTGGTCACTTGTTTGATTTAACTTCTTACTGTTTACTTATCCTTGACCTGCCCATTACTAACAAGGCATGTTCATCATAGAAATTTTTTTTACACAAAACACAAAAGTAAGAGAAAAAACAGAGGGTGGGCTAATCCATAACAGTCCATCGAACATTTTTAGATTTTCTCAAAAGAAAAAAATTCACACTGGTGGGAATGTTTGATGCGGCAGGACTCAGCTCAATTTATATCTGTGTACTGCATTAAAATTATAATGCATCGATAGTAAATTATTAAAACTCACAACATTTATACACTGTTCTTACACACACACTACACTAAACACAGAGGGAGTCAGAATAATCTCAATTAATAATACAAAAAAATGTTGACAATATAAAGTTCATTAACATTATAACCAAGATATACCCAGCTGACAGCAGAACAAATCAAAAAGTCGCAGCTCTAATGAGCGAGGCCAAATGGCGCAGCAGAGTCAGGCGAGTCCATTCAATGACACGCCATTAACAGCAAGCTGTGAATTCTAACTAAGTAACTGGTTAGAATGAAAAATGGATGAGCTGTGCCCGGATCTTCCCCATGTGATGAGACTTTTCTTGTGTGCACCATGTGGGAGTCAAAAATGAAAAAAGAAAAGGCTGCCGAGAATGATGACATTTCTAAAAATGTGTGGCAGTACAAAGGACCCTCAGAGCAGCAAAGGCGATGAATGTGAATGAATGACAAGAACAAAATGCCCCTTCATTACTAGGCTTCCTTTCACAGTGAGTGGAATCATAAATAATTTACAGTGTCGGAATATGAACAGGGTATTCTGGCTTCAGGAGAAAGAGATTAAAGAAAAAAGGTCTGGGCTTTAAGTAGCAGAGCACATTGCTGAGTTAACTGTAGTAATGAATGACACCACTGATACGGACTTTCCGTGAAACAACTTTGGATTTTTTGAGAAATGAGGTCTAAATATAGATCACCCTTTTTAACAAGTAATGAGATAAAATGCAGTTATGGACACTTTTAGTAAAACAGAGAAAGAGACAATATTGAATCGTTGACAGAGCATATCATTTGATCTGAGCTGATAACAGAGGTCTGCAGCTCATTCTAGCAGCGTGAGCCACAAGGCTGGCACCAACCCTGGATCGGGTGCCAGTCCATCACAGGGCACACATGCTCACATTCCTGCTCACACGGGAGCAATCTGAAATCAACAGCAAACCTAAAATCTAGGACTCTGGAACATTAAGAATATCAGAACATAAGGAGAAGAGACCATTCAGTCTGTGAAGCCCTGTTGTTTAGCTAGTAACTAAGCTGTCCCAATATCTCATCCAGATTTTTCTTAAAAGTTCTCCAGTTTTCTGTTTCATGTAAATGTCTCTACAGTTTGTTCCAGATTCCCATAACCCTTTGCATTAAAGAAATGTTTCCTGGCTTCAGTTCTAAATGTACTTCCCCTCAGTTTCCTCCTCCAGTACGCGATTCACCCTTCAGCTGAAAGAATTCCACGGGATCTGCTTTATCAATGCCATTGAGGATTTTAAATACCTGGATTAGGTCCCCATGTAGTCTCCTCTGCTCGTCGAGTCTTTGGAATATGGGAGGAAGACCCAAGTAGCTAAAGAAACACCCATGCAGACAAAGGGAAAACTGGAAGTGAATGGGGGACAATGGAGCATTGAGGTGGCAGCACTAACCCCTTTGACACTGCACAGCTCTACTACAGTTATGGACCTTATGTCATTTTAAAACTCACAGTAAATGTGATGGACAATATGAAATTCACATTACTCTAATGAGTCAGCATTTCATATTAAGATTGTCTTCCCTTCATTTTATTGATGCCATTCTTCTTTCCCTTTGTCGAGACTGAATCTTATGTAATATCTAAATGACTGGAACTGTGTTTGTGATACACGGTAAATTTAAAATGGCCGCCTTGGTCTTTACCTCACACTCTTTCACAGTCATTCATAAACATCCAAATAAAAAGTAAAATTTTACTGGTAAAGACAGCTGAGTCAGTTCCCACTGAAAGTTCTGAGGTGTGTAAGTAGTGTGGCTGTCCGCAGATGCTTTGAGGAGACTTTCCATTTCTATCAGACCAGCACATCCACTGTACACAAAATACAAAAATTGGGCCCAGACCACCACTGCAAAGAAAGACTCTGAAGCTGCTACACTGGTGTTACACTACACAACTGCAAGTCGGATAGCATGCCGCTTGTTTAAAGAGTGTAGCTGAGTGTCTTTGCCTCAAAACACGTCAGATTACACAAGTAGGGGCTGACAGACTGCACAGTTCATTACAGTTCATCAGCACAGTTTCAAATGTCCCATTGTGCCATGAAAGTATCATGAGGTTGACATATTTTGGTAGCCAATTAATGTATAGCATCCTTTATATTTTTCCACTTTGTTGTTGACTCCAACCTTCCAATAGCCACCCATCTGTTTGTGTGGTCCACAACATCCGTTTTCTTCATTTTGTGAGGCGATTTTTGGTCCTTTAGTTCTTGTAGATGTGACAGGGGTCTAACTGAGGGGTCTAACTGAGTTTACCTGGAGCTTGAGAAATGGGACTTTGGAGATTCTGTAGCAAAAGTGCGTGGTTTGATGATGCTTTTAAAGGCATTAGTCATTTAATTTATTTAAAGTTCAATGGAGGGTTGTCCTCATAAAAACTGCCATAAAAAGGATGTAACAACAGGTTCAGTAAAAAACTACCAGCAAAAATGTCCTTTCCCCTCGTTACCTGAAGATCATTTGGAAGAGTAGGAGTTTAGCTTTACGTTTCCAATAAGCTAATCTAATGTACAGAATTGAATCGATTGTCTGTATGCTGAACTGGAATTGTGGTGAACAAAATGAGGGTCTTCTACTCGTATTATGCCAATAACTCTGATGACACATACTGGCAAATCAATTGAGATGTTTAAGCCATTCTCAGTTGCAAAGAGAAAAATAACCTCTGAATCAAACGACAACGCTCATGGAGGCCTTGACATCCGATACTTCATTTATTACACAGAAGCCCAATTATAACACTCCTAAGGTATGGCAAATCAATATCTTGCTAAAAACTCTTTTAATCCAGTTTAGTCCGGGGTCAACAGACTTCACCATTTATCCTGCAGCATTGCGCACAAGGCAGGAAACAACACTGGACTGACCAAGTTATGTACACTCTGGCTAGTTTGGAACACGAGTTAACAGAAACATCTTTACAGAAGAAAACCAGTAGTAAAACTGTCACCCACTCCTTGACTGGCTCTGGTGAGGACCAGCAGCATCCGTTAACTTGCTAAAGATATGCGGCTTGTTGCGAGAAAGGTGCACTGTTAAAAAATACAGCAAGTCTCAGAGAGAGGAGCGTTGTGTGGGGTTTCATTTCAAGCAAACTTCAGCAAAAGTTCCTTCTGCGTAGCAGCCCTGCAGTGTTCTCTCCTTCAGTAGACTTGCTCTTACTGCGGCACTCATTGTCAGTCAGGGTGGCCAGATTTTCAAACTTTGGACATCTGCACGAGTGTCTCCTCATTTCCTCAATGCTAGAAAAGGCCAGTAAGCAGTAGAGTCTGCACGTGCAGCAGCGGTGAAGTAGGAAAGGGGGAGAGCAGCTGTGGTTATGGGCGGAGGGTACGGGTTTGAATTTTGGCGCTGTAACGCTTCTGTTGGCCTTTTCCAAAGCATTAGAGCAACTGAATGTGGTGCCTATCCCAACAACGTTAGACACAAGGCCAGCGCCAACCTCAGATGGTGTGCCAGTCCATCACAGGCCACATTCATGCACACATCTCTAGACACATATCTTTGGGGTCAGGGAGTAAAGACCCACACAGACACAGGGAGAATGTGCAGACTCTACCAAGACAGTTATAATAAAACAGAACTGTAATAACTCTCCATGAAACAAACTGATAGACAGTATCTTACTGAAAAGAAATACTGTATAGCCAAGATCAAAAAGTCTAAACTGGGAACGTAAGGAAATCTGGGTTACATAACCTCCTAATCTGAGAATTGAGGACATTCACTCTAAAAGCACATACATGGACATTCATACTTTCTCATAAATTACAAAATGCTAATATCTACATTAATGCTACAAATAAATCAAAATAATTGTTCTGCCCTAGAAGTATGTGTTACTGCTCTTCCTCTGCATTTCCTGCTTATCTAATGACACTTCAGCTTTTTCTTTGAGTTTGTAGTCTGTTAATACTGCATGTTTCACTCCGTTAACTTTATTTTAATAAATGCCGCTTCAATTAAATAAACCACACAATCAATGAAAATACAAAATATGTACAATATGTACCTAGAACTACAGACTATACATATTTTCTTTAAACAGAAAACTCTTCAAGCACCAGCGATGAATGCTACATTTAGCTGGTTAGTGTTCACAATTATAATGGAATACAATAAAGGTCTGCCGTTTGGAAGTTTATTAATAATACTAACGTCTCCCTTCCACTCTGGGGTCCCTTTAGTAAGGTCAAGTGGGCTTGCTTTATTAAATTGCAAACAGCAATAAGCATTTTGTAAATTTTATTTAAATGACAAAACATGAACATTTTAAAGAAACTTCATAGGGTCACACTTTCACATTGCCCCAGTGTGGACAAGTTAATGTCTTACTGGTGGTCTGGTCACGATGTGTCATTTAAAAATTCAAATCAGAGTTAAAGCATGAAGAATACCATTTGTACTGCATCAGGTAAGGCATGCTAGTGCAGTGCCTCTGGAAAATTACCTGTATGCCTTTTCTTATGTTAGGGTCTTAAATAAATATTTTGCAGCTACTGCTCCTCACCCTTGAGCTTTCCATATAAACCTAAAATGGAGGAGCACAAGTCGATGCCTGCTAATATTAAACTCCAACATGTACATTCAAAGGAGTCACAGAAAAGTAAACGCTGACCAGGAACTACGAGTGTTTGCAGTCACTACTTTTTAAATTTGGTCCTTAGTCCTGCTTCTGGCAACATTCTTTGACTTATGAAGTTGGTTAATGCCATTATCTGTTTCTTTTTATTCAGTATCCGTCCTTTGCCTTTAAGTAGCGTTTATTTTTTGCCATACTCTTTGTAATTCACTTCCTGGTTGCAGCCTTGCATTTACTTCTCTCCAGTCTTCATCAGATCACAACAGGCCAGTCTGTGCTGGAACTTTACAACAATAAGCAGGGTGAGAGATGACCTTCATGTCATATGACTGGCAATGGGCATAGCAACCATAAACAACAAGGCTGCAGTGGTGCAAAGATAGTCACAAAATGAAAATGCCCATACAGAAATCAAAACACAAAATTACATCACTACACTAATGGTCGTCTTCTTCTTCTTCTTTCGGTTACTCCCGTTAGGTGTTGCTATAGCGGATCATGTTCTTCCATATCTTTCTGTCCTCTGCATCTTGTTCTGTCACACCCATCACCTGCATGTCCTCTCTCACCACATCCATAAACCTTCTCTTAGGCCTTCCTCTTTTTCTCTTACCTGGCAGCTCTATCCTTAGCATCCTTCTCCCAATATACCCAGCATCTCTCCTCTGCACATGTCCAAACCAACGCAATCTCGCCTCTCTGACTTTGTCTCCCAACCGTCCAACTTGAGCTGACCCTCTAATGTACTAATTTCTAATCCTGTCCATCCTTGTCACACCCAATGCAAATCTTAGCATCTTTAACTCTGCCACCTCCAGCTCTGTCTCCTGCTTTCCGGTCAGTGCCACCATCTCCAACCCATATAACATAGCTGGTATCACTACCATCCTGTAGACCTTCCCTTTCACTCTTGCTGATACCCGTCTGTCACAAATCACTCCTGACACTCTTCTCCACCCATTCCACCCTGCCTGCACTCTCTTTTTCACCTCTTCCACAATCCCCATTACTCTGTACTGTTGATCCCAAGTATATAAACTCATCCACCTTCGCCAACTCTACTCCCTGCATCCTCACCATTCCACTGACCTCCCTCTCATTTACACACATGTATTCTGTCTTGTTCCTACTGACCTTCATTCCTCTCCAGGGTCTCCTCAACCTGCTCCTTACTATCACTACAGATCATAATGTCATCAGCAAACATCATAGTCCACAGGGACTCCTGTCTAATCTTGTCTGTCAACCTGTCCATTACCATTGCAAATAAGTAATCCCACCTCCACCTTGAATGCATCTGTCACTCCTACCGCAGACCACACCACTGTCACACTTCCCTCGTACATATCCTGTACAACTCTTACGTACTTCTTTGCCATTCCCGACTTCCTCATACAATACCACAGCTGCTCTCAAGGCACCCTGTCATATGCTTTCTCCAGGTCCACAAAGACGCAATGCAACTCCTTCTGGCCTTCTCTAAACTTATCCATCAACATCCTTAGAGCAAACATTGCATCTGTGGTGCTCTTTCTTGGCAAGAAACCATACTGCTGCTCACTAATCATCACCTCACTTCTTAACCTAGCTTCCACTACTCTTTCCCATAACTTCATTCTGTGGCTCATCACTTTTATTCCCCTGTAGTCACTGCAGTCCTGCACATCCCACTTATTCTTAAATATCGGCACCAGTACACTTCTTCTCCACTCCTCAGGCATCCTCTCACTTTCCAAGATTCCATTAAACAACCTGGTTAAAAACTCCACTGCCATCTCTCCTAAAAACCTCCATGCTTCCAAAGGTATGTCATCTGGACCAACGGCTTTTCCATTTTTCATCCCCTTCATAGCTGTCCTTACTTCCTCCTTGCTAAACCGTTGCACTTCCTGATTCACTATCTCTACATCATCCAACCTCTTCTCGCTCTCGTTCTCTTCATTCATAAGCCTCTCAAAGTACTCTTTCCATCTGCTCAACACACTCTCCTCGCCTGCTCAACACACTCTCCTCACTTGTGAGTACGTTTCCATCTTTATCCTTTATCACCCTAACCTGCTGCACATCTTTCCCAGCTTGGTCCCTCTGTCTAACCAATCGGTACATGTCCTTTTCTCCCTCCTTAGTGTCCAACCTCTCATACAACTCATCATACGCCTTTTCTTTAGCCTTCACCACCTCTCTCTTCACCTTGCGCTATATCTCCTTGTACTCTTGTCTACTTTCTGCATCTCTCCGACTATCCCACTTCTTCTTTGCCATCCTCTTCCTCTGTATACTCTTCTGTATTTCCTCATTCCACCACCAGGTTTCCTTTTCCCCCTTCCTCTGTCCAGATGTCACACCAACCACCCTTCTCGCTGTCACCCTTACTACATCTGCTGTAGTTTCCCAGCTGTCTGGTAACTCTTCACTGCCACCCAGTGCCTGTCTCACCTCCTCCCTAAACTCAACCTTGCAGTCTTCCTTTTTCAACTTCCACCATTTGATCCTTTGGCTTTGCCCTCACTCTTTTCCTCATCTTGATCTTCAACATCATCCTACAGATCACCATCCTATGCTGCTTAATTACACTTTTCCCTGCCACCACTTTGCAGTCTTCAATCTCCTTCAGATCGACTCTTCTACATAGGATGTAATGTATGTATGTTCCTCCCTCTTCTTAAAATATGTATTTACCACAGCCATGTCCACCCTTTTGGCAAAATCCACTATCCTCTGACCTTCTTCACTCCTCTCCTTGACACCATACCTACCCATCACCTCCTCCTCTCCTCTGTTCCCTTCACCAACATGTCCATTGAAACATCACTACCCTAATCGTACAAATCACAAATAACAAGAAAAACGTTTTTAAACATGAAACAATCTAAATCTCAGGAAGCCAAAACCTCAGATTCATTACTATAAAACACATTATTTGGAGTTTAGTAGCTGAACAAAATGTTAAAATGTAGCAATGGAGAAAGTTATAAAACAGGCACCAGATACTGGCTGGACTTGTGCTGCTCACACTCACTGCTTATGTCTTCTTAGCAGATGTTTTCAGAGGCGAGCCACCTGGTGGGACTCACAGTAGACAAGAGGATGGTTGACTTCCTGCTTTCACTAAGGGGAAATGGAGATTCTTGCTCTGATGGTTTGCTGCTTTCAATGTCAACATTTAAATTCAATCTAATTACAATTTCCATCTCTATTGCTCATATGTGTTTTTGTAACCATATTTATGGGTTGTTTTTTTTTCCAGCCAAAAGGTTACAAGTAATAGGACTGTTTCTCCAGGAAGAGGTATGTCTCCACTGTTAATAAGGCAACGAGTGTCGTAATCTTAATGAATTGTACTGTCCATTTTACTTCATACACAAAAGTCTTCAGAAAACTTTCTACCATTCAGTATGTATCATTCAAAGTCAAGTGCTTGCTTACCTTGGCTGAGGAGCTGAAGATTTCGCACTTCTTCCCGAACCTGCAGTTGCAGCACTTGCTGTAGAACCTCCTGCCGTAAGGATTCCTGTACAATTCCCATTCGTTCCAGCTTCTCTCCATTTAGTCTCAGCAGGGCACGTCCTAGAGAAAGACACCAAAAAATTGTTGACAAACCAAATACAATCTGCAAGCTGTCTACTTTTGGTCGTACTGTTTATGTTTATAGTTTCTGCATCCAGGTACAGGGTCCTTAAGCTTAGAAAACAATTGTATGATCTCATTTCCGTAAAAGAAAACGGAAGAGATGAGGATCTAATGGTTATTAAATCTCTTTAGGGGAATAAACAACAAGAACTGTTGCAACTGGAATTCTGGGATGAAAGAAAATACTGGGAGAATAAAGCAAATGACACAAGTTTTCCACATATAAAGCCAGCTACTGAGGAACACTGTGATAAGCTAATATATCATATGTTGAGCTAGCAAGAGAAAGGTGCTCTACTGGACTCAAAGAAATTTGTTACCACATATTTTCATACCATTTATGTTCAAATGTATTATGACATGTACATACTAAAAAGAAATTCTAACTAACACTAGTGACTGACTGTATTACAATATAAACAAAAGACAATGAATACAGCACCATACAGTGAGTACAACATATAAGACATGAAGACATATAAAAGAAACACGTTAAATGGATTGTCAATGCTAAATTGGCCCCTAATGTGTGTATTTGTGAGTGTGTGTGCTGGCCTTCTATCCAGGGTGCTGTCCTGCCTTGTACCTGATGTTTGCTGGGAAATGGTACATATACATGTGCCTTTTTATTTGATTTATACAATAATACAATACCACACAGGCTAACATGGGGGTGCAGCTGGAAGCATTGCTGTGCATGACGTGAATGTAATTTTAATCGGTGACTCGAGATTGGGCCAGTTTAAGTGAGTGTGACCAGCAATGGACACCTGGATCGGTTCCTGCATGGATCCTGGAAAAAAAGGAAGAACAGTGACTCCCATTGAATTTTTATGTGATTTGAAAAAATACTGTAATATATTTGATTAATGGAAATTCTACAAGGAAACAATGACTGGCTCATCCCTGGATGAAGGCAATCCATATTTAGACATTCTGTTTAGCGCTCTCAGTACTGTAGGCTACTGTAAGTTTAAATGAAGCAAAGTCTGCTGAGAACTTCAAACCCGAGTATCCATTTAGATCTGAATTTCTTCCTTTAGCTGCTTATTTATCTTGGTATTCAGAATACAAAAACGTGCTTCTCAAATTAATTTAGAATAGATTCTATACATGTAGGCTAATTTAAGTAGAGGAATTAATGTAATTTCACAGGAACAAATAAATAATACAGAATTGCACATACTAGGAGATTACATTTTTATTCAAAACCTATATGCTACAGGTGCTGTAGGAGTTTGAACTGGCTTCTTCTTCTTCTTCTTCTTCTTCAATGGAGGTAACTGAACTGGTGTGATGAATGACTTTAATGTACTGTTTTAGACAACTCATCTTTAATGACTTATACAGCACATAGCATATTATGGGCAATGCCCTGCAGTAATAAGAACAGCAACTTAATGGTTGGAAGTTTTGCTATTTTTTTTTACCCATCCATCCATCTAACTGTTTTCTAAACCCATATTTTCTGAATCTACGTTTTCATTACTGGATCGTATATCCATTTTCTAAATCTATTTTTTCCATTACACTGTCACTCATCAATTCATAAAGCCTATTTCCCCATTACAGGGTCGAGGAGGCAGAGCCTGACCTGAAGCACACCCTAGTTATTATGATTAAACACACTGACGGTGTGAACCGGTTGTCCTAATCACACTGCACATCAAAATCCCTGGGAAGAATAGTTTGTTTTGGATCCTTTCGATGCAAAGAGTCCGCAGTCTCCTAATTCACAACTTTTCAGCTCTGTCTTCATTTAGAGAATAAAATATGCTGAGCTAGGCAGTATCACTATTTGTTGAAGGTCAAAGAAACTTCACACTTTTTGAATTAATTGTGAAAATGTAATAATTACTGAGTGGAAGAATGTAGGCAAAGGAAGTAGTGCATGATGTACACAACAATATTTTTTCCTGTTTATTATTTACTGTGTACTTTGGCAATTGTTCAGATGCAAAGCAAAGTTTAATTTTGAAAAACCGAAACAGCCCTGGTCAGGGTCACCAATGATCTTCTGATGACGGCAGATGCACAGAAGCTCGTCCATGCCTTTGTCTCTTCCAGGCTGGATTACTGTAATGCGCTCCTCATTGGGATTCCTGGCAAGAGTATCCAGAGACTCCAGTATATTCAGAACAGCGCTGCCAGGATCCTGATGAGGGTGCGAAAGCATGATCACATCACCCCAATCCTGAAAACCCTTCACTGGCTCCCTGTTTCATTCAGAATAGAGTACAAGGTCTCCCTTCTTACCCACCAGTGCATTTATGGACATGCCCCTCCTTATCTATAGGAACTCCTTACCCCTCATAACTCCTTACGTTCCCTCCGCTCTGTACACACTAACACCCTTCAAGTCCCCAGAACTAAGCTCAGCAGCATGGGTGACAGAGTGTTTTCATCGGTGGCGCCGAGGCTGTGGAATGCCCTCCCTGATTACCTGAGAGCCCCACAGTCGACTGAGGCCTTTAAGCAAAACCTAAAAACTCATCTTTTTAGAAAGTCATTTTGTTAAAGTATTTTATAGATTCTTCTTTTTTTTTTATTTATTATTCTATTTTTACTCTGTAGCACTTTGGGATTGCTAAAATATAAAGTGCAATATAAATAAAATTTATTATTATTATTATGTTTAATCATGCCAGTGTTTAGTGCTCTGCTATTTTCTGCGAACACAGCTCACCACTGGTATAATGTGCCATCACTACAAACTACATGGGACAAGTAACATAAAAAAAATCACAATTTTTGGGTGAAGTATTCCTTTAAAAGTAACGTGGAGATGCTGCCCACTATCTCAGCACCAGTTGCAAGGAAAGAACGACTCCTGGACATGGCGCTGGTTAAATGATGTGTGTGTTACACTTCTAAGAGTAAAAGCATTCTTCCTGATTATTTGTCATCTCTGGCATACCTGGTAATATGAATGGTGGCCCACTGCTAGGGTCTCTTCCCATACATTTAGTGGGTCACTTAGCATGATGCTGACGCTCAGACCAACTCACTTCAGTATTGCGTTAGCTGATCACTCACAATTCAGAAATAATCACTTTTCTACACGCTCTAGTTGGGAAAGTTGTAGATCTTTCTCCAGCTTTTAATGACTTTTTACAGTCATAAAATGTAGAATGGAAGTAAAGTGAAAAGTATAGTCATTAATCTTGATGAAGCTCTTTAATTTAATCTGTCTACTGACTGTACATTGTCAACCTTCAAATCATTTCTAGTCAGTGCAATTAATATATGTGGCTGCTTGCACGATCAATCATTTACATACTCATTACTATAAATCTCTTTTTTATGGCCATAGATGTTTTCCACATCATGAGCTGGTCAAAAATTGGTAGGCAAAAGTAAAATTTAAAATGCATTTGAAACTAACTTACTCTGTCTAAAAAATAAAGAATTCTATTTGAATTCCTCATCTACCATTTTAAGCTTCCCCCTATTTCACTCTCCGTTATATCTCAATATTAATATCTGAGGCTTATTCTGTACACTGCTTTTTAAATTCACCTAGGCATAGGTATTGACATTGACATTGTATTGATTAATGATCACCAAGTAAACAGCAGGCAAACAATGAAATAAAATGTCTAAAGCACAGCAGCACACAGCAGTACTGAATGGCATGGAAGTGCTGGTACACTCGGCCCTAAGCCGACCCTGACCCTTCACTCCTTCGCTATGTCCATTGATGGTAAACCTTTAAATGTGCATCTGCTTCTGGTCAAGGCACAAAGAGTTTAAGTGTGCTAGGATCAAAGCAGTGTGCAGTCCCAACTGACAACAAACCTGAATCTATTCTTCAGTAACGTTTTCACTTTCCTTGGCTCAAACGTTGTCTCCTTCTCAGACAAAAGTGCTTTTATTCAGTCCAAGTCAATGAACACAATATGAGTGAACTGACTTTTATTTTCACTGTCAAAGAACTTACAAGGTGTTAAGGAAGAAGATGACCCGCTGTGGCAACCCCTAACAGGAGCAGCCGAAAGAAGAAGAATGAACTTATAAGGCGTGACATACATGTATACAAACACAGAGTCAGCTCTGATTGCACTAGTATGGAATTAGAAAAGCTAAAAGTGTGTGTAGACGCATGTTCTTATAGGCCATGTCCTTCAAACAACCTTATCAGGGTGAGGAATTCACTGACAGGATTACACTTGAAATTGCTTTTTTTCCTGAGGAATGGTATTTGAATTAATTCACTACATTTTTGATTTACTGTTATTTTTTAATTAATATTTAATTAATAAAAATCAGAAGTGCTGCTGTGATGCTCTGTACCCACCATGCACCATGCAGTGGTTCAACGATGGCACAATGAGTAGTCGCACCGAGGATAAACCAGGGTGTGTGAGAGTGACAAAGACAAGATGTTGCAATAACAAACAGTTCCTTATTAAAAACACGTTATATCAAAGCATTAGTTTCTATCAAAAGGTGAAATGTAAGTCCATCCAAAATTTAGTTTATGTGTATGTGACTATAAAAAAATAATAAGAAAACATCTCCAAAAACTCAAGGACTTTAGTCCCTTTCCCTTCTCTCTTATCCATGCAGCTCAAAAGGGACCACCAAGGACTTTCAGAGTCCAAAAAACAAAAACATGTCAGAAGTTTCAACTCTTTCCCCCTTCACCTTCTCTCAGGTTACTCAGGGGACCATCAAAAAAACTCAAATAAAAAAAACATCTTGCGATATTGTATTCATCTCCACTTCTGTGTTGTAGGGTATAAATAAAAATGTGTGACCCCATCCTCTCTTCACATAAGGCTATGCAGGAGTCCCGTGGTAAACCCATTACCCATGACAGATTTGCAGATGTAAAATGGAGATGACCACTGATGTCGGTCTAACCGCTGAGATCCATCCATCCATCCATTATCCAACCTGCTATATCCTAACTACAGGGTCACGGGGGTCTGCTGCAGCCAATCTCAGCCAACACAGGGCGCAAGGCAGGAAACAAACCCCAGGCAGGGTGCCAGCCCACCACAGGGAGCACACCCACACACCAAGCACACACTAAGGACAATTTAGAATCGCCAATGCACGTAACCTGCATGTCTTTGGACTGTGGGAGGAAACCGGAGCACCCGGAGGAAACCCACGCAGACACAGGGAGAACATGCAAACTCCACGCAGGGAGGACCCAGGAAGTGAACCCGGGTCACCGCTGAGATCTCCTCCAGTAATCCCAATGGATGGCTCACTCTGCCCCCTCCAGTTACTGTGCATGCCTTACGTAAACTGCTCCATGTGCCAGAAGAAAGCCTACAAATCCATGACCCACACTTGTGTGTGCGTGTGATCGGCCACAGACACTCCAACACTCTTTTACCCTCCAGCAGGTAAACACTCTCTCGCTTCTCTCTCTACCCTCTTCTCAAACACAAATGGCTTTACTAGCTTTTCTCTCTTTCACCCACAGCTCAGTGTCAAGCAACTGGATACTGCCACATGTCCCAACCTGGAATGGAGCAGTGGAGCACTCCAAAACTCTCAGCAATTGCTTTCCTGTGGCTGTGCACATCCACATAGTTGCATCGCCATTTGTGACATCACTTTACAACACTCAAAGTAAGTGCCTAGCTGTTTAACTATTTAAATACAGTTATACACACAGGTAAACACCTTTGCCAAATCACAACTTGCCACACTCCAAATGACATTCTACATGGAGCAGGCAGGATCATCCACCAACCCACTCCACGATTGTCCCAATCTAGAATACACCTGCATAAGGAGCAGCAGACCCAGTTCCTTTTAAACTGCTCCTCCATTTTCACACACCAACCCCCCCCCCCCCCCCCCCCCCCATTTCTATTCTTTGTGCCAATCACTTATTTTCCTTCTGCTCAATGCCCTGACCAGCTTACTGACCCCCAACTTCCCCAGAAAACCAATCTTAGAGAATAACAAGGGAAAACATCATCTCTCCCTGGCCAGTTTTACCCCTTTTCCTATACAGTGTTGTGCCAAGTCAATATTAAAATCAGTCCATCTCTGCAACTCCTGACACAGTCCAGACTTTTTACAAAGGTTTGCAAAGTCTTGAACCATCCTCCTTTGGGAAAGAAAGCTGAATTCTGGTTCGGCTCCTAAAACCGGATATGTATCCACTTTCCATTTTTGTAATCCACTTTAACTTGCATGGACATACTGTACATCTTTGTTTTACAAATCTGGCAGGTGACTTGATGTTGCTGTGACCTGGCTCACTGCGGCTTCAGTCACTTTGTTTTCAGCAGCTCCTGCCACTCTGTTGACAAGCCCCTCTTCCAGGTGGGTTTCCACATCAGAACCCTGAGTTCAACGCTATGTGCACACTCTTGGACGGCTTCACCTCAGCGGGTCTCCAGCCTGATCTGTGCTGTCCTTGAAACCACTCCATAATTTCCTCTGGGATCCTTCCAATACAGAAACTGTCTTTGTCTGTGCTCTACTCAAAAATTAAAGTCCTTGCCTCACCACCTCTGTCACCATAGCTACTTCCTTACAAATGACTGATTAGTCGCCATTTTTGACTGAAGCTACAGCCGGCATGAGGCCCTACGTGCAGTAGATGAGTTTCCCTTGAGGAAGCTACCATGAACACACTGTGCAGTACGAGTCCTTGAGGGTTATTGCTCTACAGTGCAAAAAACTCACACCTGAATCATCTTTCCTAAATATCTAAATCTGTAAGAAAAGTCTTAATTTGCATTGTGAAATACAATAAGACTTCATAAACATATTTTGTTTGTGTTTGTGCAAAAGTAAGTGGCATGTACACTATGGGTTTTTATATTTATGTACAAAGCATTCATTTGTGTTAAAATATAATACTTTCCAGCAAAGAGTTATGGCTTATTCAAATGAAAAACTTAAACCAGTCTTTGTTCACAAATCTTTAATAAATCTTGCAATATATTAGAAACCTTAAAGTGCTGGTCAGCTGTAATGATGTGTTCTTAAAGGCACATGTGAGCCCATCATAAAATATACATCTGGTACATCAGCATCTGCTAGCCATTTCTGGCATAGAACACAAACTTAACTCATTTTGGACTGAAGCACATCAGCTTCTTCCAAGCATACCGTACAATAAGGCTGTCTACACAGATTACAAAGGAACCATAAGAACTTGGAGCTAGCAGTTGTAGATGTAGAGCCACTCTGTGACAAAGGACCCTGCTATTCATGTGGTCCCGCAGAGATGTATACTGTACTAGTCATCCCCCATGGCTTCGCCCACGTATTAGTGAAACAGGACAGTGAGGAGGGCCCCACCCAGCTCTCTACTCCTGACATCACTCTTCCCTCAGCCCACAGCCACTCTGTTGGATTTGCATAAATACATCGGTACCGCAAGCAACCTATGGTACTTAGCGCAATGAGAAAGTTGCAAAATCAACCGGAATGTTCAAGCAAATTATAGAAAAAAAAGATTTAAATACGTTATGTAGTTTTCTTGTTCGCTAACTAAGCGCAGCTAAGGTTATGCCCCGAGGCAGATGCGTGAGTGAAGAGGGACCCGCCCCCTTCCCGCAGTCCGATGAGTCTCTCTTGGATTTGCGCTAATAAATCGGTACCGCAAGCAAACTATGATAGTTAGCGCAATGAGAAAGTCGCAAAATCAACGGAATGTTCAAGCAAATTATAGAAAAAAATCCGATCTAAATCTGTTAAGTAGTTCTCTCGTGAAAAGCGGACATAAAAAATTTCATTCTTGGATCACAATATTTTTAAAACTGTTTCTTAGCGAGTTCTATGGGCTAAGGGTAACCTACATTCCAAATTTCAAGGCCCAAGCCCTCATGGTTCAGGAGATTTTGCGATGAGTGAGTCACTGGTATTTAGCTTATATATATATATATATATATATATATACACAGTGGAACCTCGGTTCACGAACATCTCTGAACACGTACAAATCAGGTTACGACCAAAAAGTTCGCCAAACTTTTGCATCTGTTCACAACCACACACTCGATTTACGAACAATCCAGTTTCCCTTTCGCTTTATGCGCGCCGATGATTTCCGCACATGTTCAGTCTCTCCCTGTGCATTCCCTGTGCAGCAAGCGAATGAGAGAGAGAGAGAGAGAGAGAGAGGGCTGGCCGCATAAGGCTGAGAAGACAGTTAAAGAATGCACCAGGCTTGTTTTTAAAGAGACTGATTCCAGCATTGTTTTAACCTCGTTGCATTTAATGAAGACTTTTTTCTACTGGATTTTAACCTCCACTTCACTTCTGTTTACAGCGATCGGTTCGTAGCGTGCATTGTTACTTTTCTTGGTTGTTTATTAAATTACGGATTTTTCAAATGTTCGTGTTTTCCCTGTGCTTAAAACTCATTAATAAAAAGTGTTTTTAGTGAGCGGTTCGTAGTGCTATAGCGCGAACTCTTGCAATGTTAGTTTTCTCTGTTGTTCAAGGTTTTCTCAGTGTTATTCAATGTTTTTGCATTTAGTTATATATATATTTGTGCTTAAAAATCTTTAAAAAAAAAATTTACATACAGTTCGTATGGTCTGGAACGGATTAATTGTATTTACATACAATCCTATGGGGGAAATTACTTCGGGTCACGACCAAATTGGGTTGCGACCAAAGTTTTGGAACGAATTACGGTCGTGACCCGAGGTTCCACTGTATATAAATTTATGTATAATTTATAGTACTCCACCCGTAACCTTGTTTCAGGTATTATATACTTTATTGTAATTGTGACAACAGCATCAGCCCAATCTAACAAAGAGGGGCAGATATTTGAAACAATTCAGGAGAAAAGAATACACACATTTATCAGTGAGAAAAACTGTAGCAATAAAATGGTGCCACAATGTCTGGAATGAAAAATTCACTCAATGGTTTTGTGTGTAAGCTTTCTGAATACCCCTCAGCTATCACAAATATTAGTGAGGAGGGATGTTCATCTTGTTTTATAACATAAAACTTTGGCAGACCCACTTAATCCAATTTAGGATCAGTGGAACTGGAGACTACCTCAGTAGTTTAGGTAAAATGTAGAAAGCAACGCCCAATGGGATATTACTCCATCACATGCCCTCTCTTACACACACATACATACACGTGCTCTCAGCAAATTTAGAATAGGTAGTTACACATCTTTAGGATATGAAAGGAAGACCAGAAAATTAAAAGTATAACCCATAGGCACAGAAAGCATAAGCAAGCTCTACCCTTGACAACAACTATGCCAAAGCATTTTTTTACAGTGAATATGCTGTTTTTGGGGTTAACCTTGATCACCAAATGTTTTCCTAGAAATATGCCTTGTGGCTGGCTTAGGCAAACATTGTTTTTTACAGTGCCCCATGATGCTTTGTGAGGTCAGTATGACATCACAGAGCTATAGGTGCCATGCGCAGAACTTTCACGTGTGTGTATTGGAATGAGAATATTATGAGTGTAGGTAGTTATGTACAGCTAATGTTCTGGCACTTGGGACAGAAGTCAATATGGAAGTATCTCAATAATTATAGGAAAGAAGTCAAATATACTGTAAACCATAAGATTCAATAATATCACACTGATATTTAAATAAACCTTGTTTTTCAAAATTGTCATTATCATATAGTGCAGGGGTCCCCAACCCCCGGTCCGCAGCCGTCTGACAGCCGGGCCGCGAGAGAACTGCCGGCAACAGCGACTCACTCAGACTTTTCAGAACGCTTGGCGGGCGGGGCTTTGCAGCGGTGCAGAGAGAGGAGAGAGACCGAGGTGAGAGAGTATTACAACAAAGTATTGTTACGGTCCCGACAGTTTCCCCATATGACATGAGCCTATGGAAATCACGTTACTACGAAGTACATTCAACAGATGCTTTCATTACAACAAAGTGACCTTGAAATGCCTGAATGAATCATCCACAGAGCAGTTAGATCTGTGGTCGCAGCTCAGTTGTGCACGTTTGCACAACGATCCCCAAACAGAAACATTGTAAAAAAATCTCTTTCTTCGAACTTTCCTCGTACTGTTTTTTTTTTTTTTTTGCTCTTTTTGTTGTCTGTGGTTTTCATTGATTCCTTTTGCTTATTGCTTGTCAACATTTGAAAAACATCCATTGGAATTTAACAAATTGTCACCCTCCTATAGAAACGGCAGACACGAAAAAAGATAGCAGTGTTAATGTTTGTGATGTGCAATCTGTTGGATTGGCAAATGTAAAGCATATGTCTTTGTTATATGCAAAAAAAGAAGAAAAATCTCAGGTTGCAAACGTATGCGAACTGCTTAATAACTTTAATAATAGTAGAAATGTTATGTAAATTATGTATAAAATTGCCCCCCCCAACCAACCCCCCCCCCCAACCGGTCCGTGGAAAAATTTGCATCTAATAAAGTGGTCCTTGCTGTCAAAAAGGTTGGGGACCACTGATATAGTGGGACTAGCCAGAGTCAAGTGCAATGACATTCACCGCTTTGCCACCTTCATATTGTTTAGTAATTGTTAAGCTTGTGTAGTGACTTAGCCTGGGGCAGGAGAGTTTCTGCAGGGGGGAGCTGTGCGTTGGGAAAATTTGTGAGAACAGCAATCCGTCTTAAAGATGAAGAGGAAGAGCAGCAGACTGACACATCCTCAGCTTGAGGCGTTTAAAGGCCAGGATGCACAAACATATAGGGGCTATGAAATACAAAATAGACACAAGAGACACAAGTCAACAAGACTGGATGGAAGAAGCTAGTGCCCGATACGCAATGAGACTGGAAGCAAAATGTTATATGGTGAAGTGTTCCTTTTTACTTAGTAAATTGAGAAAGTACAGATTAACATATAATAATAAAGAGTACGTACATATACGGTATATCTATAACCTATCTGTTTATCATAGCTGTTATATACATGTATGTATCATATGTTAGATATGTACTGTACCCTTATACAGCCGGCAGTGTGAACAGTTTTGTTTGGAATATACGTTGTGCATTAGGGAAGAAATAAGATGCAAGCTACAGACTATGGACATAAATACAACTGGGCCTTACTAGATAAGGCATATGCCCATGGATACCTGCACTGCCACCCCAGGTCTACTCATTTCAGCTCCACATGGCTAATTCACATATGTAATTACAGTAGCCATGTGTTGTAGCCTCAATACAAAAAGAGCCTTAAAGAAGTCCTCCAGCTCAACTCCCCCATTAGAGACTACAGGACACACTGTGAAATAATAAAAACAAAAGATTTATTACTATTTACATGGCTTTTCTTTTTTTCTGATGGGAAAAGAAAGTGTGAAGTATCTACACAGATATGTGTAAAACAAAAAATTTCCTGTGCTGGAGCCACAACCTCAAACGATGGAATGAGCCAGTCCCACACCATTGCTTCATGACATTATTTACTTACTTCAGTGGCACAGTGGCGCAGTGGTTAGCAGCTCATATCACATATTTGGTCCAGCATAGTTGGCAGACTTTCTCCTAGCCCCCAGGGACACTTCAAAGACCACTGTACCATTATAATCCACTCTAAACTAGTTCAGCTCCTCCTCTCCCACTGCCTTTAATGCATTTTGCTAACATTTCCTCCACATAATGCCATTATTTTTGTTGTCATAATATTAACATTTTAATAAATATGTCAATATGTTATTTGTACTACATGTAATATTTAATTTTGTGTAAGTCTATACAGTACAGTACAGTATAATGTTTACCGCTCTTAGTGCAAATATACAGTTTATAAATGCATATAGTATTTACATACATTGGCTATATGTCATGACAACAAAGACATTTTGATCCTAAAATTAAGAAATATAAAAAATTTTCTTGCAGAACCTGCTATTTAAAGCTTCTTACTCTGATCAGGGTCCTTCCATTTTTCAAAGGCACCAGAAGTCATTTTTGGGATGCTAATATACCATTTTAATTACAGATATAAATCTCTACTCCATTTCTCTCTTTTACTGCTAAAACACATGGACTGCTGCCTCAAAGTGAAGGTAATTGTCTCAGCAGATTGCACAGCCAGGTCTATAATTACCAATAAGAGATAATGCTTTACTTAGAGTAATTATTTTTGAATGGTTTTTATATTCGTTGTTAATAAACTTGCAGTTTGACACACGGGCCTAAAATGTTAATGAAGAATTAAAAAAGAGAAACCTTGATGAGTCCATCAGAAAAAAAACAAATGAGGAAGGGCGTTGTTCACCATATTGTTTAAAAGAAAGAAAGAAAGAAAGAAAGAAAGAAAGAAAGAAAGAAAGAAAGAAAGAAAGAAAGAAAGAAAGAAAGAAAGAAAGAAAGAAAGAATATGCTGAGCAGTGGAAACATTATTAACAAAAAAAGTGAATAAAACAATGTACTGCAGCATTTGATAACATCAATCCTGTTACAAACCACCTGTGGAGCTTCAGCTTTCCTCAAATGACACATATACCATTCCTTAGAGCTCACATGTGTAAAATCAGTGTAGATCAAAAATTGAGCTTCTACCAACATTTCTCTGGATAGCTCCATGGCCAGCGAGTACAGATGCTAACAGAAATTACAGCAGGAAGAGAAGGAACCATTCAAAGCAATAAAACACCAGTCAGGAAAGTGTAAGAGAATTTCTAAAACACACAGAACTCTCAAAAGAAGGTCACGCTTTGGTTAATTTAGTAAAGGAGTAATACAGAAAAGGAGAATAAACAGCCGGGATCATAAACAAGATTACACGGGTTCAAAAAAAGGAAACTGGAAAATAAGTGCTTCTCAGATGTTCAAAGCCGGTAGTCTTAAAACTGTCTCATTGCTTTAATGTCCATTAAAGGTGAGTACTGCCTCTTTGACACAGAGGGTGACAGTGGCTAAATATTTAAGAACCAGCGGTTTTATGGTTTGGTCTTTAATTTACTCAGCAGAATCTACAGAATAGCTTTCTCTTTGACATTACAAAGTTTTGCATTAGGTTAAGAGCATAAAAATTCCTCTCCAGGTAGAGCTCTTAAGATTGCATATTTTACCACACTGTAGTGCCGTGCAGTGCTTGCCAGTGCTGACCCAATGGATTCATGTTCATTTTATGATCTTTTAGACAGCTCACTATCCTTTGAGGAAAAAACAAGCCACCAGCGTTAGCCCCACTCAGCTGGACCTTCAGAATGTGTGCTGTCTTTATAAGCTCCCCTGCAGATGGCTCTGAATCTACTCTTTACATGGTTTACTGCCAGCTCTTACAGTTGGTGACTTATCCCCAGTCCAATGCAACTGGTTAGTGCAATTACAGTACTTTTTATTCTGTATTTCCTGCAATTAAGGTAAAATTTTACATATTCTAAAATGCTGTCTTCAGGACACTTTACAAATTAATTTAGATCTTTATGTACAGTATAAGTGGTCCACTCTGTTTTTAGATATTTATCTCATATTACACACTATGTCTCCACTTTCATTTGCCACTTCTTAACTTCTTTAGCGTTATTTTCATCCCCAGGAAAACCACAGTACTTTTTTAACAAGAAAAAAATGTTATTATGTATAACAGAAACATGTAAATGTCAAAACATTCAAATAAATACAGTAGGAAAGGTATGTCTAGTGTCCACTGCTGTACACGTCCTTCATGTGATTAAGTTTTGAGATGGTCACCAACACACAGCCCGATGTTGTGTGTTTCTTTGCACACTTTTATATAATACTAGACAAAGAGCCTGTTTCGACAATGTAAGATGAAACGGGCACGAGTGGAATAATAAGTATAAGCACCACAAACCTGATATAGGTGTATTGAATGAATGCGTAATTAGGCCTGGAGCTGTAGTCGAAATCGCCTTTCAGGCCTCTAGAGCTTTAATCGAAGTCGCCTTTCTCTTTGAATTTTTGCGGCCGTAAATCCGCCGCCTGCCACGATGTTGGTCGAAGTCGCCTTTCTCTTTGAATTTTTGCGGCCGTAAATCCACCGCCTGCCGAGATGTCGGTCTCGTAAGGTTTTTCGGGCAGCTGCGCAGAAGGCGACTGCGCATTCGGCTTTGGACGTGCGCAGAAGGCGACTGCGCATTCGACTTCGGACAGACATGAGTGAGTGAGTGAGTGAGTGAGTGAGTGAGTGAGTGAGTGAGTGAGTGAGTGAGTGAGTGAGTGAGTAGACTGGCGAATTATATATAAGATTTTTTTTCTGTTGTTTTCCCATAAACTGGTAGAATGTCAGTGCTTGATACACGTGATCAATGTGCCCCATGTGTTACTGTAGGGTACCACAGTGACAGGCTTCCCCTGACATGAACACTAACAGTTGCTGAATTGTGAACAGTGCTTAGTGGCTTAACATCTTTCTACTTCATCACAATCATTTTGTGTTTTTTGCCACACACCTACTTGCACCACAGTGAACCTTCAGGTGACTTAATTCACCACACACATCACAGCAGTTCAATTGTACAGCGCCATATGCACCAGTTTCACTATCCGTATCAATGTCTGATGACCAGTTCACACAGTCATCACTATCACTTGACTCGACTAATGGTTCAGTTTCAGTTTGTTCCAAAACTGGCGCTACAGCTTCTTATTTACAACCCACGGTGTTTTCTTGAAGGCTCCATCCTACTCATGAATATTGGTGAATGACCTTAGAGTCCCAAAGCACAGAAACAGTCATGATTTTTTTACAGCATGTTATTTCATTCACGAGATGGCAGCAGGATACTGTCCCAAGGGTCATTCAGGCTTAACACAGTAAAAGTAGATCATTGCCATCACCATCACACTCAGGTTCAACTGTAATCACATAGAATTCCGAGCCCAAGTTATGCGTGGAGCTAAAGCCAAAGTGGTTTAACAAGCCTAAAAAGCCATGTGAAGGCCTTGCATCTTCAGTTGTCATCACTTTCTTGTTTATGGCCAAAAACAGACTACGCCAGCACTAATAAAGAGGGGCAACTCAACCTACTCAAAGCCTCAATGTTCCAAGTAATGGACAGAGTCCATGAAAAGGTAAAACGTTTAATTATTCCTGCAGAAAAGCTGCTTGGTATGTGATAAGCAAACTAGATGCATAACCACCCATTCACTATGTAATACCGATGACCTCAACAAACCACAATATACAGTAAAATCACATCATGGCAATTTTGAGCAAATGTCATTCAATTAAATAAGACAAACCTTATAAGAGACTCCCTTGTCAGCTTCAAAGAAAGGCAAAGCAATAAACAGAATGAAATCAAAAATAGTGAAAGAAACACAAGTAGCCGGCTTTCTGAATTCTTCTCCACCATTAATACATGCAGAAATTCACCATTTCAATTCAAATAATCGTCTTTAAAAGAGTTGAGAATGTTACAGGTGAGAGCTATTATTGAACAGCACTGGAAAGCATGTCCTTTGGACTACTAAAACAAAACAAAAAAAAACTAAATCAGAACTTCCCACAATTCATCTGGTATACACACAGCAGCAAAACAAACAGGAATTTAAGTCCAGCAACAGGTAAGAGTTAAGGCTCTGCTTCAGCTTGATCTTTAAAATTCAAATTACACAGTTAGTGGCGCAGTGGTAGTGCTGCTGCTTTGCAGTAACGAGACTGTGGAAGATTGTGGGTTCGCTTCCTGGTTCCTCCCTGTGTGGATAGCGCTCTGAGTACTGAGAAAAGCGCTATATAAAAGTAATGAATTATTATTATTATTATTAGGTGTGTTTGGCAATGCTGACTATGTGGCATGATTGGGGTGGGAAACAAAAGAGCAGAAGCCCTCAACAATGAGTTGTAATCTCATGACAGCCTTCACGTCTGGTGTAGAGTATTTGTTTTTAAAGTGTCCTAACCCACTCTTGAATTTCTTAACCTTTTAACAATGCTAGTACAATGCACACCATCCCTAGTGCAGTTAAGGCTATACTAATTCTTCAGCTTGGATTCCACTGAACTATGGTCTATTATGCCATAAAATATGTGCCAATCTGAATTTCCAGATCTTCAGTGACTTGCTAGATTTGACTGAGCACCTTACTATACTGTCAGACATAGCAGAACGGTCAGTGAGGGGCTGCAAGGCCGATGACCTGGGTCAGATAACCTTAGACTTTGCTTTCTCTTGTGTTCTCTGCACTATAGTGTCCTGTGTATCTTGAAAAGCGCTTTTAAATACAATGTATCTCTCTATTGTATTAAAAAGGTTTTCCGTTGTGTCCGTATTATTCAGCCTTGACCACTCCCCTCCACACCACTCTCCCAATCATTACTCCTACTGTGCACATGGTTTCTCCGTATCATCCCGTGACACTCTCAGTGGTAACTCATCCTTCAACACAGTCGATTAGAATGGCAAGGCAGAGAAGCAAATTATCTATTCAAGAACGTTGAATTTTAGATCACAATAGAAAAAGAGGTGCAAGAGCTGATAATGAAAATCAAAAAAAAGAAAATGAACAAAAAAGAGCTGCATATAATAAAAATAAAGAACAAAGAGAATCATCCAATAAATGAGAGAGAGAATATCCCAAACAAATTGCGAATAGAAATGTCAAAAAGCAACGTTTATAGAATGTAAGTTAGAGCAGGGGTAGGCAACGTCGGTCCTGGAGTGCCACAGTATGTGCAGGTTTTTGTTCCAACCCAGTTCCTTAACGAGAACTCAATTATTGCTGATGAAGCACATATTACTTAAGTGACATTTTAATGCTTCATTTTAGTGGTCTCGCTTGTTAAGGTTCTCCAACCTTAATTGCTAATTTCAATCTTAAGCTGCAGCATTCAGTGTTTTAATTGCTCCTTATTAGCAATAAGATGTAAAAGACAAAGCAGCCAGCAGTTCTCCAGCTAGCTTTTTTCCAATTACATCTGTGTGTGTTCATCATGCATGGTTTGATTTAATAAAACACTTAATAGAAACATGTGACAGACTGAAAATGATCTGTTTTAGGCTTCAAATCATTTGGATGATATCCTTGGAAAGGAAAAAAATCTACGATATAAAAGCCTTACATTGCACAGACTAACAAGCCATAAAATTAAATAAGGTCTGAGATTGGCAATGATTGGTTTCTAATTAAGCAATTGGGTTGGAATGAAAACCTGTAGCCACTGCGGCTCACCAGGACCGACATTGCCTACCCCTGTTTTACATCTTATTGCTAATAAGGAGCAATTAAAACACTGAATGCAGCAGTTTAAGATTGAAATAAGCAATTAAGGTTGGAGAACCTTAACAAGCGAGACCACTAAAATGAAGCATTAAAATGTCACTTAAGCAATATGTGCTTCATCAGCAATAATTGAGTTCTCGTTAAGGAACTGGGTTGGAACAAAAACCTGCACATACTGTGGCACTCCAGGACCGACGTTGCCTACCCCTGAGTTAGAGGATAAAGTAATTCATAATATTGTTTCTGACGAGGAATTATTGTATTTTCATTTTTTATTTACGTTTTACTACATTATGTTGTTCATTGGTATTTAAAATAGACAGTTGTAGTTAAACACTCAAGTAACTAATTTTCTATCTATAGTAACTAAGGACCAAACCGTCTTCTTCCCGTGGCCTGAATACTCTTCTATATACCAACTCTTTAAATACAATCGGTTTCCCTAACAGAGGGGCGCCCCAACAACCATTGAAGGGCTCAACCAGGAGATAGAGGGTGCCCAGAGCCCACCCCCGGGGACTGGCAAGCAAAGCGAGCAGGGGACGGAGCCCCCTAGTTATTATTATTAATTTTATTATAGCTGTATTTATTTTGGACTGGAGTTTTTCCTACTTCTCAATGACTAACTAGTGTCAACTTAATATACTTGCACAGTATCTTACAATTCATTTATACGATGACTCTTAGCAGCCTGAAGATCCAAATTATATAAAGATGTCTATAAATATATGCATTTAGAATTGAATTGTTTAGTACAGATTGCCTGCTGTTTTTCCATTTCTCTATGCTTGTTATTTTACACAATGTATTCTAATTCAGGCTGAGTATTTTCAGAAAGGCCCTTGTGGATCAACAGAACAGCAGCTCAGTATGGTACACTTTGTGCAGGGAGACATGATCAGGACCAGGACTGCCGGTGTTTCAGGTGCCTCACGATGAGAGTCAGGCTGCAGTGTACCCAGCTGAGGCCTCAACTGACAAAATCCACTTGTCTGGCTGTGTCATTGTACTTAGTCTGTCACCGCTTAAGGAGATTCATGTAATGGAGACTTTAGGTAATGAAACAGGAGTCACCCAGGATAGCAAATGGCAGCAGAGAGACCTGGTAAATTATAGATAACATTCCAGTGCCCTTTATAATGAACACATGACCTGATTGTTGCCTGTCATTAGAAGAAAACACAAGGGTCAAGTGTTGCATGGACACCTAAAGCTGCTGGCATCATAACACAAAGATGGTCCGGGCCCAGGGTTCCAGAGCTTTGTCCTGATGACTAAAGTCATTTCCAGAATAGTCACAGGGGTTGTTCCTGGATGGGGCCTAGTTGTAACACAAGGAAAGTTAAGAGTTGTGCTGTATAAGGAAAAAGGGTCAATGACTTTGTATAAATGATACCAAAGTGTAATGGAAAGCAGGTACAGAAGGTGAATACAGAAGGATCTGTGGAGAAATTTTGTGGGGAAACCTGAGTGCCTGGCACATAAATGAACCTGAGTGATATTTAGGCTCCACAGGTCAGCTACAATTTACTTTTTGTCTGTTTAATTTGTTGCTTCTAAGTAAAACAAAACCATTTATCACATTTTTCTATATACTTCATCTTTCTTGTTGTTCATTCTGGTTTTGGGGGTGGCTCTTGAGTACCACAACATCATATACTTATGCCTAATGATCACAAATGTGAATCGCACTTAAAATATAATTTGGTTGTGAGAGCTTTTTTTAGCATCACTCCTATGATAGCCCCATTTAAGCTAAATGCCCTAAAATGAAGTCTTCTCCTGTGATGGAGAAGTAGAACAGATAACAAACCGACAGTTATGGTGTAGGCTGAAACATTATTTCTTAGCAAGTCAGCCACAGTCCAGTAGTCCTGCAGTAGACAGATGTAAAACAATAACTATTACAAGTATAAGAAGGCAATATGGACAAAATATGAAAATAACAACACTCTGATCAGTTTGGACACTTGCGACTAGTTAAAGTCTGAGAGCTGAAGAGGCAACAGGCAATTATTTGGTCGTGTTATCACAGCCAATGGGCAAACATGATGAGACACAGCAACTGATGTTAAATAACAACTAATATTAGTAAAAAATGATGTGATATCTATTGCCCATTTTGACAGATGCAGGTCAGTTTTCATCGACTCACACCTTAACTGTTAAATCACGTTAGTGTAGGCGGTGGGTAGTTCTGCTGCCTTTGGCTCAGTGTGCACAGTTTGAATTTTCTCCTCATGTAGGTGACGAGGTTCTTCAGGTATTCCAGTTTTCCCTGCTAACCCCAGAGAAGTGTGTGTGTGTGTGTGTGTTAGATTAACTAGGAACTACAAGCTGACTCCAAAAGGGCATGTGAGTGAACGCACCCCATCCTTGGTTGGCTTCTACTTTGCATGCAATGCTGTCCAAACAAACGCCGGCACCCAAAACACTGAACCATATTAAGTGAGTTTCGTAAAGGTCAGGTCCTTTTATGTCATTATTACTTTATATAACATTACCTTTTTATTCACCTTTATACACAATAAATGAAGCATCCACCTTAATAAAAGGATAAGTGTCTGTGTGTTTATGTATTTGTGTCTGTCCGGGGCCATGTCTCTGTTATGTGCCACTGTATGGGACTCCTAAAAGCATTGGTGATGTTTGTGACTTACCATCTGTTGCAATGAAGAATATAGTGTATTTTATTACTACAAAATATGTGGTGTGCCATCTATTGGAAAAAAAAAATGCAATGCATTTTATTACTACAACTGTTTGTGGTTTGCCATCTGTTGGAATCAAAAATCCACTGCATTTTATTACTACGTGCATTACTAAACACATTTCTGTGGATGGTGCACTGCAAATGTTAATGCTGAATACGCCATTACTGAATACACAATTACTTAGATTTCAACCATTCTTAGACAGGTAGCCCGGCTAGTTATAAATAAATAATTCATCTTAATATAATCTAAAATTCACTTAATCCAGTTTAACGTTGCATGGGGTTGGAGCTTGTCCCAAAAGCACTGGGCGCTAATATGTGTGGAAATATTTAAAGAAGAGATTTTATAATACTGTATTTAATAGTAATGTAATAATATATTTAATACTCTGTCATGGTGCCAATCAGGGCAGGCAAGGTTGTTTGGTTGCTGCTTAAGTGTCTGTTGTTTTTGTCTGTTAACTTTGCCTTTTGCAACAATATGGGGATTACTTACACACAATATCAGCTCGTACCTACTGGGATTGGACTTCATTGACCCTCAGCTGATTAAGGACACTTACATACAGATTTACCACTTATCAACCATCCGACTGTAAACTCGTACACCAAGCCAGGTAACTCTCACCTGAAGCGGTGAAGGGGGAAGTACGCAGGGTCTCTTGTGTAGTTCAGGAGCTGCGCTTTTCAAGCGTCCCTTCCCAGTTTTGTTTTATCCAATGTCAGATCAGTGGGGGACAAAACAGGCAAACTTAATCTTTTTCTTACAACAAGTAAGGATTATTTTCTCTCTTCAGCAAGTTGCTATGTGGAGACATGGCTTAATACTTCAATTCCTGATGCCACATTAGAACTGCCGGCATTTCTGCTTTACAGAGTAGAGATCCTGATCATTGCAACAGGTCTAAAGGCGGTGGAGTCTGCTTCTACATTAATAACAATTGGTGTACTGACGTTTCCATATTTATTGAAGCACTGCTCCATCAATCTGGAACTGTTTGTTATTAACTGTAAGCCATTCTATTCACCTTGAGAATTTTCTTCAATAATTCTTGTTGGAGTTTACATCCTGCCTGATGCGAGCATGAATGAAATGCAACAGCAGTTGGCAAATTACATCACAAGTTTGGAGAATACCCAATTACAGTGATGGGTGACTTTACTAATGCAAACCTAACCAAAGAGCTTCCCAGATACAAACAGCTTGTTAAAAGCCCCACCAGGAAGAGGAAGACTTTGAATCACTGCTAC
This sequence comes from Erpetoichthys calabaricus, assembly GCF_900747795.2. NCBI lineage: Eukaryota > Metazoa > Chordata > Cladistia > Polypteriformes > Polypteridae > Erpetoichthys > Erpetoichthys calabaricus. The sequence continues at coordinate 95,425,295 of NC_041403.2, read as the reverse complement.
TGTACCATAAAGGACGCATACTGGGCTTTACCTCGTGTGCCACTGGGTAATTCTGACCATGTTCTACTACAGTTGCTACCCACTTATAAACAAAGGCTAAAAGTAGCTAAACCAGTAAAAAAAATTTATATGTTCATGGACTGAGGAGTCAGTTGAATCATTACAAGACTGTCTGGACTGTACAGACTGGGATGGTTTTAAAAATGCCTGTGAAAACATTCATGAGCTGACTGACTCTGTTACATCTTGTATCAGCTTCTGTGAAGAGGTCTGAATTCCCAGCAAATCTATTGTGATTTATAACAATGGAAAGCCGTGGTTCACTAAAAAACTAAGGAATCTCCATCAGGTGAAAGAAAAACCCCATAAAACTGGTGATAAGAACACATATAGACAGGCCAGGAATAGGCTAAACAATGCAATCAGAAATGTTAAATGGAAACAAAAAATAAACTGGAGCTTCAATTTTCAGCAAACAATAGCAACTCTGTACGGAGAGGCCTTCAGTCTGTTACTAATTACAAAAGACATTCTCCCAGCACTTACTCAGAGTCATCCTTCCCTGACAAATTTAACAAGTTTTATGTCAGATTTGAACATCAAGGTACCGAGTACTTACAACCCCTCTGCTCCTTCAGCTCTGACGTGGTTGTAACACCAGCCACTTCATCTCAAAAGTCTCTCCCCTCTTCTTCCTTTTCCCATCAAGGAATATGATGTCCGGAAGCTGTTTGCAACACAGGACTGCAAAAAATCCTCCGGTCCGGATTCTGTCTCACTTGCAACAATCAAATGCTATGCTAGGCAGCTTGCTCCCCTCTTCACAGACATCTTTAACCAGTCTCTTGCACAGTGCACTGCACCAGATTGCTTTAAATCTTCTGTTATTGTTCCTGTTCCCAAAAGTGATAAAATAAGCTGACTCAATAATTACAGGCCTACTGCTCTTACATCCGTTTTCATGAAAATATTTGAATGGATTGTTCTAACCCATCTGAAGTCTATTACTGCTACTGATCTTGACCCTCTTCAGTTTGCATATGGAGCAAATAGATCTGCGGACGATGCCATCAACATGGGCCTGCCAGAATACTGTTTGTTGACTTCCATTCAGCTTTTAACACCATTGTTCCTGAGCCGTTGTTACCTGAATGTCTACAGACTGAACTAAATCCTTCCATCTGTAAATGGATTTACAGTTTTCTGATAAACCGGAAAAAACATGTTTCTGTGGGCTCCCACCCCTCTGACTGTCTCCATATTAGCACAGGTGCCCATCGAGGCTGTGTTCTTTCCCCCCTCCTTTATTCTATGTACACCGATGACTGCAAGTCAACTGATCCTTCACATGAAATCATTACGTTCACTGATGACACCACTATTATTGGTCAAATTACTAAGGGCAATAAAATACCTTATAGAAAACAGGTAGCTTGGTGTGCTTCCAACAACCTAGTGCTCAATACCACCAACACAGCCAAAGTGGTCATTGATTTTTGCAAACACAAGAAATTAACATTTCTGCATTCAATATGATGGAATCCATCAAATTTCTGGGCACAACTATCACAAATACTCTCCGCTGGGACATTAGCACCACTCCCATCACTAAAAAGACACAAGAGCAATGTAGTAAGTTTTACAAAGCCATAATTGAAAGTGTAGTCACGTCCTCCATTGTTGTCTGGTTTGGTTCAGCAATGGCACACTCCAAAAATAAATTACAGTGTCTGCTGAGAAAATAATTGGCCGTGCTCTTCAATCTGTGACAGACCTGTACACATCTTGTGTCATTAAGCATGTCATAAGGATAACCATGGACTCGTCTCACCCAGCTCATCATCTTCTTTTGGCTGCTTCCGCTAGGGGTTGCCACAGCGGATCATCTTCTTCCATATCTTTCTGTCCTCTGCATCTTGTTCTGTTACACCCATCACCTGCTTGTCCTCTCTCACCACATCCATAAACCTTCTCTTAGACCTTCCTCTTATCCTCTTGCCTCGCAGCTCTATCCTTAGCATCCTTCTCCCAATATACCTAGCGTCTCTCCTCTGCACATGTCCAAACCAACGCAATCTCGCCTCTCTGACTTTGTCTCCCAACCGTCCAACTTGAGCTGACCCTCTAATGTCCTCAGTTCTAATCCTGTCCATCCTTGTCACACCTAGTGCAAATCTTAGTATGTTTAGCTCTGCCACCTCCATCTCTGTCTCCTGCTTTCTGGTCACTGCCACCGTCTCCAACCCATATAACATAGCTGGTCTCACTACTTATTCTAAAAGCTCCCCTCCAGTATATGCTTCAGGTCAATTAAAACTAAAACAAACAGACACCTCAATAGTTCCTTACCTAGAGCCATAGCCCTCTTAAACAGTAACTTAGCCCGTCTTCTTTGTATTTTCATGCATATGTCATATACTGTAAGAAAGTGTGTGTGTGTGTACTGTGAAAGTACATGAAGGTGTGTCCACGTGCATACACACTACACACTCACTCTTTCACTTGCACATCATCATTTGCATATCTCCTTTATAATTGTACTATTCTGCAACTTTGTTTGAAGTTTTTCTGTCTAACTTACGCCGTTTATGTTATTTGTATGTGATGTTGTGTTCTGTTATAAGCAGCTCCAAATCTACCAAGTCAAATTCCTGTACATTAAGTACTGGCAAATAAAAGTGATTCCAATTCTGATTATATTTCACACAATTTTATTTTTCTCTACAATGTATTTTCAGTTTTGTGAGAATTCCATTAAATTATGTAACTGTAATTTTCACTTTCAAACATTTAGCTTGAAGCTGACTTACTGTAACTGAGATAACCTGAAATAAAATGATACATGGTTTTGGTGTTTTTATAGCTTCAATGTCACAGGATTGCTGCGTAATGGAACTGCTGAACAATGACTGTGTATCTTGTATGGCTGCCGAGGGACTGATAGTTCTGGCAAGAAACAACAAGGTTATCTGCTAAGTCTCCCATGAGGGCGCTTTGCTAAAAGTTGCACAACCACACACATGAAGTCCTGGATGTCCTCTAGTCACCATAACTTACATAAGCACGAGGTCCCACTGAAACCCTGAATCCCCCATACTGTATCAGATTAGCCTTATTACCATTTAACTAGACTGCTGGGGATTCATTATACCATGAAACATTTGACATTAAGTGCCTGGTTGGAGTTTGTGTTAAAGAGAAGTCCGTTTTGCTATGCACAGCCTGGGGTGGGTAACTACAGAAGGAAAGAGCAAGAAGACTGCCTCAGCATAAAAGCTAGAGAGGTATAAAAATGTGTAGTTATCATAATATTACGAGTCCTCTTGCTCCTACATTCAGCTGTCCAAAATCCTTCAACTACAAGCCAGCCAATTCCATTGCCATTTTAAACAAACCATTCAGTTGCTCCCTTTCTCCACTTAAGAAAGCACAAACATAAAGAAATCAATGACGATGCCTGCAGGGGTAAACTCTGGGGAAAAAAAATAAATAAATAAAGTGTGTTCCCATTCGCATGCACTGCTGCTTGGCCTGCTATCCACAGCAGTCACTTTCAGCACTTCTTTAACAATACTGTGCTGATCTAATCATTTACTAGGAAACATCCATCCATCCATCCATTTTCCAACCCGCTGAATCCGAACACAGGGTCACGGGGGTCTGCTGGAGCCAATCCCAGCCAACACAGGGCACAAGGCAGGAACCAATCCCAGGCAGGGTGTCAACCCACCGCAGAGTTTAGAAAACAAAACAGTTTATTACAGTTACGCTCCACAGGCGTGATCCTGAAGCTCCAAGTGGAGATTCCTAGTACTGTCTCACCTTGCCTTCAGTGTACTTATCATCCCCCCAGTGTGTCTGCATCTCGGCTCCATATAGAGTCACTGAATTCCATTGGATAGATACCCTGTTAATAAAACTTGAAACGCAGATGCAACTGCTTGACAGCTATCAGCAAAGCCATTTAGGAGTTAATTCACACACCCGTCAAGGATGGAGAACATATGAAGTACGAGTGAATTATGAATATTTTAAAACAATTTTTACACAGAGAAGCTGCATCACTGCAAATCCTTCTATATACAGTACACAGGAATGAGTCAAAAACATTCTCGAGTTGATATGCGCGTATCAGAGTTCATTCAGCTTCGTCAGCGACTGTGCCTCATGGTTGAGATTTATGAACAGCTACACTAACATCAGTGCTCACTTGATACAGTAAGCACAGTGTAAATGTCTTAAGCACAAGGGTCTCGAGATGGATGCCGAATGGACCTTAGCGATGCCCTATATCAGGGATCTGATGATTCCCTCTGCTGACCAGAATCGTGAGAATTTTAACACTCTAAAGATTCTGAATGCTGCTGTCTTTAACCAGGCAACTATGGATGGAACCAACTTCTAATGGCAGGGTCCTTTTGTGGAAACAGCAAACTGGACCTGCCATATTCAAATATTAATGCTACTAAATATAAAACTGTGCTACCTGTGGACAACATCTTAGGATCACATACAAGACTGTTACTGACAGCAGCAGCTCTTCACTATCCAAGCCAGAAGTTCTTATGGGTGTTTGGGGGGTTGTTGTTTGTTTATTGTAATATTTGTACTCGTATCCTTTTTTTTTCTCTTGAGCTTCTGTAAAGTTTTAATTACCCTTTGGGGACAAGTAAAGTAAATCTAATCTAATCTAATCTAAAGGCATTTGTAACTGCAGCTATGCTTCTACCTTCTTTAGCTTCTCCAGAGAAATTGTATTCTATTAAGTTGAAGTTGTGTCCATTACGTCCAAGACAGGAAATGTGCACATTTTGCTCTTTTAACAATTAACTTCAATTCTTCTCCTAAAAATGAATGTTAACATTTTGTGTAAGTAGTTGTAAAGCTTTCAGCTGAATCTCAGTGTATGGGTTAGTAATTTATAGCTTACAATTCCAAAGCCTTATGCCATAACTCTCAGGCCATTTCACTTGATGGCCCTGTTAATCATATGTTACACTATGTATGTGCTTCACTAACACTTTTATTTCCAAACACACAAGAATCTTACATGCAAGTTATACCTTCTTACCCAAAAGGCCTAACAGTTTGATCACACTTGCCCACATAACCCTTGAAAAACCTCTGCCTCTGAGGGTAGGAAGATATTGTCAGCATCCATCTTTCTGGCCTTAAACAGAAAGAAGGCTCGATGCAACTCATGAGAAAAGAGATTTATAAATTTTCAAATTTTTGCACTGAAGAGAGCGTGACATTGCACCCATTTATCCGTGTCAGTGTCTGATTGCAGCATGAAATCAAAGTTTGAAGAAACCCTAGAGTGCTGAAATCTGCTGAAACATTGTGCTGTTTGCAAAATGCATACCAATTCTCTGTAGTACAGAAAGTGCAAAAATAGTTTACTGCTTGCCTTCCATATCTATCTATCTATCTATCTATCTATCTATCTATCTATCTATCTATCTATCTATCTATCTATCTATCTATCTATTTACCCGCAGTACCAAATGAGAAAATAAATGCTGCCATCAACCACAGTTATTGCAAATAAGATTTTACAAACATGTCTGAACTCCCCACGTCATTGTCTGACCAACACAGAATATTTGCTTTATATGCAGACCAAAACTTAAAACACATTCCCACTATGGCACTACACAATTTAGGTCAAGCTGTTGGAATTCGTAAACGTTTTCATTTTGTGCTGGGCCACCTTCTGTTTGTTGTTAGCATGTTGTCTCGATATTCTTATTCTTCTCTGGGTTTCCACCAGAAATTCTGTCTCACTCCCCAAGTCCAAAAACATGTTGGCATCACTAAATTGCCTCTGTATGTAGCTGAGATTGTGCACACCTCATAATGGGCAAGTGTTCCATTCAGCACATGTTCTTGCCCCTGTAAAATTGGCATATGGATAGGCTCTGGGTGTTTGTGAATTAGAACAGTTGTTATGTAAAATGAATACAATGTTTGAATGAAGTAATTTCTTTTAAGAAAGCTGCATATGCAGTCATATACAGTATACAAACCATATTATTTAATGCAGTGACTATACTACTTAAATATATTTCAGTGACCTATCAGGGAAAATGATGAATCCACGGAGCCATCCTGTGATTTAGAGCAAACAAAACATTTTAAATGAGCACAGCTGACAAGTATTTACAAAGAAATTAGCAACAGCATAATAAAAAAGAAACAATATAATGAATGTATAACTATTATGGAGACAGACAGACAGACAGACAGACAGACAGACAGACAGACAGACAGACAGACAGACAGATAGATAGATAGATAGATAGATAGATAGATAGATAGATAGATAGATAGATTTGTTATTCATGCACATCAGAGAACATCCTCACAGGTTCTGCCGAGGTATGTAATAACCTACCGGGACAAGAGGGGTTACTATCATTATCACTTGTTAACTCCTTCTTTCCCTACGGTGCCGAGAAGCCACCCAGTGAGGGCACCTTATCCCGTCCTTTATGGTTCACCATTCAAACCCAGGCCTCCTGGAAAGCATCATTACTGGCAAGAGTGACGTGCCACATGGAGCTCTGCCATCTCTGTGACCTTGGCTAACCAGCTCAATGAGCCTTATTTGCTTAAAAATTAATACCCCACATAACAGAAAACCCATGCTGAAGAGCATTCCTTTGTTTTGCCTTTTGTGTCCTCCAACAATAAACAGGATTACTTGGTGACCCAAACCTTCTTTCTTTGCTGATCTGTCATTCCTGCACTCGGCCACTATACTATACCTTATGGCTTTTGGTGGCTTTTAGCAAGGGTACCCAAACTTATATATACTGTGTATATATACACACAGGTTTCTTTGAAAAGGACACTACATTCAAAGCTTACAGAAAGATTTAGGCTAAATCTTTCCATTATAAAAGGAAATCCTGGGAGAAGACTTTCTTGGAGATAATTTCAACTTCCGGGAGAGATAATTTCAGGTCCCGTAAGACAAGACGTTTTGCCAAAAGATTTTGACAAGTCCTGCCCTCCTCTCAAACATTTACAACAATGCCAACGGTCCAATCATTTCTCATTCGTCTGAATGCTATTGTCAGACACAGTTCCTACACTCTCAGCTCCAAACGGGGTCGAAAATAAAAGACAAAGAGTAGAAGACAAAGTAGAACGTCATAAAGAGGTTCAAAAACATTGGTGCGATACACATGTAGAGCAGGTTAGAGATTATGAAAGTACTAAAAATTGAAAGGCTCAAAAAAATGATAGTAAAGATTGCATTAGTGCTAACAAACAGAAATTATTACTTGGTGAAATAACGGAACAGCGAAAAGAGATCAAATATATGGACATAGGTAATATGACAGAAGTATGTAGTTACAGTGGTGTGAAAAACTATTTGCCCCCTTCCTGATTTCTTATTCTTTTGCATGTTTGTCACACAAAATGTTTCTGATCATCAAACACATTTAACCATTAGTCAAATATAACACAAGTAAACACAAAATGCAGTTTGTAAATGGTGGTTTTTATTATTTAGGGAGGAAAAAAAAATCCAAACCTACATGGCCCTGTGTGAAAAAGTAATTGCCCCCTGAACCTAATAACTGGTTGGGCCACCCTTTGCAGCAATAACTGCAATCAAGCGTTTGCGATAACTTGCAATGAGTCTTTTACAGCGCTCTGGAGGAATTTTGGCCCACTCATCTTTGCAAAATTGTTGTAATTCAGCTTTATTTGAGGGTTTTCTAGCATGAACCGCCTTTTTAAGGTCATGCCATAGCATCTCAATTGGATTCAGGTCAGGACTTTGACTAGGCCACTCCAAAGTCTTCATTTTGTTTTTCTTCAGCCATTCAGAGGTGGATTTGCTGGTGTGTTTTGGGTCATTGTCCTGTTACAGCACCCAAGATCGCTTCAGCTTGAGTTGACGAACAGATGGCCGGACATTCTCCTTCAGGATTTTTTGGTAGACAGTAGAATTCATGGTTCCATCTATCACAGCAAGCCTTCCAGGTCCTGAAGCAGCAAAACAACCCCAGACCATCACACTACCACCACCATATTTTACTGTTGGTATGATGTTCTTTTTCTGAAATGCTGTGTTCCTTTTACGCCAGATGTAACGGGACATTTGCCTTCCAAAAAGTTCAACTTTTGTCTCATCAGTCCACAAGGTATTTTCCCAAAAGTCTTGGCAATCATTGAGATGTTTCTTAGCAAAATTGAGACGAGCCCTAATGTTCTTTTTGCTTAACAGTGGTTTGCGTCTTGGACATCTGCCATGCAGGCCGTTTTTGCCCAGTCTCTTTCTTATGGTGGAGTCATGAACACTGACCTTAATTGAGGCAATTGAGGCCTGCAGTTCTTTAGACGTTGTCCTGGGGTCTTTTGTGACCTCTCGGATGAGTCGTCTCTGTGCTCTTGGGGTAATTTTGGTCGGCCGGCCACTCCTGGGAAGGTTCACCACTGTTCCATGTTTTTGCCATTTGTGGATAATGGCTCTCACTGTGGTTCGCTGGAGTCCCAAAGCTTTAGAAATGGCTTTATAACCTTTACCAGACTGATAGATCTCAATTACTTCTGTTCTCATTTGTTCCTGAATTTCTTTGAATCTTGGCATGATGTCTAGCTTTTGAGGTGCTTTTGGTCTACTTCTCTGTGTCAGGCAGCTCCTATTTCAGTGATTTCTTGATTGAAACAGGTGTGGCAGTAATCAGGCCTGGGGGTGGCTACGGAAATTGAACTCAGGTGTGATACACCACAGTTAGGTTATTTTTTAACAAGGGGGCAATTACTTTTTCACACAGGGCCATGTAGGTTTGGATTTTTTTTCTCCCTAAATAATAAAAACCATCATTTAAAAACTGCATTTTGTGTTTACTTGTGTTATATTTGACTAATGGTTAAATGTGTTTGATGATCAGAAACATTTTGTGTGACAAACATGCAAAAGAATAAGAAATCAGGAAGGGGGCAAATAGTTTTTCACACCACTGTATTGTTTGGCTTTAAACTTTAAGTCAGAGACTTGTAGATCGTATAATTTGTGTTGCCATCAGGGAAAAGTAGTGTTTCTTCCCAATGAAGAGGCCTATCTGCGAGAATTAAAAGATTTGTTGTTTGGTGAAAGTAAAATCCACATACACGAGTGGCAGAGACGCAAAGTGGCTGGCATGTAGCGTAGGCTGGGGGGTTGGCAAGCGAAGCCCCCTAGTCTTTATTAAAATACAGCTTTTTAAGAAACTACAAAATATTTTATGATTAGTAAAAACAAAACCATGTCCTCAGCCTTGTTTGTTGAATTAATAATTAAAAATACCCTCTGAAATTTACTTGAACAACTTTCTAACTAAAATAGTTACATTTCCATAAACAACAAATGTTTATATCAGTGAGTTGTCTGATGCAGTCAAGAGAAACGAATAACGCTCTCGGATTGGCTACTTTCACCATTCCAAACCGCGTTTCCCTCAGCGGTTGCTTCTTGTTCTCTCTACAGCACAGTATTGCCACAAAAAAAGCCATAAAAAATTGCGGAGGATATTTGTGCTTTCCGCTAACAATTAATAGTTGTTCTAAGGTTCTAAGAAAAAATCCGCAAACGACTGAGTCCGCGAACTCTGAACTGCGACTTTGCGGGGGTCTACTGTATATAATATACAGTATATATATATATATATATATATATACATATACAGTACACCCCCAAAATTCGTGGGGGTTACATTCCTAGAGCACCCGCGAATTGTGAAAAACCGCGACTTTTGTATGTAGTTAAAAAATGCCTTTTAAATGCCTATTTTTATAGTTTAAACCGTAAATACAGTATGCCCCCAAAGCACTTTAATTTCGTTGCAAACTCAGCTTAATACCTTAATACAGTACCTAAAAACAGAATGTAAAGGTAAACCCGTCTACTGTGCAGTACTGTACTGCTATGTCTCCCGCGGTGTTAGAATGTAAAATACCGATGTTACCGCTATACGTACTGTAATTCATGCAAGCACGTTTTCTTTGGTATGTGCTGTCGTTTTCTTTGTTATAAGTAGAGTAGTACCAGGGTGTTGTACCATGTTAGCCATTATGAATGTAGAGAAAACCCAAGCAAAATGACACCTTTTATTGGCTAACTAAAAAGATTACAATATGCAAGCTTTCGAGGCAACTCAGGCCCCTTCTTCAGGCAAGATGTAATCAACATCAGAAGAACATAGCCTTTTCAGGGCAATACATCCCCCGGGACGTTAGATGGCAGCTCCCCTGGATGGAAATGGTTCCTCGGATTCCCGCAGGGCAGCATGGGACATGGAGTCCTTCTCTTCAGTCCTGTTGGGTACCGTGGGTGCCGCCAGGGGGAGCTCACCAAGAACCCAGGGACTATTACGGTTACATCAACCCGGAAGTACTTCAGAGTCACGAGGACAGAAGCCCGCAGTACTTCCGGGATACTTGAACAAGGCGTTTGACCCGGAGAAGTAATACTTCCGGGTCATGGACTTTAAAAGCATTGTGGGAAACCCAGCAGAGAGAGCCAGAGTTGGGTGGAAGTGTAACGGAGCTGCTGGGTGTGGAGGATTGATTTGCATTATTGATTATTGATTTAAGAATTGTGGAGTGTGCGGTGCTTTGTGCACTTTATTGAAGAAAAATGCTAAAGAATATTCTTGGTGCTTTTAACGTGTGTCCTGGACGTCTGTCTGGTGGGTTAACGGGGCAACAGCGCCTCTAGCATCCACAATATATATATATATATATATATATATATATATATATATACTGTACGGTTTAAATATATATATATGTATATATATTTTTGAAACATGCTCTTCAGTAGAATGGCTCTATAAAGTTCACTACACTAAACTCCATTTCACCTGTAATCTTAAATCACATATTTTGCAACTTTGTTTGACAGAAGTTATGTTAGCCTGAAAAAGGAAAATGATAAATTTGTTATTAGGGGACCAAGAGTTAAGAAAAGGATCAAGAAGAACAGAGAAATGTAATTTATGTCAGAACAAAGTTATTCTCTTTAAAAACACAGTCCACAAGGTGATCAAAGTCATTAGTTGTCTGTTGAGCTCCTTGTTGCCACCCAAACAAATCCTACAGCTTCCCAGGAGGGTCTTCTTCTTCTTCTTCTTTAGTGCACATAAGGCACAGCTCATGAGTTTGTGAGTTGAAGAGAAACGTCCTGTCAAATCTGTTCTGGGGCTCCACTGTCTTCAAATCAAATTGAAAAGGAACCTTCACGGAATCTCAGCAAGCACAGAACGCAGCACAGCTTGCCAGTGTTCTTATTAGCCATCTCTAGTTGGCAGCATTCAAGCTGAACCACATGTCATCACCTCCCAATCCCCCCATAACCCGAGACTTTAGATTATTCTGCAGGAAGTACTAAATGCAATGTGCAAATTTGTCCCTAGCTCCTTTAGGGATGCTACTCATTAGCATTTGGAGAGATTAGAGAGATTCAGCCACACTAAACTGGAAAAATGTAAAGCACTAACTTGCACAGATTCTGCTGTGACACTATGATTGGCTCATTTATTGATTTCTTTACTCCAATGTACAGCCACAAAGGGCTGTAACCTGTCCTCAGAGCAGGAGCAAACCCTAGATGGTATACTTGGGCACACTTGCTTACACACACACTCTCATAAATATCTGGCCAAACCAGTCACTAATTAACATATATGTCATTTAAAGCTTCTTCTTCCTCTTTATCTTTTTCCCACTTCTATATGGGGTCAATGTTTTATAGGTTTCAGGATATGATTTTAACAGCCAGATGCCTTCTCTGACGCCAACCCTCCCCTTTTATCCAGGCTTGGTACTGACTGGAGAAAAAATGACCATGCACAGGAGGAGAACATGCAAGCACAACATAGACCATATGTGTCAAACTCAAGGCCCGTGGGCCACATCCGGCCCGGCGTGTAATTATATCCGGCCAGCGAGATCATTTTATATATTATTGTTATTAATGGCCCGGCAATATGAAGCGCTGGTAACACAATAAACTACAGATCCCATAATGCAGCGCTTCAGCTGCCTTGCTGAACACTTCCCGCGTTACTCAAGTCTAGCTTATGATGCTGCAAATTATTGCGAAGCTAGCCCACACGATGCCGAAGAGAAAAGTTGATTCTGAAAACAGAACCTTTAAAAACCGATGGGAGGCTGAGTATATGTTTACTGACATTGCCGGTAAACCCGTGTGTCTCATTTGTGGAGCTAATGTGGCTGTAATTAAAGAATTTAATCTAAGACGGCACTATGAGACAAAACATCAGGATAACCTGAAAGACCTGAATGCAAAGCAGAAGATACAGAAAGCAGAAGAGTTAAAGAAGAATCTGACACTTCAGCAGACATTTTTTACCCATGCAAAATCACAAAGTGAAGCTGCTGTGAAAGCAAGTTTTATCGTGGCAGAGGAGAACGCCAAATCAGCCAGGCCATTTACCAAGGGAGAATTTCTGAAGAGCTGCATGATCAAGGTGTTTGACGTCTTATGTCCAGACAAAAAGCAGATGCTGGCAAATGTAAGCCTGAGTAGAAATACGATTGCTGATCGAGTTTGTGAGATGGCCACTGATTTAAGAACACAGTTGAGCGAAAGAAGCAAAGACTTTATTGCATTATCTCTTGCTGTGGATGAAAGTACTGACATTACTGATACTGCACAGCTGGCCATCTTCATCTGTGGAGTGGACTCCAATTTGCGCGTTACAGAGGAAATAATGGACATTAACTCGATGCACGGGACAACGACTGGAAAAGACATTTTTGAAAATGTATGTCAAAGTATAACCGACATGAAACTGCCGTGGGACAAACTTATTGCACTTACAACTGATGGAGCACCATCTATGTGTAGTGAAAAAAGTGGACTAGTGGGAAGGATGCGAGTAAAGATGCAGGAGGAGAACTGTACTGGTGAGTTAACGGCATATCACTGCATCATACACCAGGAAGCACTATGTGGCAAAGTCCTGAAGATGGACAATGTAATGAGCACTGTAACACAAACCGTAAACTTTATCCGAGCTAAAGGTTTAAATCACCGGCAATTTCAGTCCTTTATGCAGGAGATAGATTCAGAGTTTGCTGACATTCCTTATCATACAGAGGTGCATTGGCTAAGTCTCAACAGAGTTTTGAGCTCAGCAACGAAATCTGTCAGTTCATGGACAGTAAAGGAAAAGACTCCACCAATTTTAGGGATGAAAAGTGGAAATGCAAGTTGGCATTTCTGGCTGACATAACAGCTCATCTCAACGCCTTAAACCTCCAGCTCCAGGGACGTGACCGCATGATCACTGACATGTATGACGTAGTGAAGGCATTTCAAGTGAAGCTGCTTTTATGGGAGACACAAATGCACCAGTGCAACTTGCCCCACTTTCCCTGTTGCCAAGTAATGTTGAACCAAGTTGGCACAACAGTGTTCCCAAATACGCACTTTGCTGATAAACTGAGCGCACTGCGCACTGAGTTCGCACAGCGCTTTGGTGACTTTGAAGAACAAAAAAAGAATTTTGAGTTGCTTCGCAACCCATTTGCCGTCAATGTGGAAACTGCACCTGTGCAGATTCAGATGGAGCTGATTGAGCTGCAGTGTAATGGCACACTGAAGGCAAAGTACGATACTGCAGGGCCCGCACAGTTTATTCACTCCATTTCCGCAGAAATGCTCCAGCTCCGTCTACATGCGGCTCGAACCTTGTGCATGTTTGGTAGCACATATCTGTGTGAGAAGCTCTTCTCAGTGATGAAGACTAACAAAACAGCACACAGGAGTCGTCTCACTGATGAGCACCTACAGTCCATCCTGAGAATCTCCACAACACAGAACCTCACACCAAACATAAACGAACTTATTGCCAAAAAAAGATGCCAGGTGTCCAGCTCTGATAAAATGACATAAGAGCAAAGACAACTGAATGATTTGATTTGTTATTGCTGAAAAGCACAAATTTTATTTATATTTCCAGGTTTTGTTATGCAGCATGTTCATATTTTGAATTTGTATAATTTTGAAAGGATATATTATTATGGAGAGCAAAATCTTTTGGGATATTTAAAATTAAAGTTTATTTTTTATATAAAATGACATAAGAGTAAAGAAATTTGAATGTTTGTTCTTTTAACGTTTACTTTATTTCTAACTTGTATAATTTAGACAGGATATATTTTTATGGAGAGCAAAATATTATAAGTTATTTAAGGTTTGAGTTGATTTATTCCAGAATAATATTCCTGTCTGTTTTTATTCATATTTATGTTCAAAAAAGTTAAGTTTTAAAAGTTTAGTTTTAGTGTGTTCAATAAATGTTTATCCTGTTCGGCCCGCGACCTAAAGTGTGTTTTGGATTTTGGCCCCCTGTGCAATTGAGTTTGACACCCCTGACATAGACAGAGATCTAGCTGGGCCCACCATGCCACCTCATCTATAACAGAGTTTCACTAAATTAAGTGATGGGCAATTCTAGAAGGAGGGGTTATTCTAAGAGTTTACAACAATTTTAACTGTTTGCATAGGAATCAGCCTCATAACAATGGTACACTAATATGGTATCATTTAAACCCTGCAGTTTCAAAACCTGTAACATCTTGTAAACTTTTCAAGTGCACTTCAGTGGTAGAGGTCACTAAAATAATTTCACTCGTTTTCAGCTTTACTTCTGTTTCAACCTCTGCTAGCATTTTTAGTGGGCTTGACTTTAGCTGACAGAATTTTCCATGGTGTATATATTTCTCCTTTGTTTAAAGCTCTTTAGGTCTTGTATCTATGTCAGACCACCCAGAATATCCAGACATGTAGTGGTCACTCATTTTGTTGACAGCACATAACATTTTGCCATCACTAGGACTTCTTATTCCAAAGATGTCCATAATTCATCCATTCACTGCACTGTAAACAACTGGAACAAAGTGTTCTGGTCCAGGAAGGCCACAGTGGCTGCAGTTTTTTTCACTTGGTCACATTCTGCCATGTTGGACATTTCTAAATTGTGGATTTTTGTTGGCTCAGAATGTCATCGTGTGACTGGCTTACTTTGTGCCTTTTTCTCTTTTTTCCCAGATTCTATATTGCAGCAGATACCTTATGACAAACACACACAACTGTGAATGTGGCCAAGTCAGCTAGTGGTCTCCAGTGTCAAAAAATACAAATTAGGTATTGTAATCTTTATAAGTCAAAATGTATGCTAAATTAGCAGCAATAATTCAACTTATAACTGAGAAAAAGCTTTCATAGAAAAACCACAGACAATGTTGCCCTCCAGGAACTAAGTGGGAATCCACTGACTAGCATAAGAAAGAGACTACATGTGAAAACCACCATTTCTGCCTTTCTGCATGCAGGTCTCCACCAGCTTCCCTTTTGTGTTAAACTGCCCCTTGTTTTTTCTGGTTGTATTTCTTTTCTCCAGCTGCTGTATGTTCTGTTGTAGCAACTAGGAAAAATGGTGTGAAAGCTCACAAAAATGCAAACAAAATACTCTGCTTAAGGCAGGATTTATAATTCACATGATGCATGCTGCAGCGGACGCTCCTGCTACGCAAGCGTTGTAGTGTTTACACTTGCGCACGTACTTTACGTAAATCTGGAGGAATCCGCCAGTTTGGCTTCTCTGTGCTGTAAATTGCCTGGAACACCCATTAAATTCCAATAACACCTTACCGCAATATCTCTGAAAAGGATGTTTAATGATTAAATCCATCAATCCAGGGATGTGTCCATTCCAGTAAGCACTGGGCACGAGTGAGAAACAATCCCTGGACGAGGTCTCAGCTCATCGCAAGGTGAATACAAGCACACACATACACTAGCGTCATTTTAGCGGCACCAAATCCCCAAATCTGCATATGTTTGGAAGGAAACTGGAGCACAGTGTGGAATCCAAGCAGGGAATACCAGCGACATGACTCCCTGCGAGACAGCAGTGCTACCGCTCCGCCACCGTGTCATCCCCATGTGTGTAATTATTAACAGTATTCATTATTTAAACGAAATTAACGATTTATCTGTAAAATGTAACATACACACTTTAATGCATTTCATCATGAAAGTGATATCAAGTAAAATCTAAAGATTCCAAATGTGCAGAGAGTTGGAATATCATACATTTAATGTGTTCTGTGTCTATTGCTGCTTGCCATAAGCTAAGTTTCCATCCAGTTTTTTGCGACGTTTTGTTATCGACAAACAGAATATACGTAAAAAAAATGTGCGAAATTTGCTGTCTCCAGCCTGTTTCCATCAAACTGGCTTTTTATCGATAAAATGGTGTGCGTGATGACGTCACCCCCCCAAAATGAACTGTCGCATAACTTTTGTTGTATCGCGAAAAAAATCTGCCCTTGAGCCGTTTCCATACATAATTTTGTGTATGTCGCAAATTATCTACCTTTTGTTTTCCACGTTACACCCCCTCCACTAAACAAAGAAACAAAGAAATGGAGAGATTATTCAGACAGTTTTTTGAAATTTGCCAGCTTACTGTTATTTCAGTTTCACAAATAATTGGAATTGTACATAATATCCGAAGACGACAGCAGAATGAAGCAGTTGCTTGTCTGATAGCCCTAGAGCTCGAAGAAAGTACCCCAGTGCGACGAAACCCACGGGTATGGGAGAGACGACGGAATAAGACTTTCTGGGAGGAGGTGGTGGAGAGACACTTCACAGAAAATCTCTGGCTGCAACATTTTAGAATGACACGGCCGACGTTTGAGATGTTGTGTGGATTCATCAGTCCTGATGTTGCGCCCATCACAGGTTGCCAACGACCACCGGTTCCAACCCAAAAGCGGATTGCCATCGCCCTTTACAAGCTGGCAACCTGCGCCGAGTATAGAGTAGTTGGAGAAACTTTCGGGGTTAGTAAAACTACCGTCCATCGATGTGTATATGCTGTGTGCACCGCTATTAAAGAAAAATTAATGCGGCGTTATATCAGACTTCCGACTGTAGCGGAGGCCAATGAAATTGCATACCGCAATTCCTTGGTGCATCTTGTGCCACAGATTTACGGCGCGCTGGATGGCACGCATGTGCCTATTCTTCCCCCGACGGAAGGCTACCGCGATTACATTAATCGCAAAGGGTGGCCATCTATTGTTCTCCAGGCCCTTGTTGATGACAGGTGCATGATACGAGACATTTGCGTTGGCACTCCTGGAAGTGCCCATGATGCAGCGGTGTTTGCAGCATCGGATCTGTAAAGGTGAGCCTACCTTTCAACATCCCTTCACAGTGCGATAACAACTGAATTAACCTGCTTTCCTTAAGGTTTTTAATTAAAACTGAAATTTGAATTAATACAAAATAACGACATTTAATCAAAAAAAAAAACTCTCTTCATCAGACCATGCGAGCCGCTCCGCCATTCTCGTTTTGATTGCACGTGATGAAAATGTGACACATTTATTTGCGTTAAAGCCCTTTTTTCCGACAAAAACTGTTTCCAATGTAGTTTTTGCGACATCTGAAGTATCGACATGGAATTTATGCGCTAAAGTTAAACGGAAAAATATTATGTCGACATGTACAACATTTTATCGATAATTAGCATTTCCATCAGCTATATCGGTAAAAAAATTTGAAGCGCTAAATATTTTTTCGCAAAAACTCCTTGGATGGAAACCTGGCTAATGCGATTAAAAACTGGGATGACGTTTACGATGGTCTGCTTTAATGATAAAGTAAACTATGAGGTTAAAGTGGACATTTCGAGATTAAAGCCAAAATTTCCACTTTAATCACAAAATATACGTTTTCACCATGTCCTTAATTTTTTTTCTCAGTGGCTCAGATACAGTGCTGTACATTATGCTGCTGTTGTGAAGTTGCAAAAAAAAAAAAAAAAGACGGCACAAAAGATGGTATGTGAGACTTAAAACGTATCTTGTCATTACGATCGGGAATATGCAACGCTTGAATAGAAAAGCACCATGAATGCATCTGTATGTTGGCATTTTGCTTCACCACATCGAAACCATTCATCAAAAATTGAAGAGCGCACATCGATCCCCGTAGGATCTGCGTAGAGGCTTTCTGTCACATGTAGATAGTAAACAGAGACTCTGACGTCACGTTCTGACTTTTATCACACTGCGCCCCCCAACTTTTTGCTGGTACTGCAACTCGCGCATGCATCGTGTTAATTTCTGAGGACCTGCTCAGAGGACGCGTGAAATGAACGCTGGGAACGCGTGGCAGCCATGATGCGGGCACGTACATGTTCTGAGCATGAAGTATAAACGAGCCCTAAGAGCTTTTAGCTTTAGATTGCCACTTATCTGTCACTAATAATGCAAAAACCAAGAAATGAATTATGAACAGCATCTCTGCATATTATGTGAAGACACTGCATATGATTTATTAAAAAATTTTCCAGGCAGATTGCAGGTTTGTCCATTTTATTATTATATACCTTAATACTTCCAAACCCCCTTAGCCTAATTCAAGGTCCAGAGAGGTAGAAGATTGTGCTTATAGTATTGGGCACAAGGTAGGTACCAGCCCATGACAAGGTGGGAGACTACTGAAGTGCCCGCTTACACTACCTCACACTCCCAGGGGGCCAATTAAGAACTGACAATTAACTTAAAAGTGCATGTCTTTGTGATTTGGATGAAATGCCAGAGTACCCTGAGAAAAACCCACAGACACAGGGAAAATGTGCACACTCCATACAAATTACAATTCAGTGCAGGGCAGGGTCTGAACCAAGGTTTTAATATCTGTGAAGTAACAGTGCCAAACACTGTGCCAACCCATTTTATTATTCACTTACCTTAAAATATACAGCACAGAACCTAGAAATACTTCATGCTTTTCTAAATTTAATTCCACACACATAGTAAATGGCTTATGTATCGTCAACCAACACTACAAGATCATTATCTCTACCTGTTTGAAACTCTCAAGTATGTAATAAAATCAAAATTTAAGATGCAGGATTGAACTGCAGAACTGTGAATGATATATTTCCTGTTATTTGCCACAAGAAATGTACAAGACATAATATATAATTGGAGTAGGGTCAGAAAAGACCATCAGTCTTGTCTCCTCCTGTCTGACATTTCCCTGATGAATAAAACTTAATACGTCAGACTCAAACCTTTACTGCTCCACATAATGAGACAATGTGGTGGGCTGCTTTGGCAGTGTTGGCCCAATATTTGACAACAATGTTGGAGAAAAATGTACTAAAGTCTGGCATACTATGTAGAACTATAGGGAAAATAAAGAATAAGGAAATTAACAGCAAACTACCATGCTGAAATCTCTCCAGATGGTGCTAAGGATATCGGATGGAAAATAAAAATATATAATTTTCAAAAAATTAGTATAATATAAAAGGCTTACGGATACTGTACATTGTAGAGGGAATGTAGCTACTGTGAAGGCTAGAGGACACCAACACAGTCCCAGGTTCAAAGAACAGGTGTTTATTAAAATCTTCTCCTATCCTCTCTCTACCGCACTATTTTCCTCCAGTCGAGTGTTGCCTTCCTTCCTTCCAGATCTTACTTGCATGGACAAGGCAGTGAAATCCCTTTTATTGAGGACCCAGGACTACTTCTGGTGGTAGGGCTTCACCCATTGGAAGCACTTCAGGGTCATACAAAAGTCCCAAACAGTAGGGAGTGTAACTCTCGGAAACACTGTCATGCAGCACCCATGAACCCCAGCATGCCTGTGCTACTGGACTACAATTTCCAGCATTCCCTGGTGTCTGAATGGGCATTGATATCCAGGGCTGCTGCCATCTAGCTTCCAGGGGGAATAAACAGCCCTTAGAGACTGTCCTTTCCTGTCCTTCCCTTTTATCCCAGCCAGGAAAGTTATTGTAAGTATATTCAGTTGGGACATCTGTCCATCTGCCTGGGGTTTTCCTTCTGGGCAAGGAACCTTCTTCTCTCTTGGCCAGGATGTCCATCAATCCAACCACCTGGGGCCTCCTGTCAAGGCAAGGGACCTTCCCCTCTCCTGGTCAGGATGCCTGTCCATCCTATATGGAACTTACACTTATAAGCATTTTTCAAAACATTTAAAAAAGCAACATTCTCAGCTTCTCACTACACCATACCTCTGTGATGAATCGCCAGATTCCCACTTTCTCACTACAGTGTGTCACTGTGATGAATCAGCAGATGCCCACAAATTTATCAATGCTTCAGGTCTGCAATAAGCAGAAAAGTAAGAGGATGTGCATTTGCAGTGCACAGACTTCCTATTGTATTTGCTAGTATTTTTCACATTTTTCTAATTCCTATTTTCATTAGCTCCTCCTAAATATATTGATATAAAAATTCCCAGTTAATTAAGGTCACTGATAGGTCATAAAATCTAAGTGAGTCAAATTCTTTAGTCCAACTGTTTACACAGCAGCTTTCTCTGGCTAGAGTGAGCAAGTCCATTAGCCTGTTAGGCTGGTTAATGGTAGACATGATCACTGAACAGATGTTTCATATTTAAGGCCTAGCAGTTTTCTGCATCACACGTGGTATGACTGATATATCCTGAAAACAACCATTTGTGAGACCCTCTGATGTATCCTCAGTTGAAATTGGCAAGATGGAGATTCTTTCTCTTTTTCTTTCTCTCTTTCTTTCTTTCTAGCTCAGATGCTCATTATCTTCTCCAGTGTTGTCAGATTGTGCAGAAATTATTATTATCATATTATTATAAATTAGCAGGGTGGAATTTTAAGGAGGGACACAATTTAAAAGTCCTAGGGTTGAACAAGTCAGTAGCTGTGGTAATTGTGTCCAGGGTCCTGTTGTTGTAGGGTTCTTGAGTGCCAAGGTGTAGTAGTGCTTTTCATAACTTTCCTTTTTACCATTACACCAATCTGAGATTAATTATGAGCTTCACCCTTCTTTGCTTGAAAGCTCTGGAAACAAAGTACCCAACAAATACTTTCTCACAGACTGTTAGATTATAGCAGTGAAAACAAGAATAAAGAAGAATACACCTTACTAGACATCAGGACTGAGGAAGGAGGGAAAGGAAACCTGGTGGTGGAATGGGGAAGTACAGGAGAGTATACAGAGGAAGAGGATGGCAAAGAAGAAGTGGGATAGTCACAAATATGCAGAAAGTAGACAAGAGTACAAGGAGATAAGGCACAAGGTGAAGAGAGAGGTGGCGAAGGCCGAAGAAAAGGCGCATGATGAGTTGTATGAGAGGTTGGACACTAAGGAGGGAGAAAAGGACCTGTACCGATTGGCTAGACAGAGGGACCGAGCTGGGAAAGATGTGCAGCAGGTTAGGATGATAAAGGATAAAGATGGAAACGTACTCACAAGCAAGGAGAGTGTGTTGAGCAGATGGAAAGAGTACGTTGAGAGGCTGATGAATGAAGAGAACAAGAGAGAGAAGAGGTTGGATGATGTGGAGATAGTGAATCAGGAAATGCAACGGATTAGCAAGGAGGAAGTAAGGACAGCTATGAAGAGGATGAAAAATGGAAAGGCCGTTGGTCCAGATGACATACCTGTGGAAGCATGGAGGTGTTTAGGAGAGATGGCAGTGGAGTTTTTAATCAGATTGTTTAATGGAATCTTGGAAAGTGAGAGGATGCCTGAGGAGTGGAGAAGAAGTGTACTGGTGCCGATATTTAAGAATAAGGGGGATGTGAAGGACTGCAGTAACTATAGGGGAACAAAATTGATGAGCCACAGAATGAAGTTATAATAAAGAGTAGTGGAAGCTAGGTTAAGAAGTGAGGTGATGATCAATGAACAGCAGTATGGTTTCATGCCAAGAAAGATCACCACAGATGCAATGTTTGCTCTGAGGGTGTTGATGGAGAAGTATAAAGAAGGCCAGAAGGAGTTGCATTGCGTCTTTGTGGACCTGGAGAAAGCATATGACAGGGTGCCTCGAGAGGAGCTGTGGTATAGTATGAGGAAGTTGGGAGTAGCAGAGAAGTACGTAAGAGTTGTAGAGGATATGTACGAGGGAAGTGTGACAGTGGTGAGGTCTGCGGTAGGAGTGGCGGATGCATTCAAAGTGGAGGTGGGATTACATCAGGGATCGGCTCTGAGCCCTTTCTTATTTGCAATGGTGATGGACAGGTTGACAGACGAGATTAGACAGAAGTCCCCGTGGACTATGATGTTTGCTGATAACAATGTGATCTGTAGCGAAAGTAGGGAGCAGGTTGAGGAGACCCTGGAGAGGTGGAGATATGCTCTAGAGAGGAGAGGAATGAGGGTCAGTAGGAATAAGACAGAATACATGTGTGTAAATGAGAGGGAGGTCAGTGGAATGGTGAGGATGCAAGGAGTAGAGTTGGAGAAGGTGGATGAGTTTAAATACTTGGGATCAACAGTACAGAGTAATGGCGATTGTGAAAAAGAGGTGAAAAAGAGTGCAGGCAGGGTGGAATGGGTGGAGAAGAGTGTCAGGAGTGATTTGTGACAGACATGTATCTGCCAGAGTGAAAGAGCTGGTCTCACTACCGTCCTGTAGACCTTCCATGTTATATGGGTTGGAGACGGTGGCACTGATCAGAAAGCAGGAGACAGAGCTGGAGGTGGCAGAGTTAAAGATGCTAAGATTTGCATTGGGTGTGATGAGGATGGACAGAATTAGAAATGAGGACATTAGGGGGTCAGCTCAGGTTGGGCGGTTGGGAGACAAAG
Organism: Erpetoichthys calabaricus; assembly: GCF_900747795.2. NCBI lineage: Eukaryota > Metazoa > Chordata > Cladistia > Polypteriformes > Polypteridae > Erpetoichthys > Erpetoichthys calabaricus. Next base: position 95,402,633 of record NC_041403.2, on the reverse strand, counting down.
TCAGAGAGGTGAGATTGCGTTGGTTTGGACATGTGCAGAAGAGAGATGCTGGGTATATTGGGAGAAGGATGCTAAGGATAGGGCTGCCAGGGAAGAGGAAAAGAGGAAGGCCTAAGAGAAGGTTTATGGATGTGGTGAGAGAGAACATACAGGTGATGGGTGTAACAGAGCAAGATGCAGAGGACAGAAAGATATGGAAAAAGATGATCCGCTGTGACAACACCTAACGGGAGCAGCCAAAAGAAGAAGAAGGTAATAAAGGGATGAGCATTTGTGCGTTTGTCTGTGTGTTGATCTGCTGGCTATGTCTCTGTCATTCCAATAGATGGCACATCACAAACATTAATATTGCTTTCTATCTATTATAAAAAGAAATCCTGTCCCCTGTCCTGATAGTCTATGATACATGATCTTCTCGGAAGATAATTTAAAAGACCCGCGAGACGAAACAGACCTGCCACGGTGTGTCTCACGGGAACATAGATCGAGAGTCTTGCAAGACACACCCTACTTACAAGCAATATAAAAAAAAACAAATCAGTAGTGTAAAGGCAGTCATGCAGCACACACAGCTCCAGGGCTCTCATTGCATATAAAGTGTATAAGGTCAATACAGTAGAAATGAATAGGGTAGAAATGAAATGAATAGGGTAGAAATGAAACGTCGACAATTAAACGAAGAAGAAATAAAAGCGTGGAGAAAAGAGACTCAAATGCGTTGGACAGAAAAAAGAGCAAAAAAGAATAATTGAGGTGCAAATTCAGAAAATAAGGAAAGTAATTATCAGCCTGGAACAAGTGGAATTGAAAAAAAAGCACGTCCAATCCGGCTCAGAATTAAATGACAGTGAGTAAAAGACAAAGTAGAACTTCATAAAGACGTTTACAAACGTTGGCGCTAAACACATGCAGAGCAGGTTAGAGACTATGAAACCTGGGAAATTAGAAAGGCTCAAAAAAAAAAAAAAAACGTTGGCGCTATACACATGTGGAGAAAGTTAAAGGATATGAAAGTAGGAAAATTAGAAAATATAAAAAAGTAAAGATCGCAGTAGCGCAAACAAACAAACTGCCTCATTTAACTATGCACCAGTCTAACTTTGGTTTTGCACAATAATTACTACACTATTGCACCTTAACACTTAATTCTACTTTATTCACATAATTTTACTTATTTATTATGTTCTACTATACTGTTATCTTTCAATCTATGACTTTTTGTTAATCTAACTGATATTCTTCTAACTTTGCACAGTTTTTGATAAGTGGATCAGGATGCACTTCACTGCGTGTTGTCCTGTATAATTATGTATGTGACAAATAAAGAATCTTGAGAATTTCAAAAACGGAGTTTACCAAACATGCATTTATTGGTTACTTTGTTAATGTATATATATTTATCTGTCTGCTAATTTAAAAACCTAAATTTACCCCAGGAGTCAAAAACGTTCTGTCTAACCCTTGTACAAAAACCTAGACAAAAGCTGGGGTATCACCTTGGTAACCCCATGTACTTTTGGAATTGTGAGAGGAAAATAGCATGACTTTACAGACAGGAGTCCAATGCAGAACTCTACTTACTTTTTTACTTTGTAAAAAAAAATTATTAACTGCTGATGATGTAGATCGTTTTGTCTGTGCTGAAATTCCAAACAGAGAAACCTGTCCTGACCTCATTAAAAAGATTCAGCATATTGGGACTCACAAGATTACAAATATTGTTTTTACAGAAGTTCTGAAATAAAAGTGAAACTAATGAAATAGCAACAATTCAAAGAAAAAAAAATCTTAAAAGTGTGTATCCGGAAAACCAAATACGGGGGTTGGCGAGCGAAGCGAGCAGGGGGCAAAGCCCCCTAGTTGTAAAAAAAACAAAAAAAAACCATACCAAATGGTATATAACAGAGACATGCACATTGTATGGTGCACTGCAAATGCTGATATTGAGGTCTACAGTGATTACTTAGATTCTACCCACCTTAGAGAGCTAATGTATAATAAAAAATGCAAACAATGATACAAAATAATAATAAGAAGAAGAACAACCAAACTACACATAATGTATCTGAAATAATATTGTTTCACAAGCAGCTATACTGTATGAGAGCAGAGCGTGTTATTAAACAGGCAGACCACAGTGACATTTTCAATTTGCATTGAAGTTCAGTGCTGCCTACAATGTTCATTCTCTCTTTCTTAAGAATTTCTGATGAATATGCACACAACTGAAGCATCGGGTGCCAGGCAGGAACACCCTGGACAGGGCACAAGTTCTTCACTGGGTGAATCCACACACCATAGATAGATAGATAGATAGATAGATAGATAGATAGATAGATAGATAGATAGATAGATAGATAGATAGATAGATAGATAGATAGATAGATAGATAGATAGATAGATAGATAGATAGATAGATAGATAGATAGATAGATAGATAGATAGATAGATAGATAGATAGATAGATAGGGGATTAATAAAGAAAATATTAAATTAAAGAGTGATAACAATGCAGGTATATAGACAGACAATAACTTTATATAATGTTAACGTTTACCCCCCCCCGGGTGGAATTGAAGAGTTGCATAGTGTGGGGGAGGAATGATCTCCTCAGTCTGTCAGTGGAGCAGGAAAGTGACAGCAGTCTGTCGCTGAAGCAGCTCCTCTGTCTGGAGATGATACTGTTTAGTGGATGCAGTGGATTCTCCATGATTGACAGGAGCCTGCTCAGTGCCCGTCGCTCTGCCACGGATATCAAACTGTCCAGCTCTGTGCCTACAATAGAGCCTGCCTTCCTCACCAGTTTGTCCAGGCGTAAGGCATCCCTCTTCTTTATGCTGCCTCCCCAGCACACCACCATGTAGAAGAGGGCGCTCACCACAACCGCCTGATAGAACATCTGCAGCATCTTATTGCAGATATTGAAGGACGCTAGCCTTCTAAGGAAGTATAGTCAGCTCTGTCCTTTCTTACACAGAGCATCGGTATTGGCAGTCCAGTCCAATTTATCATCCTGCTGCACTCCCAGGCATTTATAGGTCTGCACTCTCTGCACACAGTCACCTCTGATAATCACGGGGTCCATGAGGGGTCTGGGCCTCCTAAAATCCACCACCAGCTCTTTGGTTTTGCTGGTGTTCAGGTGTAGGTGGTTTGAGTCGCACTATTTAACAAAGTCCTTGATTAGGTCCCTATACTCCTCTTCCTGCCCACTCCTGATGCAGCCCACGATAGCAGTGTCATCAGCGAACTTTTGCACGTGGTAGGACTCCAAGTTGTATTGGAAGTCCGATGTATATAGGCTGAACAGGACCGGAGAAAGTACAGTCCCCTGCAGCACTCCTGTGTTGCTGATCACAATGTCAGACCTGCAGTTCCAAGACGCACATACTGATGTCTGTCTTTAAGATAGTCCACGATCCATGCTACCAGGTATGAATCTACTCCCATCTCTGTCAGCTTCTCCCTAAGGAGCAGAGGTTGGATGGTGTTGAAGGCGCTAGAGAAGTCCAGAAACATAATTCTTACAGCACCACTGCTTCTGTCCAAGTGGGAGAGGGATCGTGTAGCATGTAGATGATGGCATCCTCCGCTCCCACCTTCTCCTGGTATGCAAACTGCAGAGGGTCAAGGGCGTGACGGACCTGTGGCCTCAGGTGGTGAAGTAGCAACCGCTCCATGGTCTTCATCACATGTGACGTCAGAGCGACAGGCCGGAAGTCATTCAGCTCACTAGGATGTGATACCTTTGGGACTGGGGTGATGCAAGATGTGTTCCAAAGCCTCGGGACTCTCCCCTGTTCCAGGTTCATGTTGAAGATGCTGTGACAGATAGGGGGCGCTCTCACTCCCTTGAACCCTCGGATCAAACGCCAGACACCAGATAAAAGTCCAATATTTTGACTTTTTATTATAATAATGTGTACAAAACACCCTCCTCTCCACAATACTCATAAACAATAACAATATTCAATAAATAATCAATCCTCCACTCTCCCAGACGTGTTGCCACCCTTCCACCCAGCTCAGCTCAATGTATGGGATCTCCCACAGTCCTTTTATAGTCCTTGACCCGGAAGTGTTTCACTCTCTCGGTCCATGTGACTAGGAACACTTCCGGGTCAGATAAAAACTCCTTTTCTTCATCCCGGAAGTACATCATTCCTCCTGCCACTGTGACTAAGACGTACTTCCGGGTTACAGTGCACGTAAAAGTCTCTGGGCCTCCCTGCAGCGTCCTCTAGCGGCCCCCATGGTATCCAGCAGGGCTGTGGATAAAAACTCCATTGTCCAGGATTCCCTGCTGGCCTTCGAGGCACCTCCATGCTTCAGGGAGAGCTCCATCTGGCGGCCTGGGGGTATTGGCCAGGATGAACGGCCAGACATATATCACAATGCGCTGTAGAGGACTCCCTAGCTCCAACGCACAGGCCTTCAGCATTCGTGGCGATACTCCATCTGGACCCGCTGCTTTGCTGGCACAAAGTCTCCTCAGCTCTCTGCTTACCTGGGCTGCTGTAATTGTGGGTTGGGGTAAACTCTCTCCTATGCTGGTATCAGCATAAGGATGGGTGGAGGGTGCAGTAATCCGAGGTGAGAGTGGGTTAGGGAGGTCAAACCTGTTAAAAAAGTTGTTCATCTGGCTTGCTCTCTCCACATTTCTCTCGATGGTGGCACCCCGCTTCGAGCTGCAGCCATTGATAATCTTCATCCCATCCCACACTTCCTTCATGCTGTTATTCTGCAACTTCTGCTCCAGCTTTCTCCTGTAGTGCTCCTTCGCCGCCCTGAGCTGGACTCGGAGTTCCTTCTGCACACACTAGGGCCAATTTATCAATGGTAATTCACTTAAGCTGAAGTAACAGGATGAAACCCACATGGACATGGAAAGAACATGCAGCCTTCACAAAGGAAGCCCCCAGGGTTACAAACTCAGGTCTCCATATTGAGAAGGCAGCAGCACTACAACTGCATCAACCTAATACAATCATTTCAATTTAAATTAAAGAAGGAAATCTGGATTGCCAGCATTTTTATAAAGCACATACCAAGAAATCATAGAGAACAACATACATTAATAAACAATAAACAAATATATCCTTGTATATAATAAATAACACAGTGGAGCCATACAATATATAACACACTATCAGAATGCCACTCTAAGTAAAATAAAAAAAAAGCCTGTATAAATTAATGATTACCAGGAACAATGCCTAAAATGAACAAACAACAAATTTTCCTGCAGCTGCCTACAAAAATATACTTTAATAAGAAGGATAACGACTGTTGGAAGGAAAGGACTGGGTGGATGGGATGGGAATCAGCACCTCCAAATCCGAGACCATGGTCCTCAGCCGGAAAAGGGTGGAGTGCCCTCTCAGGGTTGGTAGCGAGATCCTGGCCCAAGTGGAGGAGTTCAAGTATTTCGGGGTCTTGTTCACGAGTGAGGGAAGAATGGAGCGTGAGATCAACAGGCGGATCGGTGCGGCATCCGCAGTAATGTGGGCTCTGCATCGGTCTGTCGTGGTGAAAAAGGAGCTGAGCCGCAATGGTGAAGCTCTCAATTTACCGGTCGATCTTTGTTCCTACCCTCACCTATGGTCATGAGCTATGGGTAGTGACCGAAAGAATGAGATCGCGAATACAAGCAGCTGAAATGAGTTTCCTCCGCAGGGTGTCTGGGCTTTCCCTTAAAGATAGGGTTAGAAGCTCAGTCATCCGGGAGGGGCTCAGAGTAAAGACGCTGCTCCTCCACATCGAGAGGAGTCAGATGAGGTGGCTCGGGCATCTGATCAGAATGCCTCCTGGACGCCTCCCTGGAGAGGTGTTCCGGGTACGTCTAACTGGGAGGAGGCCCCGGGGAAGACCCAGGACACGCTGGAGGGACTATGTCTCTCGGCTGGCCTGGGAACACCTTGGGATTCTCCCGGATGAGCTAGAAGAAGTGGCCGGGGAGAGGGTAGTCTGGGCATCTCTGCTCAAGCTGCTGCCCCCGCGACCTGACCTCGGATAAGCGGAAGAGGATGGATGGATGGATGGATGGATGGATGGATGGATGGAAGGAAAGGATTGTTGAACCACATACTATTTATTGTGTGCACCTTCACCCTCTGACCTGATAGCTGATGCTGTGAGTGAGTACTGTCTTAAAGGATACCCTCTGCTTTTCACTGTGTGTCTTTGTTAAATAGCTCAGATTTTCTTTTACAAATTGCTATTTCTGTTGCTAATACTGAAATTCAAAAATCAAACTAATGTCATGTAAGCTAAATCTCACTGAACAGCAGTTCTGTAAAGAGTCTCATAATTCTCATAATGTTTCAATGAATTTTTTCTGAGACAGATGTGGTGCCCCTTCTCGTAGACTGTTTATGTGTTCTGATCGAAAGTCAATTTTAAATCTACAATTACTCCAAGCTATTTATAACATTCAACTGTCTGGCCTTTGATGAATAGTTCTTTGGGTGAATTGCGTTTCTACTAAAATCAATAAACTTTTCCTTAGTTTTCGTAACATTCATTTGTATAAATTATTTATCACATCAGCTAATAAAATCATCCACACAACCTTGGTTTTTTCGATTCTCATTAAGTTCAGAAATACACTGTCCTCTGTATATTTTTAAATGTATATACATTTTAATATTGACTGCTATATGCACCCAAAGACTGAAAAGGAGATTTTAAAAATGTTTAAAAGTTATTCAAATATTGCCACAAATCTGGTAAAGATGGAATGTTCTCTTTTTATGTACTTTGTTGAAAGAATACATATATTTAAATAGCAATCAATTGTGACCTCGTTACATAATAGCAGATTATACTCATCATATGCTACTCAAAAACAAAATAATATTGGATATAGGAAGACAAAGAAAATTACACATAAAATCAGTTTCAATTTCACCTGTCAAAAGCATACAGCCTATGATGGGCCAGCCATTAGCATATTTTAGCATAGTTTGAGGAAATAGGAAGAGCATTAACATTACTATGGCTATCCAGAGCCATTTCAATACACAAATACATTTTAAGTCTATTTTGTGATGCTGTGTAAAATAGATTTCAACCACAATGCAGACATGTTTTCTTTAACAATACAGGCAAATGTTTACTGCTTTTTGTATGTTTAATATTTTAAAAATATTCTTATTGTCATTGTTTGCCTATGGGACCCGATGGGATGCAGTACAGTGCCTGCTGGTTTTCATTCTGATGTCACTTCTAACCTCCAGTGAATGCGCTCTGTAATTAGTTCTGAGTTGTTTGCACTGAGCTATGTCACCATCTGAAGCAACATCTGGTGCTGAAGTTAAATCATTGGTTGAGAAGAACTGAGGGAAATGTGCAGCACACACTGAGGGATGGTGTTTAAAAAAGCAGGATGCAAGAGTCAGCAGAGTACCCTGTGATGAAAGCAAAGATGGTTAGAATGTGAAGCCTCATGTCATTTGGGCATTTACGCTCATTCAGTCAGACGAAATGTTCTTCTTTTAAAGACTTTCTCAGGCAATATTTAGTATTGAAGAACCTTTCTTTGAGTGTCAAGTCCTCATCTGGTCACAGGGTAATACCATCCATCTAACAAATTTGGAAAAATTACTAATTGTTTTACTTTTGGGTAAAACTCCAGAATCAGAAATGAAGAAGAGGGATTAACCATTTTTTATTCTGCACAGAAACTTATCCATTTATCTACAAATCATCCAAAAGTAAATTAATCTTTAGCTACAAGTTTGAACTGTAAGAGAGAGTTATAAATTGAGTGGATAGATAGATAAAGTCTTCTTTAGCAGGATAACAATAATTCAGAATCACTTGAATGTGGGTTGCAAGATGGCACAACATTCTAACCTGCATGGCAACAAGACAATGGAGTTTGTTTTTGGACTGTGAAAGAAGCTACAAATATAAGCAAATGTTTTAGTTAACTACAAGTACACATTCTATTAATGACATCCAAAACAGGCCATTTCTATGCAAGTGTAACTACAGATGAGACCCCACACAACCCCAAGTTAACCACAATGATGCTCTCTTTGCCAGAAACCATTTTGAGATACAAGATGGCTGCAAGCCACAAGGCTATATTCCAGCTGAGCAGTAAGTATGCAGCTGCAATTTTTTTTTTTCCTAGAGAGGAATGAGCGCTTATTCTTTTTGGACAAATATATTCTGTTATTCACTTGGAAACAAAAGACTTTTCAAATGCACTCAGAGGGAACAGATTACTCTTGATGGATTTTACTCACTATGCCATAAGCCAAAAGCTGACAGCTGCTTTCTCTTTCCTTAATGATACGGCCTCAAACATCTCCTCTGTTTAATAGCCTGCAGATCAACCGGGATGTAAGGGAATGCACAGGCACCAATGGGGTTAAAGAATAACAACAAAAAGGAAATAAACATGTGTACAAAGCTAAAGTAACTAACGGACTCCTTTGGGTCTGGATTAAGTAAGTAGTCTTTCTAGACAGGGATTTCTCATGTTCAAGCTCACAGTCTCTGCTACTCTCCTATTGAGTGGGTAGTGATGGCTGACAGGGTGCTTCTGTCATAGAGCTGCTGTATCCTGGGTTCCATTAATGGACTACTAACTGTCTCCATGGAGTTTGCATGACCCTCCCCCCCCACCCATCATATGACCAGCAGACATGCAGACAGTGCAATGGGTGAAAAAGTGAGCTGGAAAGGTATGTGAAGTTTACTTTTTCAGTAGACAGTCTACCCTAAAATTAAATGTGACTATGACATTGGCACAAATATTCATAAACAGTATGTGAAAGGCACTATATAATTTATAAATAGTTTCAGTGCATGTAAAAGGCACTGTACAATAGATCAGGGGTGTCCAGCTCCGATCTTGGAGACCTATTGTGGCTGCAGGTTTTCATTCCTGGCATTTTATTCATCAGTGAACAATTTCTGCTGTTAATTGACTTCTTTTCCCTTCACTTTAATGGCTATGTTTTTTAAGACTTGGTCCTCTGAATTGATTCTTCTATCTTTAAATGACTGCCACACAAAAATGAGATGTGAATTGAGCCAGCAGATAACCAGCCTAGCTGGGGCCTCAAAGGTCCATGTACTTTTTGGTATTTGAAATTTCATTTTAGAAGCAAAAACGGAAAACGAAAATGAAAGGAATGTTCAGATTTAGATTTTTGATCAAAGAATAAAATGAGAGAAAATAAGGTATTTTTTTAATTCTGTGGTAACATATAGCAGTCATAAACTTAAAATTACACATACTTTTCTCGATTTATTTGTGATTCAAATAATGAAAGTGCTATAGCTCAAAAAAAACCAAAATAAGATGCATTTTCGTTGTCTGAAACCGGAGGTACGTCTTCTGCGCGATTTTTGACGACGAACAGTCGTCCTCACAACACATCAACCGACAGCTTTGAAGTTACACTGCATGGCATCAGCAGAGGATGGACCATTACGTTGTTTTTCAGAACAGTAAAAGAGTGACACTCCAGGACGAGGACATGACTGCAGAAAAAACGAGTCCCATCTTTCAGGTAAAAATATAAGCTTTGCAAACTTTACTTCATTGATGTGGCAGTTCTTTTATGAACGTTATTGTTATTTACTGTGAAACAGCTAACATTTGGTGATTTCATTTACTAACACTAAGTCTGGCAATTTTTATAGTGCTAGCATTTTGAATGTGTGAAAATGTGTGAATGGTTGACATTGACATTGACATTGACAAGTGTAACACATGTTCAGAAAACTTTCTGTAAATCACGTTGCTCTCCTAACAAGTTAAATTTGTGCGCACTGTTAATACTCGAAACGTTTACTGTATAGTAGCCGGTAAAAGTCAATGAGCAAACATTCAAAATGCTAGCACTATAGACAACAAAGTGGCCCAGTAGCATGGGTCATGGTAAATACGTCAATGGCTGAAGATCCTCCAGGTCAATATGACATGTTGAGTATAGTCAGTGTTTATCATGATGGCCTCTTATTTTTATCATTGTCATCTTCTCAGCTACTATCCCTAGTTAGTCCAGGGTCAGTCCTGTACTGCTGCTGGTCTTCCTTATCATTTTACAGTCGACCCTTGATATACGACCGGCCTGACAGGAGAACAACTTGATTGACAACCAAAATTTTTGTTTTGATTTACAACCAACATCTTGCGTTACGACCTGAATGCGGTCACGTGTATCCGCTTGCGCAATTGTAAACAAACAGCTGTGAGCGTTTGTAAGCGTCAGTCGAGGCGCAGATACATGTGTTTGTGGACGTAATTTCGGTCAGTGCAGTGATTTATATAATTTTTTTCGATAATTGCTAAGGAAGGAAGAGAAGGTAATGAAGGTAAAGAAAGCAATCACAATCGAAACAAAGAAGGAAATTGTGCGGAAATATGAGAGTGGTGTTCGTGTGACCGATCTCACTAATATGTACAGCATGTCGAAATCCAACATTTTGACAATTTTACAAAGAAAAGATTTGTATAAGGAGGCTTCTTCCAAACAATAACCACCTTTCATTTCATTCTCCTCCTCCTCCCTTCCTGCAGCCCAAAGATGTCAAATTAAATGGTGAGTACAGTATGAAATTGTTGTTTCTGGTAGGCTAGGAACTTTTTATAACTTTTTGGTTAGTACATTAGAAAAATTATTGGTGTTTTGGTAAATTATGCACATTATACAACCCTTTTTTATTATGAAAAGGTTAAGTAAGTGTTGCTGTGGGAGGTTCGGAATGCATTATGGGTATTTCCATTATTTCTTATGGGAAAAATAGTCTTGACTTACAACCAACTTGAGTTACAACCAGCCCTCGCGAACGAATTGAGTTCGTAAGTCAAGGGTCCACTGTATTTGGGAACCTGACAATTCCTCAGCTGATGTTATTCCCCCAGTAGACCAGACCATGAAACACTACATTGATCATTATGGAATAATTTCAAATCTTCAGCATCTTTTCATACACATAAAGGACCTGATCCTCCTGAAAAAGATGAGCCTGCTCTGGCCCTTTATTGTACAATATGTTTGTGTTGTTTATCTAATCCAGTCTACTGCTTAGATTGACCCTCTGTATTTATAATTCTCACCACCTCCACGCCATGATAGCAACTGACCTCCAGCAACCCCCTTGTTTTAATACTGCACAGTTATTTGAGATTCTCCCATCACCACTTTTCTACACACTTTCATATGTTCATATGTTGATGTAGCCTATGACGGTGGAAACATCTTAGCATTTCTGTAATAATATATTGGAGTTGTGCTGAAAACTGATTGCATACAGGGTGAAGAGAAAGGTTGTATAAGACAGTTCCCCATGTGCCCTTGTGTTGCTGTTTACCATCAATAACACATAGTCCTGGAGCCTCACAAACTACTGCCGACTGGTTAGAGTCCATGATCCAGAGGACCTTTGAGGAATCTACAGTACTTCATCTTAACCCCCAATTGGATGGGTTTAACAGTGTTAAAGGTAGTGTAGAAACAACAAATACTATCTTAATTGTAGTATTAGCTTTTTACAAGTGGGAGTAGGATCCCTGAAGAGTATAGAAATGCTGTGTAGCATATAGAAATTCAATTTTTTCTCTGTTAAGAGAGCAATATGGAATGAAATATTAAGAATTTAACAAAATGCATAACATAAGATAAGAGAGGTTTTCCATTTACTAGCATTGTGTATTTCATTTCTTCTTCTCCTATAAGCTGATTTGGTTGCCCCTTTTAACTTTTTAATGATGAGTTTGCCATTCCACCATATCACAGGCATATGGCCTTATATGAGCAGGCCTATAGGCAGTAGAGTAACTATTAGCATGGTTTTATTGGTTCAGCCTCTTCCTATACCAAAATAATATTTAAAATACGAACAGATTATATAGTACATTCTTAAAAATTTCCCCTAAAAGAAAACTAATCTTAAAAAGACTGTCAACGTTTTTGCCAAAATGTTCTGTATATGGAAGGGACATATTCTGCAAGCAGCATCAACAATGAAAGTGATTCACTGTAATTCAATACAGTCTTCTACAAACTAAGGTCGAGCTATGCCACCATAAATGGTAAATAAAGATTAAGACTAACTTTTTTCAGTTGGGCAGCAGTGCAGCATACTCATCATTTCATGGGTCATATAAATGTGATGGTGTATATAGAATAAGGAATAAGAAATAAGAAGAAGAAATGAGAAGAAGAAATTCCTCGTCTGTCGTTTTATACTTGTGTTAATTAATGCATGGCCTGTTAACACACGAGAACTTTGCTAGAGATCATATGATACATTTCTTATCAGCGTAACTGAATAGTTTTTATGTTCAAGTCCTGGGGTACCACTGTGCCTACAGGTTTTCATTTCAACCAGTTTCACAAATCAATTATTTCTTCTAATTGATCTAATTATTTAATTAGGTGACCTTTTTCCTTCTCTTATGTTCCCAGAAAACTTATCCATATTACTAACCGAGAATGCTAAACCGGATGATGGACGCAGGCACATCCGGCAATGGGCCGTAGCTGCAAAAAGACGTACTGCGCAGGCGCAAAAAGAGTCCGCGAGAGTCGGCTGAGGAGCCGAGAAAGGCGGACAAAAGAGGGCGAGAGAGGCGGATGAGGGGCCGCGAGAGGCGGACAAGACCACAGAAAAAATGAGTGAGCACAGGAAAAAGGGAGAAATGAGGCGCAAAGAGCACCGAAAAAAGGAAAAGGCACATAAAAAAGTCGTCAAACGCAAGCAAAGCACGAAACACATTGCACACGAAACTAGACCCAAAAAAAAAAAAAAAAAAAAAAAAAAAAAAAAAAAAAAAAAGAGGCTCGCGCACAACAGCAAGGCACCCCCCCCCCCCTACAGGCACCGTACGGGACACATACCAAGAGGGGGATTCAACAAGCCCATGGAACACAAAAAAAAGAACACAAAACCACCCCACAGACCCTACAAGCAAGGGACGGGACACACACAAAGAGGGGGATTCAACAAGACACAGGAACACAAAAGAAAGAAGACGCTCGCGCGACAACAATCCTCATACACCCCCCCCCCCCCCCACACACACACATCCATAAGAAGTGACACCCAAAGCCACATATTCTAAAGTGAACATCAGCACCTTCACACTAGACAGCATAGGTGTCAGCATTGGTGGATCTCCTTACAATAAAGCACTATTAACCGTTCAACTGCAGAAAAGGAAACATATTAACAGTGACTGCGATCCTCCTTATTACTTATCCATATTTCGCATGCTGAGAAAGAAACAAGTCATGAATACACGGTCACGGGTACAAAACGAAAAGGAAAGGATAACAGGAACAAACACACGAACACGAAAGAAACAACAAAATAGACGGCTATGCAGCATAGGTGGATCTCATTACAATAAGGCACTATTAACCGTCCAACCGCAGAAAAGGCTCCATATTAACAGTGAGTGCAATACTCCTTATTACTTATCCATATTTCTAAAAGAAAAAATGTCTCGACTCCAAAAACGCAAAGCTCAACTAAAGCTTCTAACTAACGATGTACCTAAAAGTAAAAACTTTATGAACTGCATTAGATCCTACAATAGTTCATTTGCTTTTGCATATACCGGAGTAAATATCAGGCCAACAAAAGGCAATGGCCCATACTGCTTTAGCTTATGTGCACAAATACTGCATCGCATTGGAACAGTGCACCCTGAAACAAATCAACAACGCAAATATGCACAAATCTACATCCTAGATCCACATTACGCAAACTATCAATCAAAGTGCTGCATCGCAACAGGCACGGATTCAAAACGAAACACCTCCAGTCTCAGACATACGTTAATGGCAGCAAAGGCTACAACGGGCTTCTCACACAGCACAGGCAAATCGATTACAGCTCCAAAACAACACGTCCCAAATACTACACATGCAACAACGCGCCTCTCAAACGGCACAAGGAAAACATACACCAGGAAAATTCATTCGGATTAATGAATGTCATTTGCATTCATTGTCATTCAGTTCACTTCCCTGAAGAAACAACTGGCAATACAAGTAATACATTTACACGTTGTTGTCAAAAGGGTCAAATTAGACTGCCTCCTTTACATTCATATACTGAATATCTGCAGAAGCTTATAACTGACGATGTACCTGAAAGTGAAATCTTTATCAACTACATTACATCCTACAAATCGGTATCCACTATGAACATTAACGGTGGCACTGCACGTGACATCCGTCTTGAAAAAATGTTGTTTATTGATGAATGTTCAATGGCATGAAGTCACTTACTCAACACCATTCATAAACTTCTACAAACGTTTATGAATAATAATATTCGATTTGGAGGAAAGGTACTTTTATGAGGAGGAGATTTTAGACAGTGATTAGCTATTCTTCCAGATGCCATGCACTCAGCTATTGTTCAGTGCACCTTAAAATACGCAGACAATTGGCATTGCTTTCAAAAGATACAGTTAGTAAAAAAAATACGATGTCCAGAACCAGATCATAACAATTGCTTATTACAACTGAGAGATGGTACACTCACCGATACAGATGGACTTCAGCCACATATTATTACAATTCCTCAAGCCTTTATCTGCGACGACTTAGTTACAGAGACATTTGAAACAGCAATCTCATTAGACCAAATGCACCTTTTAACACAACACACTATATTATGTCCAAAAAATATTAATGTGGAAAACATAAATACCCAAGTCATTCCATTACTTCCTGGAGAGACACAACTCTTTCTAAGCTCTGACAAAATTGACTCTGATCACAACAATAACCATCTTAAATGACCTTACAAGTTCTGAGCTGGAATTACCTTTTACACTTAAACGACGTGTACAAAGAAATTTTCAAATAAACCTTTACACTGTGCCACACACTTTATTGTTTGCTTTCTATTTGCATCATCTACACCGTCACACTATTCTATATCTCATTCATACATCACGCTCTTTGTCATTCCCAACACCAGAGGTTGGCGAGCGAAGCGAGCAGGGGGCAGAGCCCCCTAGTCTAGTATGAAGAAGAAATTCAGAAATGTGCATTTTTCCAGAGTTTTAAATGCTCAGCTTTCTTTTACCATATTCTAATCATCCCCTCATTTCCCAAATACAATTAGTGATGACAAATGCATACAGAGTAGCAAATGACACTCAGTATTAAGGGAAGTGGCTTCTTCATTGTCATATTCACTTGGGCGCTAATTAGTAAAAAAGGCTTAAGTCTGCAGCTCTAAAGTTTAGTCCTCTGGACCTCTGTGGCTGGAGGTGTTCATCCTCACCAAATTCTGTTTTCAACTGCTCACATTAATCTCTGTTTGTGCCTTTCACTTATCAATTCAAAAATTACAAACTTGGTTTGCTAAATTTCGATTGGAATGTAGCAAGTATTTATGTGTTTTAGTCTGTAAGTTATTTTTCTTGTTTGCTTTTTAAGTTTTTTTTTTCTTTTTTAATGTGCTGGTTATTTAAGCCTTTTCTAACCAATTAACTTACAAATGAATATGACAGTGAAGTAGATGTTTCCTATTAGCATTCAGTGTCATTTGCATTTGTGTTTGCACTGCTTGTCACTAATTGTTTGTATTTGTATACAATTTAGAGGGTAGCCTTCACAGGAAAAGGTAAATTAAAAAGAAAACTACAAAAGAATGTTAAGC
The DNA here is from genome assembly GCF_900747795.2 of Erpetoichthys calabaricus. Lineage (NCBI taxonomy): Eukaryota > Metazoa > Chordata > Cladistia > Polypteriformes > Polypteridae > Erpetoichthys > Erpetoichthys calabaricus. The sequence continues at coordinate 95,386,982 of NC_041403.2, read as the reverse complement.
ATTTAAAACAAGGGCAAAATTTGGCAGTTGTGAATTTCTTCCAAATATCAATCTATATATAAGTTGCTCAGGTCTGTCTGTCTGTCATGCAATTACTTGGAAACTACTGGGGCTAGAACCTTGATCTTAATTGAAAGCTTATTACCTGATAAGCACTGGTGAATCAGCAAATTTGAGGTTCTGCCAACCTTGGCAAAATGAGCTGACTTTGTGTGTTTCTTACAGCAAATTGATCAAGAGGGTGATATGGCAGAAAGGAAAAGAAGAGTAGCGACATCTGCTAAGCATGAAGCAAACTGCAGAAGCAGATTACCTGATAGGAATAAGAACAGTGACAGCTGTGGCATCAGCATATACAGTGCAGCAACCTGATGGTATTGACAAACTACTAGGACTAGAACCTTGATCTTGGTCTTAATCGAAAATGTATATCCTGACACATTCTGGAAAGTAAAAAAATAAATAAATAAAGTCACAGCAACCTCAGAAAAGTAAAGTGATTAACAAAGTGACATGGCAGAAAGAAAATCAGCCCCATCTGCGGAGTATCTTACTAGTGTGCGGAAAAGTTTGTTGTAATAAAACCTGAATCCTTGCAAGCCCATCTATTGAGAATCCCCCAGTACATGCTACATATGTCTTCCAAATTCATAGTCAAGTGTAAGTATTGTGTTTATTGATCATAGCCTGTGACGAAGAACTATGTAATAGGTAGAAGGAAAAGGAAGACAACAGAAATCTTCAGAGTGTCAGACACATCACATACGGTGCTTAATAAAGATACAAGAAAGACAACAACAAAGAAATGCATGGAAACAAATGAGCACTGCTTTCAAACATTACGTCACTAATGTATTCACTGTGTCACAAATGCTTTATTGCACCAAAAGAGAATAGCCATCCAATCCATCAGTAAAGAAAAATTACAGCAGTAGTAAAAGATGACATCTAACTAGGAGAAGAAACCAACAGCATGGAGTCCATCACCCAGCTGGTGGTCAAACATTGAACATGGGGGTCTCCTAGCAAAGCAGCAGAACTCAGAAGGTTCAGAAGTAACTGTCAACATAAAGATAAAAATAAAGGCCTCTCTTAACATAAGTTCAATTTGTTCTGTGCCTGTCGAGAGCATGTATATGTTGTGTGTGCAGCAGTATGTACAGTTTAGGCTTCTGGGTGACAGTACAGACAGCTTTAACTGCCAAAAATATATAGTTAACTTAGAGGTTGTCAAGAAAACACACACTTTGGTGGACTGCTTTAGGAACCTGATAGTGATTAGGCAGCTAGACAATTGGATTGACTTGTTTTGTTTAGACAATTCAGCCATTTCTGATTTGACATTAGTCTCTCCAGTCCTGAAGTGCATGGCCAAAATTAGCAGCACCAATTCAACCACAAGGGTGTTCAGGTAACAGTGAGACAGAAGTCTAAGAGTGAAAATTTAGTCCTTAGGCTCCCAGGTGACCAATTCAAACCCAGAACAGATTCTCTGCATTTAGCACCAGGTCTGTCGAGACAGAGAACAACAAAATGCTTATAATTGTAAAGATTGCGTGAGGCAGCTGAGATACCTCTACCTCTGCAACCAGTGGAGCTCTGGACTCATAGAACTGCCATTAACCCAAGGTGAGCTGTGTGAAGCTGGGCTGGTGGTAAAATAATGCAGGCAAAGGATTAGGCAATCGTATGGATAGCTGTGTTGGGAGAGTCTCAAAGCTGAGACTCAGGCCTGGAACGGTGTTTTCTGCGTCAGTTCAACAGCTAAGAGATCAGTACATCTGCAGCCCCACACAAGGAGGTTCGCCTGCTCACTTACTATCAATAGATCACTGGACAGACACCTACGCTGCTGCACTGCCTCAAAGTTTTATTGATTTTTTTTTATACCAAAAATAACTGTTAATATTAAAGATATACAGCAATATGCACTGCAATGACATGATTTTATTTGATACAATATATTTTCAGTATTGTTTATGTATATTTTTGTCTTAAATGTTGTCTGTGAGTTTCTGCAACCTTTTGGAAAGTTTCAAAAATATTACCATTTAATTGTTCATGGCCAACTCGTGAATAACCAAAACCACAATATGAAGTTCATAGATATGCGTGAATACTGTACCTTATTTTGCATATCAGCACTAACAGTATCACTGTGCCACAATCTGAGATATTAAAGAGGAACTTGATATCTTTATGCACCAAAGCTAAAAGAAAATTTCAGAATTGAATTGTGTCTGGCCCCTTACCAAGATTATGTAAAGGGGTTGTGATTTATAGCAGATTGTGCTCCAGGTAGAGACCGTGTGTGCACATAAAAGCCTAGCCTTTGTGAATAATTGTAATGATTTTTGGGAAAGGCCTATATTTTTCAAGAGAGATAGTCTTCATCCTAACTGGAGGGGATCTTTTTTTCACAATACAACAACAAAACTGCCTGGCTGACTGATTAAAGTACAAAGTAAAGTACAGGCCACAGTCTTATGATCTTAAATCACAGGCTGTTGTATATCCCACCTGTTACTGTCCTGTAGCTCCTACCCAGAATGCCTGTTGTGGGGCATCTTATAATTTAGTATTGAAGAAAAATATGAATCATTTAACAACCAAAGAATAAAAATCATCATTTAGACCAGAAGTTAAAATCAGCTCTTCCACTACGGGTACCCGTATTAGTAACTTAATTCAAATTAAAACAAAAAATATAGCACCATAACAGAAACATCACTGCAGTTTAAAATGATGCGTGCTAAACATTTCCTCTCTTGGAAATAAAGCTGTAAAAAACAAAAAAAAAGGTTTGTGTCATCTCATTCAAACTAGGCTTGCTAAATCTGATACTATTCCCTTAGCCAAGGCATCACCAAACAGTTATACATTCCTTCACAAATCTAGAAATACTGCTCGAGGAGGTGGCCGTAGGATAATTCTCTGTGGTGAACTGCAAACTGCTTCTAAAAAATTATTTGAATTTACATCTTTTGAGGCACTCGTATTACATAGTAAAACTGATTCCAGCATATACAGACTACCAGGGCCAAATTCATTGTTCATGGCTGAATATTGCAGTCTTTAATCCTATTTAGCCATAGGTTATGATCTTGTAGTGTTGATAGGGGATTTTAATATACACATTGACGAGGAAACTGGAACTTTACTTATTTGTTAAACTCAGTAGGGTTTTGCTGGATTGTCGATATCTCATAGTCATAACCACACACTAGATCTAATTATTACTTACAGAGCTGAGATTCAAAATTTACAAATTACACCTTTATATGAAGTTATTTCTGATAACTACTTAATTACATATGATTTGGTTTTGCTCTTAACAGTATATTTGCAGATTAAAACAAGGACAGTGCTCAAGTACAATAGTGGAAAAACTAATTTGAATTAGCTAACATGAAATTATATTGTGGGCGGCACGGTGGCGCAGTGGTAGCGCTGCTGCCTCGCAGTTAGGAGACCCGGGTTCGCTTCCCGGGTCCACCCTGCGTGGAGTTTGCATGTTCTCCCCGTGTCTGCGTGAGTTTCCTCCGGGCGCTCCGGTTTCCTCCCACAGTCCAAAGACATGCAGGTTAGGTGGATTGGCGATTCTAAATTGGCCCTAGTGTGTGCTTGATGTGTGGGTGTGTTTGTGTGTGTCCTGCGGTGGGTTGGCACCCTGCCCAGGATTGGTTCCCTGCCTTGTGCCCTGTGTTGGCTGGGATTGGCTCCAGCAGACCCCCGTGACCCTGTGTTCGGATTCAGCGGGTTGGCAAATGGATGGATGGATGGATGGAAATTATCTTGTGCCTTTGAAAGAGGATTTGGATCCAGTAGCTTCTATTAAAACAAAAGTGATTAAAGCACGTACTGTAGAAACTCACCCTGGTTTAATGAGAATACTGAAACACTTAACCTAGAAAGCTGAAAACTGCAGCGTATATGGAGAGCAATAAAGCTTATAGTCTTCCTAATTGCTAGGACAGAGAAGTGTTAAAAATATAAAAAAGCCCTCTTTATACCTTGCTTGGACTACCATTCTAGATGAATAGATAACAATAGCGATAGTCACTGTTTACTGTTTAGCACAGAGGCTGATCTATCAAAGGGTGATTCTGAACTACAATACAAATTACCTTCAGACATTAGTTGTGCAGACTTTAAAAACTTCTATAATGAGAAAATTGACAATATAAGATCCCAGATCTCAGCATCACTTTACCAACTTAATATTAGATTAGCAAACCCTGTCTCGTCTTGTTCACACTACTTTAGCAATTTTCATTTGGAAACAGAACAGGAAGTCATAACATTAATTTCTAAAATGAAATCTATTTCTTGTTCTTTAGCATTATCAATCGTTCATTACTAAATGGCACAGTTCCTGATGAACTAAAAGATTCAGTTATGAGACCATTACTTAAAAAGATGGAGATAGACCCACAAATGCTTAACAAATACAGATGCAATCCAAATTTACCCTTTCTCTCTAAAATATTTGAAAAATTAGTCACCTTTATTTTACTACACAGGGTGGAAAATTACATTGGGCTCATAGGCACTGTGCTTGTGTGGTTTAGTTCTTATTTATCAAATCAATTCCAGTATGTACAGAAATGTGCCGACAGTACTCCATCGTTACACTCAGAAGTTAAATATGGTGTCCTGCAGTGCTCAGAACTAGGACCTTTACTGTTTTCACTTTACATACTTTCATTAGGAATGATCATTAGAAAACATGGCATTCATTTTCACTCATATGCAAATAACATCCAATTATACCTTTGTTTGAGATGAAATTACACTTCTTCATTAGTGTCCTTAATTATGTAAGTGAATTAAAGTAATGGATGAATAAGAACTAATTGTCTCCGAATACAGAAAAAACTGAAATTTTAGTTTTCAGCCAGGAAATGATGATGACCACGACAATATTCTGTCACTTTTAAACTCAGTTGGAATCACCATTAGTTTTAGTGAATTCAGTGCATAACCTAGGTGTTATCTATGACACTAGCAAGTCATTTTAATCACACATTAAAAAACTATCCAAAACCTGTTTTTTCCATACTAAAAAATAAAATGTTTTCTAAATATACAGGACACTGAAAAATTATTTTATGCATTTATTTTAGTAGGATTAACTACTGCAATACAGTACATTATTAACTTCTTTTTGTACCTTTCAGTTACAGTCATATGAAAATGTTTGGGAACCCCTCTTAATTCTTATTTTTGTTTATTATTGGCTGAGCTTTCAAAGTAGCAACTTCCTTTTAATATATGACATGCCTTATGGAAACAGTAGTATTTCAGCAGTGACATTAAGTTTATTGGATTAACAGAAAATATGCAATATGCATCATAACAAAATTAGACAGGTGCATATAATTGGGCACCCCAACAGAGATATTACATCAATACTTAGTTGAGCCTCATTTTGCAAATATAACAGCCTCTAGATGCCTCCTATAGCCTTTGATGAGTGTCTGGATTCTGGATGGAGGTATTTTTGACCAATGTTTTTATACAAAATCTCTCCAGTTCAGTTAAATTTGATGGCTGCCGAGCATGGACAGCCTGCTTCAAATCATCCCATAGATTTTCGATGATATTCAAGTCAGGGGACTGAGACGGCCATTCCAGAACATTGTACTTCTCCCTCTGCATGAATGCCTTTGTAGATTTTGAACTGTGTTTTGGGTCATTGTCTTGGAATATCCAACCCCTGCGTAACTTCAACTTTGTGACTGATGCTTGAACATTATCCTGAAGAATTTGTTGATATTCGGTTGAATTCATCTGACCCTTGACTTTAACAAGGGCCCCAGTCCCTGAACTAGCCACACAGCATGATAGAACCTCCACCAAATTTGACAGTAGGTAGCAGGTGTTTTTCTTAGAATGTGGTGTTCTTCTTCCACCATGCAAAGCGCTTTTTGTTATGACCAAATAACTCAATTTTTGTCTCATCAGTCCAAAGCACTTTGTTCCAAAATGAATCTGGCTTGTCTAAATGAGCATTTGCATACAACAAGCGACTGTTTGTGGCGTGAGTGCAGAAAGGGCTTCTTTCTCATCACCCTGCCATATAGATGTTCTTTGTGCAAATTGCACTGAATTGTAGAACGATGTACAGATACACCATCTGCACCAAGATGTTCTTGCAGGTCTTTGGAGTTGATCTGTGGGTTGTCTGTAACCATTCTCACAATCCTGTGCATATGCCGCTCCTGTATTTTTCTTGGCCTGCCAGACCTGGGTCTACATTCCTTACAGTTGAAACTGACAGTTTAAACCTCTGAGATAGCTTTTTGTAGCCTTCCCCTAAACCATGAGACTGAACAATCTTTGTTTTCAGATCTTTTGACAGTTGCTTTGAGGATCCCATGTTGTCACTCTTCAGAGGAGAGTCAAAGGGAAGCACAACTTGCAATTGACCATCTTAAATACCTTTTCTCATGATTGGACACACCTGTCTATGAAGTTCAAGGCTTAACAAGCTAATCAAACCAATTTGGTGTTGCAAGTAATCAGTATTGAGCAGTTACATGCATTCAAATCAGCAAAATTACAAGGGGACCCAATTTTTGCACAGCCAGTTTTTCACATTTGATTTCATTTCATACAACTAAATACTGCTTCACTAAAAATCTTTGTTCGGAAAACACCCCAGTACTCAGATGTTCCTAGGAAATGAAAGACATACCACTGTTATTTTTTTGTTGAAAGCAGAGTAAATTATTATGCAGTCTGAGAGGGGTTCCCAAGCTTTTTCATGACTGTAATTCAAAAAACTGCAGCAAGAATTATTACACAAACCAGAAAATATAAACACATAACTCTATCTCACAGTTAAGCTTAGGGTTGATTTAAAAATCCAAATTTTAAAATATAAAGCCTTAAATGGCCAAAGCCCTGCTTGCTTATCTGAATTTTTCATTACTTACCAACCACAGTGCTCATTAAGACCTCAAGATGCTGGCTTACTTCAGATTCCAAGGATTAATAAAATAACAGTGGAATGTTGAGCTTTTAGTTACAGGGCCCTGAAGCTGTGGAATGACCTGCCTGCTGATATAACAGGTACCCCTTCAGTCTCAGCTTTAAAATCTTGGCTGAAGGCTTACAACTTCAGTCGAGCATACCCTGACTAGAGCTGCTGATTACCTGTGCATACTGCCATTTTGGTTGTTAGTCATTTGTATAGAAAAATAAGTAATACAATATTTTTAAACCATCACTAACCCTCTGAAATTCTGCTTCTCTTCATGTATCTGGATGTAGCACTTGGTGCCACTGTTCTACTGCCAGGTTGCTCTCCTGGGTATGAAAAAGGCATCTCTGATGAACGAGCACTGGAATCATTGGGTGGAAAGATGCTCTCATCAGACTAGATGGCCAGCACAGACTCCACTATAGAATGCCCAGGAGCAGGTTGACGGATAGTTGGCTGAGAATTCCAGGACCATGATTGTGTCTGCCTTTCTATTTTAATCTCCGCTGCTGTCAACTGGCCATAGTTCAACAATTAATTAATGTACAGATATTGTTGGTTTCCATTTATGTTAATCAGGTTCTATTTTGTTTTTTGTGTGTTTTTACAAATCTGTATTTTTATATGTACTAGTTCTGTATTTAGTAATTAGTATAACCTATACTTGCATTTTAACCTAAGAATTTGTTTGCAGCGCTCTGCCCTTGTACTCCGTGAAGAGCACTATACAAAATTAAGTTGTATTGTATTTTAAGTTGTATCATTACAAAGCTGCATTTTCTAATAGTGAAATCAAAACACTGTGTTACCAAAATGGAAGAGTTTAGCTTGCTCTATATGGACCATCTTTACTTTCCTAGAATCATACAAGATAATCTTTCTTAATCCAAAATAACACACAAAATAGGCCAACTGTACAAACAATATGATAAATTAGAAGAGTGAGCTATCAATTTGTTAATAAAAAAGTGCAGGTAACAACAGGACAACAGGACTAATTAGAGAACCAAAACTTGGACCAAACATAAAATAAATGTGATGTCATTTATACTTCGAAGTCTTAATATATGAGTATTGTTACAAATTATTAAATTGCTAATACTGACCTAATGGCACTGCTAGTTACTCAAAATCCTATGATATGATGATCCACCTAGAGGATAAGAAATAATAGTAGCTATTCATTTCTTAGCTACTGTACATATGGAGAGAAGCTGTCATTTACTGTGCCACAGGGCTTACAAGAATAAAGGGTGTACCTTTCCAAACTTTTATGGATAAGTATTGCTGTCACAGGAAAAATTAACTGAAGGTTTTCAATGACAAACGCACTTTGAGATTTCATCTCTAGAGCATGGTTTGTGCATTTTTGTAAAGCCATCTGCCTATGGTAAATACTTTGTGGACGCTGTAACCCAAAAAGGAATGGATTGATTCTTAGAAATTCTGTCTACAATTTGAACTTATTAGTTTTAAGAGCTAAATGGGTTTTGGGTGAATTCCAAATATTCAGCTTCGAACAACAACAGCCAAATCACTGCTCTGAATTTCACAAAACTTGTCATATACAATTTGATCATTCAAAGTTAAACATTTTTAAATGCAGTAGTCACAGCAGCTAACCTTTAATTATAAAGAAACGCTGATTACGTTATATGCCCTTGTTAAATTACAAGCATGTTAGGCTTACCATTACAGCAGACTAAAGAAAAAACATCAGTGGTATCGCATCTTGTGCATATTTTGGTAAATTCATATCATAAATTGTGGTCATGTTATAGAAATGTATCAAATCCATTTTTATATTTTTAATGTTATAGTTTTACTTTCTATTTTTTTGCATACTTTAAAAGTAAATTGTTGTTCCCATGGGCCATTTCCCACTAGCTGAAATTTCTATTTGTTCATTCAAAACCTAATACAGAATTTGTAATTACTGTATTACTACATTTGTGCTGATAAAAGCCAAAATGAAAAAAAACAACCAATTTGAATATGTAATCTTTCATAAACAAGTCCTGGGATGTATAATCACTCTGACCACTGCTACTTTAGGCATGGTTCACATTTTTTTATCTAATAAAAACAGTCCTCAGGCAAGATCATCCCTCTGGCTATGCATCAGACTCAATTCACTTTGGCTGATTAGCCAGCACTAAACCCACTTTGGCAGAAAACCTTTTGTGCTCCATCTACCGGACAGGCAATATCAACAACTGCACTTTATTTTTACATACAACAGCATGCTTCACAGTATGCAATGACCTGGAGTGCTAACTGGACCATTCATCCATCCATTTTCTTATCAAATCACCAAAATGAAAACCATCAGTTAATTGCATAAAGAAAAACATGCACAAATACAGCTAAGTATGTACAGATTCATGCAAAAGGCCAAAGGAGAAAAAAAACACTCCGATAATATTTGAATCCTTGAGACAGAACACAGTTTTTGCTTAAAGAAAATGTCTGAACAAACCTTGGTAAGGTGACAACTGAATTTCTTGAGTATTCTGTGAATCACAAACAAAAGTGCACAGGCTTACGTCTAAACCCTTGGCTATGACATACGAAGAGACAAAGTGGGATCAGTCTATAATTATGTCACTTCTAATATCTGCTTCAATTCAGATAATGTTTATTAATGCACATGCCCAGCAAGCAAAGCACTGAATTATAATAATGTGAAGTGGGCAATTTGCAGTGCTGTTTTTAAAGAATACTCTAAATTTTTATTACATTATATGCTGTGAACTATTTACTGGGATCCTCAGAAGCAAGCCATAAATGCAAAGAACACTAGGCCCAGTCCAGAAAATAAATGAAGAGGATTTATTACAAGGATCATTAACATGCCTGGGGAGGTAATAACAGAAAGGGACTAACATACAAAACAAAATAACAACCTGTCAATAACATTGCTGTTCAGTTACCAGAATACTTAGCTGAAAAGAATCAGTAAAGTTACTGACCAGCAAGTGACAGAGGTACACTGGTCTGACGGACACAGGAGCTAACAGATATTTTTTTCATTTGTTACTTTCAATAACTTTTTGTCTTTGCATTACACAAGGAAGCCCAAGGTGGATCTCAACACTTTTTTGATTTCTCTTATAGTCTTATTTTTACAATATATACAGTAAGGTGTCTGGTAAAAACCTATTAACAAGAAAACTCTAAAACCAACAACCTGACCCTCACCAAAGGTCTAAAAGTAGAATCTGTGTATGCCAGGGTGTTTTGTTAACTACAACATTTGTGCTACAACAAGCAACAACCCCACATATACCTGTAATAGCATGATGTGAGAAGGCCTCTACATA